>NC_081572.1:37461670-37761670 GCF_022355385.1 Mustela nigripes
AGGCAGAGGGAGAGGAGGAAGCAGGCTCCCTGCTGAGCAGAAAGCCCGATGCGGGGCTCGATCCCAGGACCCTGAGACCATGACCTGAGCCGAAAGCAGAGGCTTTAACCCACTGAGCCACCCAGGCGCCCCAAAAATAATTTTTTTTAAATATAGTTGTCGAGAGGGAGAGTTCTTGTATAATTGAGTTACAATTGTATAGTTGCATAATTATACATATGTATATATGTATAATTGATCCACTTCTTTCATGGAATGCCATTTTTACATTTTTTTTTTTAAAGATTTTATTTATTTATTTGTCAGAGAGAGAGAGGGAGAGAGCGTGAGCATAGGCAGACAGAGTGGCAGGCAGAGGCAAAGGGAGAAAGAAGCAGGCTCCCCGCCGAGCAAGGAGTGTGATGTGGGACTCAACCCGAGGATGCTGGGATCATGACCCGAGCCGAAGGCAGCTGCTTAACCCACTGAGCCACCCAGGCGTCCTGCCATTTTTACTTTAAAGAATAACTGGCAGGGGTGCCTGACTGGCTCAGTTAGTAGAGCATGCAACTCTTGATCTTGGGGTTGTGAGTGCAAGCCCCATTTTGGGCAGGGAGATTACTTAAAAAAAAAAACTGACAGAAAAACTGTGGTTATTTAGACATGGGTATTTGGCAGGCTTCTCTCAAAAAGGAAGAAGTGGTTCTGTCACTTCAAGGAAAACAACTGACAGTGTTTGTTCCAAATAAATTTGAGCTTTCAAGTCAAAATTAAAATTTTGGAAAACTTGTAACTGCCTCTGTGAACTTGACTGCTTTCCAGTGCTTAAAGGACTTTTCTGATAGTATTAGTGGTGATATTAGCAAATGTGATATTTTTGATATTATATACCTGTGAAATGTATCAACATTTTGAAGCTCTGCTTAACATAATGAACCACTTTTTTCTAAATGAGTAAAAAATGTATGATTAACAAAGACATGCCTGGGTAGATAATACATTCAAAGTGTGAGATAGACAAATGGATTTTAATATGAAAGAATATAGAAAAGATTATTGATAGGTCCCATATTTCACATTGACATTAACCTTTAAGGAACTGTCACTTATTCAGTTTTGATATAGTATTAAAGAAGAATATCCATATGTATCTGGAAAGGCTATTAAAATATTCCTCCATTTTCTGATACATATTTGTGTGAGTCCAAGTTTTCATAATATACTTTAACCCAACAACATACCACACCAAATTGAATGCAGAAGCAGATCTGAGAATCTAGATGTCTTCTTTTAAGACAGACATTAAGAAGATAGCAAAAACGAAACAGTGCCATTACTTTAAGCCTTATACTTTTTTTGTTTAGGAAAGTATAGTAACTTTTCACTTGAAGATGTTTTTTATGTTAACATAAAATGGGTTGTTTATTATTTTGAATGGATTAATATTTTAAACATTTCTCAATTTTAATTTATAGTATGACAAGTATTATAGAATACAGTTCACATAAAAGCGTTTTGAGTTCTTAATAATTTCTAAGAATGTGAAGCAGTGCTAAGATCAGAAAGTTTGAGAACTACTGGCTTAAGATGTGCTTATAACTTTTATGCTAATTTGGTTTTAGGGAATTGATCCATTTTCCTTAGATGCTCTTGCAAAACATGGCATAGTAGCTCTTCGCAGAGCAAAAAGAAGAAATATGGAAAGGTAAGCTTGCAGATTACTATGTATCCTATTTTTTAACAGATAAAATTGAAATGACCCCACGGTATTCCTTTTAGTTTATATGTAAACATTGTGAGCAAAATAGCATACAGATTCCAAAATACTGTCTTTAATTTCAATAAATAATGGAAGTGTCAAAAATCAAGACTTAAAAAAATATATAGACTGCTAACTTACCTCAGAACTTTATTGAAGTACAAAGAAGGTTTTTATCTTAAAACATTTTTTTTGAAAGAATGAATGGGCAGAGCACTGAGGACTTTTTTTGGAAGATTTTATTTATTTATCTGAGAGAGAGAGAGAGAGAGACACTATGAGGAGTAGGGAGGGGCAGAGGGAGAAGCATACTCCCTGCTGAGCAGGGAGCCTTATGTGGGACTCAATCCCAGGATCCTGGGATCATGACCTGAGCCCAAGGCAGCTGCTTAACTGAGCCACACAGACGCCCCTTCTTAAACAGATTTTAAAAACAATACAACACAGCGAAAATGCTCTGTTCTGTGTTAGATATCTTTTCACTTTTAAGAAGTTAAGTCTAGTGCTTTCTATAACAAAAGCTATGGTACCATATATCATTTCAGACTCTCTCTTGCTTGTGGTGGAATGGCTGTGAATTGTCTTGATGACCTTACTGTAGATTGCTTGGGACATGCTGGTCTTGTACATGAGTGTGCTTTAGTGAGTATCTCTGCTGACAGTGGTTATAAAGTGAAGAGTAAATCTTTTGCTTTTTTATTTTATTTTTTAAGATTTTGTTTATTTATTTGACAGAGGGCACAAGCAGGGGTAGTGGCAGGCAGAGGGAGAAGGGGAAGAAGGCTCCCCACTGAGCAGAGAGCCCAATGTGGGGCTCCATCTCAGGACCCTGAGATGATGACCTGAGCCAAAGGCAGACGCCCCACCCTTTTAAAAAAAAATACTAAGTCTTTTAATTCAGGCTTTTCCTTTTGGTGTCTGAATAATCCACAGGACAGATTTTACAATTTATTTATCTAAATGTTTGTTGAGAGTTCAAATATAACAACTGCTTTTAACACATATTTAGTTATGTTTGATAAGAAAAATTCACATGAAGATTGGGTTCTATTATTATAAGATGGGTCTTCATTTCATAGTAACATTAAGTATTAGAGTTATATCTTCTTGTATTATCGTCTAGGGTGAAGAAAAGTTCACTTTTATTGAGGCCTGTGTTAACCCTCGTTCTGTCACCTTGTTGGTTAAAGGACCGAATAAGCATACTCTGACACAAATCAAGGACGCTATAAGGGATGGACTTCGTGCCATCAAAAATGCCATTGAAGATGGTAGGCTCTTTTTTGTGATGGATATGAACCTTAATGTATTTTTAAAGTAGTAATAACATCTATCATGATACATAGTATTTTAAAAGATATGAATGATTACTATATTTTTTTTTACTAAGATTTTTCCACTGGAATATTCTTAGTAACTATGCTGTGCTTTTTTTTATATGAGCACAAGTAGGGGGAGGGGCAGAGGGAGAAGGAGAAGGACAAATGCCAGCTGAGCAGGGAGCCCAACTTGGGGCTTGATCTCAGGAACCTGAGATCATGGCCCCAGTTGAAGTCAGATGCTTAACTGACTGAGCCCCCCAGGTGCCCTAGTATGCTGCCCTTTTAATTAACTTCTGTTTATGAAGTGAAAAAGCACTTAATTTGATGCTGTAGTATCATTTTTTTTATTTTTAGAAATTTATTTTTAAAACCACTGGGGTGCCTGGTTGTCTCAGTCAGCTAAGCATCTGAGTCTTGATCTCAGCTTAGGTCTCAATCTCAGAGTCATGAGTTCAGGCCCAAGTTCAGTTTCATGCTGGGTGTGGAGCCTACTTAAAAAAAAAAAGAAAAAAAAAAGAAATTTATTTTTAAAATCATGAAAATACTTTTCCAGCTTAGAACTCATTCCATTACCTTAGGTGCAGTGTAATTTTCAGAAAAATTAGGAAAGAATATTAGCATGTATTATTTACTGATAATTTATAAACTAACTCCATTTAAAATACAATAATAAGCACATGAAAAGATGCTCAACATAATTAATCATTAGGAAAATGAAAATCAAAACCATGAAGAGATACTGTTTTACAACTGTTATGATGGCTATAAATCAAAAAGCTGGACAACAGTAAATGTTGGCAAGGATATGGAGAAATTAGTAGCCCTCAACATTGTTGGTGGGAACTGCTGGAAAATAGTAGGGAGTTCCTTACAAAGTTAAACACAGAGTCACTAGATGACCCAACAAATCAACTTTTAGGTATATACCTACGGTATACCTTAATATTCTTTGATCAAGTTGTTCTGGCTGCATTTGTTGAAAAGATTTTTCTTTTTCCAGTGAGTTGAGTTGCCTTTGAAACTTTTCATTGAAAATCAATTGTCCCTATTTGTGTGGTTCTATTTCTGTGTTCTTATTCTGTTCCATTGATCTGTTTGTCTATCTCAGTGTTAATATACTCTCCTGTTTACTGTAACTTTATGGTAAGTCTTGAAATCAGCAGTGTCAATCCTCCCATTTTGTTCTTTTTCAAGTTATTTTGGTTATTTAAAATCTTTTGCATCTTCATATGAATTTTAGAATTAGCATGTCAGTTTCTACCAAAAAGACTTGAGATTTTGATTGGAATTTCATTGAATCTATAGAACATTCTGGGAATAATTGGTATCTTAATATTGAGTCATTGTATATTTATTTATTTGAGCCTTCTTGACTCTATCTCAGCTATAAATATATATATTTATTTCAGCAATATTTTGTAATTTTTAGTGGCATATCTTTTTTCAGATTTATGTAGTTCATGAATTTTGGTCCTTTGGTATATGATGTTTTTAAAATTTCCATTTCTGATTTTAAGATAGAGAAATACAGTTGATTTTTGCGTATTGATCTTAAATTCTGAAACCTTGTTAAACTCACTCATTCTAGTAGCTTTCTTATAGATATCATTGACTTATCTATATAAGTGGTATAAATGATCATGTTGTCTGCTAATAAAGACAATTTTACTTCTTCCTTTCCAATCTGGATATCTTTTATTTCTTTTTTCCTTTTATTCCTGTGGGCTAGAAACTTCAATACATTGTAATGGAAATGGTGAGGGTGGGCATCCTTTCCTTGCTCCTGATCATACGGGGAAAACATTTAGCCTTTCTCTATTATGTGTGAAAATTAGCTGTAGATTTTTCTAGAAGTCCTCTGTCAGATTGAGGAAGTTCTCTTGCTGAGAGTTTTATCACGAATGATGTTGATTTTGCCAGTTGCTTTTCTGGTGATCTATTGAGGTGATTATATGTTTCTTCTCTGTTAGATTATTAATGTGGTAAATTACATTAATTTTTAAACGTTCAACCAACCTTACATTCTTGAGTTAAACCCTACTTACCTATGATATATTATCCTCTTTAAATGTAGATTACAGTTTTTAAATTATTTTTTTAAATTTTGGATATATATATGTATATAATTTGTTATTTTAATCATTTTTAAGTGTTACAATTCAGTGGCAGTAAGTTACATTCTTTCACGTTGTTGTGCAGCCATCACCATCATCCATCAATAGAACATTTTTCATCTTATAATACCAGAAATCCATAGCCATTAAACAATAATTCTCCATTCCCCTCTCCTCCCATCTCCTGGAAACCACTCTTCTAATTACAGTGTCTGTGAAATGGACTATTCTATGTACCTTGTTTGAGTAGAATCATCCAGTATTTGTCCTTTTGTGACTGGCTTATTTCACTTAGCATGTCTTCAGGGTTCATCCATGTCGTGGTATATGTCAGAATGTCCTTGCTTTTTAAGGCTGAATAACATTGCATTTTATATGTATATAAATATATAATTTTATATTTATTTTATATATATATGTGTGTGTGTATATATATATATATATATATATATATATGAATGATTAGGACAGAATATTAGCATCTATCTATCTATCAACTTGGTGACTGCATCCTTGCCACCCATTCACATTTTTAAAAAGTTTCTTGTGAGGGGCATGTATACACACACACACACACACAGAGCTCGTTACTTATCCATTTATCCATTGATAGAAACTTAGATCACTTCACCTTTTGGCTGTTGTGAATAATGCTGATATGTGTGTTGTCCTTTCTATATATTGTTGGACTTGATTTGCTAAAATACTAAAAGAATTTTTATATTTATATTCATAAGGGGTATTTATATATATATATTTTTTTGCTTATAATACTTTTATCTTTTTTGCTGTTAGAATAATGCTGGCCTCAAGAATGAGTTAGAAAACATTCTCTCCTTTTTAATTTTCTGAAAGTGTTGAATGCTTGTGTAGAATTGTATTACTTCTTTCTTAAATGTTTGGTAGAGTTTACCAGTAAAGCCATCTGGGCCTGCAGTTTTTTTCATGAGAAGTATTTAAGCTATAATGTCTTTTTAATAGATACTTTTTATCTTATTTTTTTGAGTTTGTGTCATTCAAGAAATTTGTCTGTTTCGTCTGTTGAGATCATCAAACTGTTGACCATGAGCTAAATCCTGTTTGCTGCCTGTTTTTGGTAAATAAAGTTTATGGGGATATAGCTATACCCATTCATTCAGGTATTACCTGTGCCTCTTTTGTGCTACAGTGGCAGGGTTGAATAGTTACAAAGGTGATGGCATGGCCAACAGAGTCTAAAACATTTAAATATGGTGTTTTGCATATTTGCCAATCCCTGATCTAAGTTTTCAAATTGATTTGCATAAGTTGTTCATAATATTCCCTTACTATTGTACTTTTAACGTCTGTGGAATCTATAGTTATAAATATCTTTTTCATTTCTGACATTGTTCCTTTTCTTGACACTGTTCACGTTTATTTCATTGATTTCTGCTCCAATTTTTATTATTTTCTTCTGTTCACATTAAGTTTCATTTGCTCTTTTCTAGTTCTTAGGTGGGGAGGCTGAAGTCATTTGTTTGAGACTTTTCTAATGTAGGTGTTTAGTGATACAAGTTTCTTTTTAGGTGTTGCTTTAGTAACATCCCACAAATTTTATGTGTTTTCGCAGAATGGGACCAGGAAAGTTTTTACAGCTACTGGTAATGTTCTCTAATGTTCTGTTTCTTAAGGTGGGTGGGAGGTACATGAGTACATTTATTTCCACATTTATTCTTTATACCTTATACATATAAATATCCTTCTGTGTATATTCAGTATTTCACAAGAACTTGAAAATTTTTTTTAAATTACTTTTTAATTCTGGTATAATTAACATACAGTGTTATATCACAAGGAACTTTTTAAAAATGTCAATGGGTGGCAAGGATGTGGTCACCAAATGGATAGACGACTCTTTTGAGCAATTGCGTTGTACAGGGAAGCAGAGGAAGGGGCAAGTAATTAAAAAATAATGTAGGATAAAGGAGGGATTCTTTTTGTGTTGTTCTGTTTTAAAGATGGGTGATTCCAAGGCAAATTTATTGATTCAAGGAGAGTCATAAACTTTACGAAAACTGTATCAGCAGGTATAAAAGTCATATCCTGTTGTGAAAAGTGATGTTTTTAACCAGAGCTTTTACCTTAGAGTAATAAGAACACCTGTATTTTTCCCTCAGGTAGCTGTTTGGGTTTCGCTTAAGTATAGAAAACAAATACTGTCATAAGTCTCAAGAATTCTATACCAAAACGGTGACGAAAGTATCTTGGCCTAAAGTTTTTTTTTTTTAATTTTATTTCAAATCAGATACTACAATTAGTTTCCTGTCCCCCAAATTATAAATGACTACCTTTTAAATATAGTCATAAAGAACAAGATGAAGATGGAAGAAATGTCTACTCTTAACAGAGAATGAAGTAAGCTGCTCGCAGCCAGTTGTCTGTACCATACCTAATTATTTAATGGTGTGTAACCTCAGAATGCTTCATAAGGCATCTGAGTAACCACTGAACTATGCAACTTACTTTATTTCCATATATATTTAGGTATATTTTAGGTGTCGGCAGTATAATTTGAACCCACTTGAATAGCTAAGTGCTTTTTTCTCTGGTGTTTCTGTCCAGCATGCCTTGCCAATCTTTTCCCTCCAACAGGCTGTGTTGTTCCAGGAGCAGGTGCAGTTGAAGTGGCAATAGCGGAAGCCCTTGTTAATTACAAGCACCGTATAAAAGGAAGAGCTCGTCTTGGAGTCCAAGCTTTTGCTGATGCCTTGCTCATTATTCCTAAGGTACAACTATCCTCATGGCCAAAGAACTAGTGGTTAGACATAAGGGCGTCGGATTGTAAATTGTCCACATTATCTAAGACCAGAGTAGAAAGACAGCCTTTTTTAATTAACATATAATGTATTATTTGCTCTGGGGTACAGGTCTGTGAATCGTCAGGTTTACACACACACTTCACAGCACTCACCATATCACATACCCTCCCCAGTGTCCATAACCCAACCATCCTCTCCTACCCCTCTCCCCACCAGCAACCCTCACTTTGTCTTGTGAGAGTAAGAGAGACAGTTTTTATTTGCATTTCCCCAGGCACTTTTGTTTAAGATATGTTACAGTTAAGCAGGGAAACTTTTGGATAATAGCTTGGAATCCTTGTCAAAGTTTTGTGAAATAACTAAATTGCCCCTTTGCCTATTTCTGAGTGCAAAATTTGAAGTAAGTCCAGAAATTTCCTTCAAAAATGGTTCATGATTAATCATAATGAGAAAGTTTAGAACTTAAAATTTAACTAGACTTTAGGGTAGATTTCTTCTTGGTGGTGGTATCCAAAGTGTTATCATCACTTTAAATTGTGGGAAGTGAGAACTTCAGGCTGTTTAGCACTGCCAAATATAAGTGTGCTTTTGTGATTTTCATTTTAATACCTAGAAAAGGAGAGAAACCAGATATTCCATGTGTCGAAAGAAGGACAGAGAATTACCATTCCTTTTCCTTTGCCTTAATCTGGTTGTGAACCACTTAGAAACAGAGAAGACCATGTCAAAGGTGTTATTACCATGAAGTAAAAGATTAAGAACAGTGCTAGCAAAATCTTTTTGTTAATTGCTTTAAAATTATTCATAATTTGTAGAATCTTTGAGAATTGGATATCTGTTTTATCTTTGCCCAAAACAGCAAAGTCAGTAAGTGATGGTCCGGTAGTTGACACAAACTGGTAAGCCTGGTAAATAGTGGTGGTTTGGTTCTACTTGGAAATAAACCAGGTTTAGAGTGCTTTCGTCTCCGTTCCTATTGCCACAGGTCATGACTGTCCTCATGTTGATGAGGACATAAAGATCCTGAAAATATGGAGGGTTCCTTTAGCAGGTGCCTAGGAAAAGCTAGAAAATGTGTGGCTCAAGGAAAAAGAAGAAATAATACCATTCTACTAATTTTCCATTTATTATTATTATTTTGCAATGATTTTATTTATTTGAGAGAGCATGGGAGAGAGCGAGAGAGAGGGAGCGAGAGAGTATAAGCATGAATGCATAAGCAGGGAGGAGAGGCTTGATCCCAAGACCCTGAGATCATAACCTGAGCCAAAGGCAGATGCTTAACCTACTGAGCCACCCAGGTACCCCCCCCAATCCATTTTTTAAGAAATCCTTTGCAAGGAGGGAAATTAATATGGGGTGGGGATGAGGGACAGTAATGTCCTCAGAATTTAGTGTAATACACATGGGGAAGATGTTTATGTAAATATAAAAACTGCTAGATACATGAAATAATAATTTGGTTAACAATGGAATTCTTTGAAAGGAAATGATTACTGTATTATGAATATGTTTTCACAAGACTAGAGGGCAGAGCCTCACTTTTTATATTTGATACTCAAATACGTATGGGAAGATAATTCACACACTATTTTTTTATTCTTAAAGGTTCTTGCTCAGAATTCTGGTTTTGAACTGCAGGAAACACTGGTAAAAGTTCAGACTGAACATTCTGAATCAAAACAACCTGTTGGTATAGATCTGGATACCGGTAAGAAAGTGAAGAAAAATTAGCTGCTCAGTAAAGAAAGAGGTTATATTACAGTGACCCAGAACTTATAGTGAGGGATTGGAGATTCGGGTGACTTCAATATTTAAAATTTGGGTGCCTTTAATTTACTTTTGAATTTCTTGAAAGAAAACATTCTTTAAGAAAAAGTTTTTGAGTGCTTGTTATTTGACTCTTGAGATTGACCAAGAACAAAAGAGACAAAACCCCCTGCCCTGCTAAACTTATAGCAGGGAAGGATAGGCACTAAATAATTAGCTTAGGGGCGCCTGGGTGGCTCAGTGGGTTAAAGCCTCTGCCTTCAGCTCAGGTCATAATCTCAGGATCCTGGGATGGAGCCCCGCATCAGGCTCTCTGCTCAAGCGGGGAGCCTGCTTCCTCCTCTCTCTCTCTGCCTGCCTCTCTGCCTACTTGTGATCTCTGTCTGTCAAATAAATAAATAAAAATCTTAAAAAAAATAATAAGCTTAATAAATAAGTTCCCTGAGCATTTAAGGAGTAATAAATACAATGAAAAAAAAAAAAAAAAGGACCCTATAAGGAAGACTATGAATGCTAGCATGAGGGGGCGGTCACAATTTAAAGAGAGAGGGTGGGTAGGGTAGACCTCATTGAGAATATGTCTGTAGAAAATAATCAAAGGAAGTAAGGAAGTAGCCTTGTTCGGGAACTGAGGAAAGAGTGTCTTGGGCAGAAGGAGCAGCCAGTGGCAAGGCCAGTGTCTGAAGTTTTTGAAGAGGAGGAAGGAGATTAGAGAAGTAACAGAGAGATCATGCAGGGTATGGGGGCCAGTCCAAGGACTTTGACTTTTACTGCAGTGGAAGAGGGAGCAATTTTTGGCAGAGCTGTGATGTGGCCTAATTACATTTAAAAGGATCATTCCAGTTATTCCATGGAGAGGAGTCTACTGAACAACTAGAAGGTTGGAATGGCCAAAAACCGCATTGGAGAACTGTGGGTAGAGCAGCTTTGGTGGAGGAGGCCAGCACTGAGTTTTGGCAGAAGTTAAAATCAAAGTGTCTTAGACTTTCCAGTGAAATAGACAGTTGGAAGTATCAGTCTGGAGCTCAAGAAAGAGCTCTGGGTTGGAGAAAAAAATGAGAGTCTTTTGAGTGTATATGGTTTAAATCCAGAAGACTCGGTGAGAATACTTGGGGAGTGAGTATAGAGAGAGAAGAAAAGAACCCAGGACTAAGTCACTGGCTACTCTAAAATTAAGAGCTCTGGGAAGATGAGGAAGAACCAGGAAAGTCAACAGAAAAGGAGTCATTAATGTAAAAAAAAAACCAGGCTGAGTGTGGTGTCCTGGAAGACAAGTGAAGCTAGAGTAGTCGGGAGGCTGTGTTAAGTGTTGCTGATCCACAAGGCTTGAGAGCTGACCATTAGGTTGGATTTGATAACATGGAGGTCATTGTGACCTGGACACTAGTAGTTCTGGTGGTATATTAAACACTGTTAGAATATATAACCAGTATTAACAGAATATATCAAGATTGTAGTGTTAAAATAGTTTGTTTTTACTTTGCAGGTGAGCCCATGGTAGCGGCAGATGCAGGAGTTTGGGATAATTATTGTGTGAAAAAACAACTTCTTCATTCTTGGTAAATTCATATTAGTTAAAAGAGAAAGACTTCTAGGGACGTAATCAGTAACTTTAAAACTTGTTTATTGTTTTTGCCACCCTATAGTGAAAAATGGTTAAGTGTATGAAAAGGTGTAGTATCCAGTTACTAACACTAGCTTCTGTCATTTCACAGCCCTTTGTCCATTTTAATTCTAGCAGTGTCAGATTTGGAAACGTTTCCCTTACTGTTTATTTGAGGGGGAAGAGAAAGAAGAAGTTTACTGAAATTGTACTACACGTCTAGTGGGGGGAAAAGCAAATGATGTGCTAAAAATGAGCTCAGTTTTGCTGGTACATAAAGTCAAACTTTTGTTTTATCAGCTGAGGATCTGAAATTATAATACAAGGGTGATGTTTGTATTTACAATAACTTCGTCTGGTAATTTCTCAGACCAACACATTAAAGAACAAAGTACTTTTAGTAGCTGGAGATTGCTGGGGGGGAAGATGAGAGCGAGTTGGTAGGCTTTACTTACCCTGTTATCTTTTTCCTCAGCACAGTGATTGCCACCAACATTCTCCTGGTTGATGAAATTATGCGAGCTGGTATGTCTTCTCTTAAAGGGTGATTGAGTTCAAAATCAACTCTTCCAGAAGCTGAGATTTAGTACATTTACATCAGCTGCCATTATATAACCTAAGCCATTCTTAATTTTTGCACAATAAAAGCAGTTTATATTTGCTGGCCTTAGCAGTCTCAGTAATACTTCATCAACATATAAAGAACACAAGGACTTTCCTAGTAAAGGAATAATAATGAAAATATTTTTCCTTAAGAGTTCTAACTTTGGGGTTCCTGTCTGGCTCAGTTAGAAGAGCATGTAACTCTTGATTTTGGGGTCATGAGTTTGAGCCCCACACTGGGGGTAGAGATTACTTAGAGATTACTTAAACTCCTTAAGAGTTCTAACTTTGGGGTTCCTGTCTGGCTCAGTTAGAAGAGCATGTAACTCTTGATTTTGGGGTCATGAGTTTGAGTCCCACACTGGGGGTAGAGAAAAAGAGTTCTAACTTCCTATCCTTTATTGTATGTTTGATATGAAATAATAAAAAATCACGTGCTTTTAAAACTTCTGCAATTTCCTGAGTAACAGGTATGATAGGAGCATTTTTTGGGTTATAATATTGGTCTTAGTCTCTATTTCCAGAGAAAACAGAGCTTAGAAGCTTAGAGCTTCAGGGGCGCCTGGGCGGCTCAGTGGATTAAAGCCTCTGCCTTCTGCTTGGGTCATGATCCCAGGCATCGCATCAGGCTCTCTGCTCAGCGGGGAGCCTGCTTCCCCGCCCCCCGCACCCCCCCACCGCCAGCCCCGCTCTGCCTGCCTCTCTGTCTACCTTGATCTCTGTCTAATAAATAAGTGTATTTAAAACAAAAACAAAAACAAAAAAGCTTAGAGCTTCTAAGATCATTGGAATTTTTGGAACTAATGATTGTCTTTTTGTATGCTAATTAGTGACTCTTGATGGGCCCTTAGGATGGCAACTGGGTGCCAGAGCAACTGGGTTAGAACTTTCAGCCTCTCCCCACATGTCCCACTCTACCCCTCTACCTCTAGGGTAGGTAGAGGGGCTGGAAATTGAGTTACCAACCAGTCATGCCTATGTGATGAAACCTCCGTAACAGTTTCTAAACTGTGGGATTCAGTGACCATCCAGATTGGTGAACACATCCATGTGCCAGGAGGGTCGGCCCAGTCCAGCTCTCTTCGGGACAGAAGCTCCTGTGCCTAGGAATCCTCTGGACTCGTGCTATGTATGTCTTCCTTATGTTGTTCATTTATACCCTTTATAATGTCCTTTATAATCAGCTAAATGTGTTCCCATGAGCTTCTGTAGCAAATGATTGAACATGAGGAGGCAGTGATGGGGAACCCCTGATTTGTAGCCCAGTTGGACAGAAGTGTGAGTAAAATGGGTACCCACAGCTTGCAATTGGTGTCTGAAGTAGGAGTCTGTCTTGTTGGACTCAGCCCTTGATCTGTGGGGTCTGCCCTTCCTGCAGGTAGGTAGTGTCAGAACTGATTGTAGAACACCCACTGGGTATCTGGACAGTTGGAGGATTGGTTGGCATACGGAACCCCCGCACATTATTTGGTGTCGGAAGTGTTGTGAGTAGGGGAAGCAGTGTTCCCTTAGTAGGCTACTGCACTTTTCATAAAATTGAATCTATTGGGATTCTTAGACTGTTGGACAACTTTTAGTGAACAAAATACAGAGCACAGGTTTTTGAGTACCCAAGTCAATTTCCGGTTTATCAGAGGGTATAAATGTAACAGGACAGCATTTTATTCTCTCTCAAGATTCCTTCAGTAACTTCTTACTGCCACTGATTCCGCTTATAAGTATGACATCAGTTTGTGATGATAGCTTCGGATTTCATTGAAACCTGACATTTTATTTTGCATATAATGTATTATATTTTATCTGGCTCTTTGGTATATATGATCAGCTGCTTACACTTCTGTGCTAGCTCTCTGACCAGGTGGTTAAATGGAGCAGGTCTCATCTGGAAAGCTGGGGGGAGTGTTGGCACTAATATTGGGAAATAATTGTTGTTGGCTTTGAATGGAGCTTTCTGTATCAGTATTATAGCAATAGCTTTCTTGTTTGAAACACTAGAGAGAATTAATCTGTTGTATTCTTTATTATCATTAGACTGCTTGTAGTTAATTTCTTTCCATGGATGCAAGTTCATAAGAGATTAAAAGCCAAGTGCATTTAAAGGAGCTTTGGCCCGTTAGTGCATAAAAGAGGTTTGTTTAACCATTTCCTGCCTGAGTTGAAAACCTGTACTTTCATACCGCATTTCCCCCGACTTGATACATTGTCAACATCTTTCCAAGTTAATAACCATCCTTCTGAGCTGTAATTTCTTTGTGGTTACATGATATTTGATTGTATAGCTATTCTGTGATTTATTTAATTCTGTTTTCAAATTTTTTTTCCCATTAAAAACAAACATCTGGGGGTGCCTGGGTGGCTCAGTGGGTTAAACCTCTGCCTTTGGATCAGGTCATGATCTCAGGGTCCTGGGATCAAACCCCGCATTGGGCTCCCTCCTCTGCAGGGAGCCTTCTTCCCTCTCTCTCTCTGCCTGCCTCTTTGCCTACTTATGATCTCTCTCTGTCAAGTAAATAAATAAAATCTTAAAAAAAAAATCTCCTTTTTTAGTTTCTATCCTTGTTTTATAGGATAGGTCTTTTAAGACGTGCACACCATGCATACTGCCAGACTTTGTTCTACATAAAATGTTTAAATTATGAAATATTTTAAATATACCAGAAGGACAGAAAAAATATAAACTTTGTATCCTCCACCTAGCTTTAACAAATAGTAACATTTTGTCATGTTTGCTTCAGATTTTCTTTGTTGTTAAATTGCCACCCTTCCCCACCCACATCCCATCGCATGCTTTTCCCACCATTCCTCCCTAGAAAAAGACTGCCTAGAGGTAGTCTTTGATCTTTGATATATATCATCCCCATGCACTTAAAAAAAAAAAAATCCACCCTTTTTATATGTATGCATATGCCCGTAGCAATGTAAAATTATTCTTTTTGGGTTTTTAAAATGTAGAGAAAGAATATACTTTTGCTGCTTTTATTTCCTACTTGACATATGGTTTTGAGATTTATGTATTTGTTCGCTTTAGCTGTTTTTGAGTATTCCAGTGTATTTCTATACTATAGTGTATTGATCCATCAGTGGGCCTTTTGGTTATTTCTAATTTTACATCACTTTAAACACCACAGCATTGACTTTCTCTGTACATGTCTCTTTGGGCGCATTTGTGAGAGTGTTTCTAGAGATTATACCTACAAATGGAATGGCTTGGGTTTAGCATTCCTCATCTTTATATTTACAAAGTGATTATACCAGTTCACATTCTCCCTTGCAATATATAAAACTGTTGTTCCATGCCCTTACAACCTTGCTAAGTCGTAATATTTTTAAAGTTTGAATTTTTGCCCATCTGAGGTATTTAAGTTATAGCTTATCTTACACAGTTGCCTTAATTACTAGTGTAATTGAACATTTGAATATTGGCCATTTTCAGTTCTACAGAATTGCCTATTCACACTGTTGACCATTTTTTTCATTGGATTTGTCTTTCAGGTTGGCATATTTGGGGTTCTGCCTCTACTTATCTATCTATCTGTATTTTATAATATTTCCTTCCAGCCTGAAGCCTTCTCACCTTTGCAAAATACACAGAAGAATTTGATACACATTTTTATTTTTTAGACTGAAATTTGTCATATTTTTCTTTTCAATTTTTTTGTTCCACAAGGAATTCTCTACTTCAATAATAAATATCTTTAAAATAGTTTATGAGTTTTCAGATTTTATCACATTACGCCTTTAATTCATCTGGAATTTATTTTTGTGTATAATGTGTGTTGTGGATCTAGTTTTTGTCCCCTTACATTGCCAACCAAGTGTTCTCAGACTGACTGATTTATGTTATCACCTCTATCATATATTGTATACTCTTGGATTGAAAAAATTTTAAAACTTGCACTTGTTTCTGATTTAAATATTTTGTTCCCTTGGTCTGGGTAGATTGTTATTCTAACAATATTGCTTTAATTCTTAAAACTTTATTTAAAAAGTTTTGATATGTGGTAGGGTGGCCCCCAACCCCTTCTTCATTTTCTTCAAAATTATTTTGGCTATTCCTGGATCTCATCTTTCCCTTCTTCCATATGAATTTTAGGATCAGCTTGTTGAGTTAGTGTTTTGATTAGAATTGCACTAATTTTATAGGTGATTTCAGGTTGAAATGGATATGTAGGTGTATATACACACTTCTTACTCATAAAAGTTTAATATCCCTTCATTTCTGTCTTACTAAGTGCTTCAGTTTTTTTTCTATTTTTAAAAAAGATTTTATGTATTTATTTTGAGAGAGTGAGTGGGGTGAGTGGAAGGGGGAGAGGAAGAAAGAGAATCTCAAGCAGACTCCATGCTGAGCATGGATCCCAATGGGGGCTTGATTCCACAATCGTGAGGATCATGACCTGAGCCAAAATCAACAGTTGGTTGCTTAACTGACTGAGTCACCCACCCACCCCAGTGATTCAGTTGTTTTGTATTAGTAAATGTTTTGTTTACAATAAAGCTTTAGATGTTTCCTATAAAAATGCATTGGATCTTTGGCTAGATTTATTCCTATTAGTCTCATTTTGGAAGCTATTATGAATTGGATATTTGTATAAAAATTGCACATCACTGTATTGTAGGCCCTTTGTGGAGTCTTCATATTGGGTTTGTATTCCACAACCTTGCCAAACTCTCTTATTAGTGCAGTAGTTTTTTGTAGCTATACAGGGTTGTCTGTTTTTTTTTTTTTTTAATTTATTTGAGAGAAAGGGAGCGCATGAGCCAGGAGAGGGATCTTGGGAGAGGGAGAGAGAGATTCCTCAAGCAGACTTATTGCTGAGTGGGGAGCCTGATGTGGGGCTCAATCCCAGGATCCTGAGATCATGACCTGAGCCCAAATCAAGAGCTGGCAACTTAACTGACTGAGACACCCAGGTGAGGTGTCCCATCAGATAGCATAAATTCTTCATCTGTGCGTGAGCATGGTGCAGACTTTGGGCTTTTGTTTCTTGTAGGAGCCCTGAGCAGAGCAAGTTTCCTTACTGTTTACTCAGTAAGTGGGTAGAGTTTGCCTAGTATCATGAAGAGGTGGCTTTCAAAGGCTCTTCTTTCCCTTGGGGCCAAGTATCAACTCCTTCCTTCAGCGGTGGCCTTCCTTCTGTGTGAGCATCAAAAACTTGACACCTGAACTAGATCTTACTACTAGTTTCTTATTTTCCTGGGCTTCTGCTATTCACCTTTAGAGTTTATCACTCTGTGTGGGTTTCCTCATGAGGAAAACCTCCCTCCCTTTTAAGTTCAGTATAGTTTTAAAAAATATTTAAATAATTAAATAATATTTATTTATTTATTTGACAGGGAGATAGAGCCAGAGAGCACAAGCTAGGGGAATGGCAGAGGGACTGGGAGAAGCTGGCTCTGTGCTCGACATGGGGCTCAATCCCAGGACGCTGGGATCAAGACCTGAGGCAAAGGCAGATGCTTAACGGACTGAGCCACCCAGGTGCCTCTATAGAGTAGTCAACTTTTAGTATGTAAAAAATTCATGACAGTTCTCTTAAAAAAAAAAAAAAAGACTTTGTCCCAAGTTTGTTTCATAAACCTCTCAGTTTCAGTTAAAGTTTCATGAGCCAAGAATTGTTATCCTCTGTCTGCCATTCTCCTAACAGTTTGTTTCTTACCTTTTTTTTTTAACAGTCTTTTCCATAACAATAACTCTCTCTTTGAGATCACGTTATTGGTGCCATCACTGTTGTTTTATGTTTTTGATCCTATCTGATAGTCACACATTACTCTCCTCCCAGCCTCCCACAATATCACTGAGATCCCAGAGTTTTGGCTCTTGAACATAATTCAGTTTAATATCTCTAAGTATTAAGGTCTTGTAACAATCCATTCACTCTTCTTTTATAGCTGCCTATATAATTGTCAAAGAGATCTAGGGGAACAGGAATACAGTCATTAAGGACATCCCCAGTGACTCTATAAATAGACTTGCTTTCCTTATCCTATTCTAGATTGAGGTCTTTAAGCTTATCAACAAGGAAATCAAGGGCCTCATGAATTAATCTTCAGCCGTACTTTTCCTGGACAGATCTTTAGGCAATAAAGGAAAGGGACAGAAATGGAAAACTGGAAGATCAGTGTTTTAGAGTTTAGAAGATCAGTGATTTCAGTGCTTTAGTGAAAAACAAACATATGGCTAAGCTATTGTTAAAGATTGCCTTGCACCGTAGACTTGACTATGGATTCTTTAAAGATTTTATTTATTTGACAGAGAGCGTAAGAGTAGGGGGAGCAGGAGCAGGAGAAGCAGGATTCCCGCTAAGCAGGGAGCCTGATGTTGGCTTGATCTCAGGACCCTGGGATCATGACCTGAGCCAAAGGCAGATGCTTAACTGACTGAGCTACCCAAGCGCCCCTTTATTATGGATTCATGACTACATTGCTGTTTAGTTATTTCATAAATATTAGCCCTTAAGGGTTTTTAAAAAGATATATTTATTTTAGTGAGAGAGGCCCAAGCAGATTCTGTGCTGAGTGTGAAGCCCAATGCAGGGCTCAATCTTATGACCCTGAGGTCATGACCTGAGCTGGACCAAGAGTCACATGCTTAGCTGAGACACCCAGGAGCCCTAATGTTAGCCTTTCTTTAAAAAGGAGACTTGGACATCTAAATCGGAGCCTTAACTGAGTCGGGGTTTTATTTGAGGACAGAGAGAGAAGTACCAGAGTGCTGATATTTCCCCAGAGCCTACAGATGGTAAGAATGGTTTACTCATGACCAGATTTGCCATCTTCTCCATGCTCAGTAGAGTTCTTGATGGTATAGAACCAAGCTGATGACAGTCACAATGAGCAATGACTGCAGTTTCCTTCCTTCTGAGATTTTCTCAGCATTTCTCAGTTACTTGGTCCCAGAGTCAGCTGGCATAGCCCCGTGTCTGCTCATTGCCTAGGCCAGGATGGAGCCAAGTGTCTTGTTGGACAAACAGCCTGTAGGCCTAAATCTGGCTCCTGCCCATACCTTGGAGATAAATGTAGATGCAGAGGTTACAGAACAGGTTTGGGCCATATGCTTGCCTGGCAGGTGCTTCACAAAAAGCTCAAGATGCATAGGGGAAAGCTGCAAAAGCAGTGAACTTAAAAGAATCTTTCCTATTGCCTCTTTCTTCTGTAGCCCTTGAGTTAAATGCAAGGCCCCTGTGCTGTATGCCATTTGTTGGTGGAGGCGCTACTGATGTTTGGGAGGCACTATTCACTGTGCTTGACTGTTCTATCCATTGTTGAATGTTCCACATCCCTGGCGCTCAGGCAGTATACCCCAATTTCTTATGACAACCAAGAATGCCCTTGCATTTCCAGATGTCCTCTGAAAGATGGTACCACTGGAGAAAACTCCAGCCGTTCAGGAATCGACCCATTTGTATATCGTTTTATTACCTGGCCCTTTGTCTTCACTAAACTTCAGCCTCAACAAGTACTGTTTTCTCCTTCACCCCCAATCTGGGTCAGAGAATGTGACGGGCTGTCCTCTGCAGAAGATAGTGCTGGAGACTCCCTTTGTCACGCGCTTGTCTTTGTGGAACGGGGTTGTGCTGGCAATTAAGAACGCTCACCCTGGAACCAGAGTGTGTGGGATCATATTCTGTCTTGATCATCTTTTAGCTGTGGGGCCTGGGGTCAGTTAATTAACCAAAGTTTTCTCATCTGCTAAAGAGGGATAATATTGTACCTATCTTAGAGGATTCTTGTGGGGATAAGTTAGTATATATAAATTGCTTTACTCAGTGCTTGGTCCATGTTTTATAATTAACAGCTGTTTAGCTATTATTTTTATTACCATTGATGGTATCCATAAGAGAAGGGTAGTTGGTGACATAAATAGAGTAACATCAACTAGTGACAATAACTCTGCAAGCTTCTGGCTTTAGCTGCTAGAGCTCAAGAAGTGTCAACACTGCTTCAGCGGTAGGACCGCGATCCTGCTGCTTGGAGGCAGGTTGGATGCTCGCGACTATGCCAGAGGGGTGTGTTAGATGAGTGTTTTCTTTCCTGTTTCCCCGTTGGACGCACTGTTAGTCTTTACCGCAGACTATGACTGATGAAACTTGTGTAGGTATTTTTTGTGTGTGTGTGTGTGGAGGGTTAGGTAATGTTCCTGAAAGACCATAAGGTCTATAAAGCCATTTTCCCTACAGTGTAAGGAAAATATTTCTGCCTAGGCACTGTGTGACATTAGCTGAGGGTTCTTTTCTGTCACTCCAAATTAAACTTTCTAGAGATGCAGGCTTGACCTTACGCATACATGTGGGTAAGCTGGAAGTAGCATCCTCAGTAGCATCAGGGACCCAGGACCCTAATTTTTTAATTGCACAATTCTAAACATAAGATTTCCATCCTCAGGTTGCCTCTATGATCCATGATGTCTTCCGGAACTTCAGCCATCATAGCTGAGTTCCAGGCAGGAAGCAGGAGAAAGGGCCCACCTCAGGAGTCTCTTCAATTTAAAGATCTTTTCCAGAAGTCCCACACAATGACTTTGACATTTCCTTGGCTATAGTTAAGTCTTATGGCTATACCTAATTGCAATAGTGACTTTTAAAATGTGGTCTTTAGTTAGGCTCATTGACACTCTCATTAAGACCAGAGTTCTCACGCTATAGAAGTAGGGAAGCGTGGCATGGGATAGGCAGAGCAGTCCCAGCCACATCTGCCTTGCTGAGCTAGCTGACGGAAGGGTTCTGGGTTGTCATGCACAAAAAACCAAGCTCAGAGCAGGAGCTCAGGGGTGTTCTTCCCCACCCCCTGGCTCTCGCTAGCTGTGGCCAGGAATAAAATGAATGTTCCTTAGGGGGCTGAGTAGAGGATGTCGGTGACAAGGGCACTAACCAAGGGCTCCTTCTAAGGGCTGTGTCTTTCCCCACGTTTGAATACTTGGTTCAGTGCCACTTCGTAGATGCCCATCAGTGCTTTTGGATGAATGGAAGAGCAAGGGAGCTGGAGTCAGGCAAACCTCGTACTGGAATCTTCTCTTTGCCTCTCCAGCACTTGGGCTGCTGTTCTGGGAGCCCTGTTTTCTCTCCTGGCTCCAGCCAGCACGGCTTGGCTCTCTGCTCTGTCTCTTAACTGGCTGGTACTTAACTGTTCTGTGCCTCAGTTTCCTTATCTATAAAATACACAGACCTCAAAGGCTTGTTGGGAAGATGAGGAGACTTGATACCGAGCTTTAAGAACAGTTCCACGCGCATGGCATTAGCTGCTACCTTCATTTGCCATTCTCCTTCCTCTGCCTGGCACCTTGTCTCCACCAATGCTCTTTTCTCTTCTCCACGGTGATTCACATCCTCTTGTCTCTCGTGAATAATGAAGCACCTCTTCTCCAGTGCTTGTGGCCACCTAGGCAGCTCGCCCTCATCACCCCGCTTCTCTTTGCCGATGCCTCAGTGGGTGACAAAGAGTTTGCCACCTCCTCTTCCTTGTCCTAGAACCTTAAGCAGCAGCAGAGCGTGCACAGAGCAGTGGGGGGTGTTGCTGCGGTGGGAATGGGAGGAGGGCTCCTGTCAGGAGGGCTCTCCTCCATCTTCGGTCTCCACCCAGGACTGTCGCCTAACAGGCCTTACCTTGTACCACCCCACCCACCTCTGCAGCCTCAGCTCTTGCCTCCCCCTCCCCCCTATTCACTTCTCTTTAGCCACACCGGTCTCTCTGTTGTTCCTTCCCCCACGCTTGTTTCTGTCTGGGCACTTGGCTTTTCTCTCAGCCTAGAACATTCTTCCCCCAGGTCCCTGCATGCCTTACTCCCTCACTTAATTTAGTCACACTTTTTTTTTTTTTTTAAATTACCCTCTTCCTCCCATGTTCTGTATTGTCTGCTTTATTTTTCCTCAGACCAGGCATCACTGCCTGGGATTTCAATAAAAATGCTAATTGTTAATTGTTTATCTCCCCTGCACTGGAATGGAAAGTGCTTTCTATTTCCATCTGAGTGCTCAGTGCCTAGAACAGTCCCTGGCACATAGTAGGAGCTCCAGCAGCTTTTGTTGATGGAGTGGGATGCTGGTTAACACTGACCTTTCTCTGACCATTTTTTCCTTTTTAGGCCTAAGGTTGGGGTTGAACTCTGGGTTGAGATTGGGGGTGGGGGAGGCTGATTGTCACCTGGTGGGCTTCAACATCAAGGCTTGGGGTGCTGTTCTGGGACCCCTCTTTTCTCTCGTGGCTCCAGATCCTCTGCTCCTGTAATTGTTTATTTTTAAAGAGAGCGAGAAAGCATGAGTGAGATCAAGCGCGGGGCGGGGGGGCGGGGGCAGAGGGAAAGAATCTTAAGTAGGCTCCGTGCTCAGCCTGTGATGTGGGCTTCCATCTCATGACCCTGAGATCATGATCTGAGCCGAAATCAGGAGTCAGTTATTTGACCAAATGAGCCACCCAGGCGGCCCTCTGTTCCTGTAATTAAAGTTACTTACAATTAGCTTACAAAGTAAATTCGTATACATTGTCTCCCTTTTAATATCCACAAGGATCAAACAGTTGACCTCAGGTACACCTGGTCGCTGTGTGAGCCGCTTCCCCTCCCATCCTCCTCTACTGCATGCTGCTACAGCACAGAAAATCCAGGGTGCAAGACTTTCTCATCCTCAGGGCAGGCCCAGGGGTGCAGACTGGGCTGGCCATAGAGTGACAGGGCTGAAGGGCAGGGCTCCTTCTCCAACTTGGGCATCATCCCCTGACTGAGGGCCTGCTCAGGGCCAGCCTACTCCACCACCACCCGCAGCCTCAGCATTTTGCTGCAGGATTTTAAGGGCCCCCATCTGCAAATCTCTCATTAATTAAAAATGCTACAACCATCTGTTTTGATAGGAAGCCTCAGAGAGGGGCTGCCTGCCCGAGACTGCTTTTTCTCATACCTCTCAACTTTAATTGAAAACTTAATTTTAGAATACAACCCAGGCCCATAAACCCTTCTTGTTGCCAGTGGCAGTGATGATGGAGGGGGGTGGGCCAGGCGAGTCCCTAGGTTACAGAGGCTTTGGGGTCCTGGGGTCCTGGTGGTGCTGGGCAAAATTTAGGAGCTCGTGTTAGCCAGCTTATCAGAAAGGGTGGAGAAAGGAGCTAAAAGCCAGAAGCTGGTGGCTAGGGGAACAAGGCCAGAGATGCAGGGGTGGCCCAGCTTAGAGGAAGGCACCTTGGACATGAGGGGAACCAGGGACCCCCAAGCATCTCCTAACTTCCCCGTGTCTGGCCAGGCCACTTCGCCAAGTCAGCTTCTTCCCCTCCCTGGGATACTGGAGTCAGGATGGGTCCTTGGCTTTGTGCAATGGGATGGTTTAGGGATGAGGGCCTTCTCAGGGAGTGGGGGCAGACCCTGGTTTGATCCTGCCTCTGACTGCTTCCTTACACCCTCAGTCTCTTTTCCTGTTGCCCCTGCCCTCCCTGTTTCCCTGGGAACATGTTAAAGGCTTTGAGGTCACAATCATTTATGACACTTATGGCAGGGGTGATGGAGATGTTATCCAAGGCTTGATCCCCTGGATATTCGGCCCCATGGCTAGAGTTCTTGGAGATGGGGAGGGCAGCTCCCTGGCAATTGAAAAGATGGCAGTCCTTCTCCCCCATCACGTACAAAAGGCCCTTGGGTTCACTAATGACATTCTTTTCAATAGTAGCCCTCCCTGCTCTTCCCCCTCCACCCATCCCCCCGGCAAGATAGAACAGGAGTCATCATCCCTGTTTCCCCATTTTCCAGAAAAGGAGAATGGTGGGTAGGCATAGAAAGTGACTTGCCCAGGTCACTAACACAGACTTAGAGCTACAGCTGGTTCCAGAACCCAGGCCTGGCACAAGACCAGTTCTCTTTCTGCCCCATCTCACAGTCTCTTCTGGTCCTTGCACTGTGAGTCTTGGAGCAGAGGGAATGATGGAGGCAGGCAGTGTACTCTGAACCTGGTGCAGAGCTCAGTCCATGGTGAGGGTGACTATGCCAGCCAGAGGCGGCTGATTGACACCTGTGTCCTCAGGGCCCACTGCAGAGCCTCCTACAGGTCCTCAGTCATGTGGACTGAGTGCAGAGGTGAGTGAATGGATGGATGAGGGAAAGCAGGAAGGAAGGAAGCTCGTTTCCTCCAAGGCAAGCCATTCTGGCATCCTCTGAGACTTAGACACTGGAGTCATGCAAGCCAGGAGAAACCACTGGTAAATCTGGACTAGCCCAGCCTTCTCATTTTAAAGGAGAGGCCCAGGCAGGAAGTGACAGGCCTGGGTCACAAGCCCGCTTTGGAGAGCCAGGCCCGGAACCCACATCTGACGGTTTTTTCTTTCTCCTCTTGCCCTGGGTGGGAATCAAGGGTGGGAGGAGCTGAGCTGCTTAGAATGGGCTTCACATCAAGTCACACCAGCCTCTCTCCATCTAATCTCCCCAAATCAATTTGCAGAACTTCCATTAATGCTGTCAGGAAATCTGCAAGCTGTTTAAAGCCAGGGCAGCACCGTAACAGCCGGCATAACAGCTACCTGGGGGGAGACCAACATTAATGGCATAATTAAAGATTAGCGTGGCCTTGGGCAGTTCAATAAACTTTACCTTTCTCAGCAACTGCTGGTGGACCTTGGAGTGGTGGGAGAGCCCCACACTTGCCAAGGCCTGGGCCAGGTGGCTTTGCCCCTCTCTTACTGACACTGCGCATATCCCCAAGAGGCTGGCATCTTCTGGGGACAGGGATAAGGAGCAGCAACTTGTTTGGCCAGGTAGAGTGAGGTTGATCCAAAGAAATACTGTAGAGCAGAGCTTCTCAGACTCCGGTGGGGAGCCACACCACCTGGGTATCCTGTGAATGCAGGTTCTCATCCGCGAGGGTTGGAGTGGGGCCCAAGATTCTGCATTCCCAACAGGCTTCCTCCGGGTGATGCTTGTGCTGCTGATTCTTGGAACATATAGTGAATAGCAGTGCTATAGAGCCAAAATCCAGCATGAGGACAGGAGCTATAGTTCTAACACTCACGAACACAAGGTTGTTTCATGGGTGTTTCCAAGCCAGCCCTGAAAGGGGGTTCTTTCTTATGTGGGAACCATGGCACAGGGCTTAAGACATAGTTCTGAAACCCCAGCTGCCCCAGTTCAGAGTCTTGGCTCCAGCGTTCAGTGCCCAGAAGATGAAGATAGTAATTGTAATTACTATAGAGTTGCTGAATGAGATCATTCATTTAAAGTATTAGTTCTGTGCATGTAGGAAGTCCTCTGTATCACTGAGATTTCTTTGGAGCCTGAAGACAGTTTGCACAGAAAGGATGTTAAGAGGATTCTTACGTTTTTGAAAGGAATATCTAATTCATCAAAGTTAAAAGTTTTATAAAAATATGAATTTTAAGATTTAGCTTAAAAAGATTTTTCTTTTTCTTTTTATGTCTACCAAAATTTTAACAGACATCTCAAGGGGCCTTTGGATGATATTTGTTCCACTTACAAAGTTAGGCAGACGTCCTTAAATACTTAAATATCATTTGATAAGTTTAATATCTTTCATCTTATTTTTAAGTACTACAATTTACTACTTAACTGACAAAACTTCCCAAGTAATTAAGTAATTCTTGTAAGTGCAAGGGAATCTTAAGTTATCTTAAGTGTTCTAACACTTAACACATATGAATTTTAAGATGATTTTTTCACCTTAAAATCACAAATCTAACTCAATTATTAAATTACATTTTAGATTGGAACTAAAGGCCAACTTGCTATTCAAATAGGCCAGATTCTCAAAACATTACAAGTACTTAAGGTGCCAATATGCACGGACCCTTTAACATCTAAAAATATTTATCCCGTGGGTTTGAATTTCTATCCTTGAGGATACTTCTAAACATTTCTATATTTGAGGATGGAAGATTTTTTACCCAGTAAGGAGATAATTATACCTTCCTAAGTGGTTTTGGGGGTCACCTTCTCAAACAGTTGAGGTTGCATAATAATCAGTTATTGGCCACGATGCTGGCTGGATCCTTATCAGTGGCCTTGATGGAACCCGCTCAGCTCCATATTGAACTGCTTTGTCAGGGACTCCTTAAGTAAAGAAGGAGGTGGGTACGCAGTCTGCACCCTAGGATTAGGGGCCTTCATTATGCAGTTCTTCAGTTCACTACAGGAGGGTGAGGCCCCTCCTAAGCCACCACAACATATGGTCAGTCTTTGCATCTGTTGGCCTCTTGAGATACTGAACTATCCTCTTGTCTCCAGGCTTCAATAACCTTCAACCTTGAGGAGATGCTGTTGTGTTTATATTCTTTTTATTTCTTGGGTTCATACTTCCTTAGATAAGAAAATGGTATCATTTGGGAATTTGGGTTCTCTCTTGTGATTTGGTTTAACTTTGTGCCTGCCACTCCCAGGGTCATGCTCTGATAAATCAATGTTAGTACTAAATTAAAATTATCATTTTTTAAAAGACTTTTATTTATTTATTTGACAGACAGAGATCACAAGTAGGCAGAGAGGCAGGTAGAGAGAGGGGGGAAGCAGGCTCCCCACTGAGCAGAGAGCCCGATGCGGGGCTCAATCCCAGGACCCTGGGATTATGACCTGAGCTGAAGGCAGAGGCTTTAACCCACTGAGGCACCCAGGTGCCCCTAAGATTATCATCTTAAAAGGAAGGTGAGTTGGTCTCTGTGCAGATCCCTAGGATATCCAGGAGGATGTCAGATGATGGTCCCCAGCTCCTCAGGTCCTGAGCACTTGTGGTTGCTCCTTTTCTGGATGCTTACAGTGCAAGGGAAGGATCATGAGCTCAGGTTCTGGGTGGTCACTTCCCTGAGCCTCAGTTTCCTCTTGTGTGAGATGGGGATTGTGGTATTTCCCTTGGTAGGGTAATCAGGAGAAGCCAGTGAGAATGAACAATACAGTATAGTACCTGGTACATTTTAAGTCCTTGTTCCATTTCCTTTAGTCCATTTTCAAAATGGCAGCTGATTATGTATATCTCCATAATTACAGGCAAGAGAAATCTAAGCTGACAGACCAGACAGCATCATCTTTAAACGGCATTGTCTAACCATGGCCACTGTCCACTACAGCTGTCTGGCTGACTGAGAATGTCACCCCAAGGGCAGGGTATCGCTCAGCTCAGACCTTGCAATGTGGGTGGATTGGCCTGGGTCTGGGGGTGGCAGCTGACCTATTTCGGGGAGCCATGGGCATTTCTTCACAGCCCTCCCTAACCCTGCCTTGGGCCCACTCCAATCCCACTGCCTCCCCTGCAGCACCCTCCTCCTGGGGATAAATTGGCTTCCTTGAGAAAGAGCACAGGTTCATGGAGTCAGAGAAACCTGAGCTTGAATTCCATTTCTGCCATTGATTGGCTGGAGTCACTTCACCCACCTGGGCCTCTGTTTCCTCATCCACAGTGAGGGCTATAGAATAAGCCCTGCTTCACAGGGGTGGTACGAGATGAACTAAGATGATCGTACCTTTGCAAACTGTAAAGCCCTGTACACATTTACTGTGCAGTATTAGAATGCCATTATGAAATGGACATTTTATCCTCCCCATATCACTTGCCTTTCTGAAGAGCAGCAAAAATTCCTTGTCCACTGCAAAGTCTTCCATAGCCAGAGTGAAGCCTTCCCTGGTCCTTGCTCCCTGAAAGCCCAGACTTTCCCCTATCTGAGTTTGTGGAACGCTATAATCTGTATAGCTAGTGGTTTATAGGTTAGTGTCCCCCATTACACTGTGAATCCTGAACTGTGTCTTTCTCTTTTCTGTCCGTCCAGCATAAAACGGGGCCTACCTCAATGGATACTAGTTGAGTGAAAGCATGATGTACGCACTAAGTACATAGTAGAGAAGCAATGCCCTGTCTCCCCAAGAATTTCGTTTCCAGCCATCTTCCCCTCTGAGTCTCTTCCTGGACTCCACTGGCCCTGGGCTTCTCCATCCCTCTTCATTTCAAACCTGGAACTGGATGCGCAGTTCCTGTTCTCTGCCTGAAGGATTAAACGCAGTGATGAGAAATGTGTTTTCTTATTGTTTTAGGAAGCCCCATAGGGCGGGGGCGAGGGAGGGAGAAATGAAATCAGAGGCAACAATTTATCTTGTGCTAAAGGGTTCCAGGAAGCTGTGCTCTTACTGCACACCTCTCCCCCAGTGCTGACCCTATGAGCTGGGACAGCTGGAAGCCCAGGTGTGCCAGCACTTGTGCCTGAGGGGATAGGGCTCCCGGCCCTGGATGGAATTCTGATTCTGTTCAGGAATCTCTCATTGTAGGGGCAGGCTGGGGGCCACACTTCGCCCTGCCTGCCCTCTGCCTGCCCTTGAGGCCTTTGCCTTGGTTTCTTAGGCATTGAGGTGCCACAGAGAGATGCAGTAGGAAGGAGGCAGGAGACAGTTGCCATTCCTAGGTATGCCACCTTGAGCCTGTTTGCCTCTTTGAAGTAGGGATAAGGACAGAGCTGTGTGCCTCACATGGGCTGGATGAGTCCTATGAGCTGGCCCTTGCCTCCTAAGCTCCTAGCCCTGAATTTGTCCTGTGCTGAGAAAGTTTGCCTTTGGGGCTGATTCACAATGACACATACATGGAAGAAGCCGATGCACACCAGCCAGGATGCTATCCTGTGGCTTATACAGAGAAATACAACTACCAGGTGCATGGAATACCCACCTGGGTAGGGCTGATGTAACAGAGACCCAGGCCCAAATGTGGGCTCTGCCACTTACTTACCTGCAGTGTAAATCTCTCCAAGTTGGAGCCTCAGTTTCCTCTTCTCTAAACTGGAAAGAATAACCATACCTACCTGATAAAGTTGTATGAGGAACGAGGTAAATGCTTACCTCTGTTTGGCTTTTAGAAAACACATCAAAGCACGTTAGCTGTTACTGTTATTATTAGTTGGCCTTAATTAAGGCTTTCATCCATTGCTTGGGTAGATTTTCCAAGAAAGAAGGAATAGGTTCCACCTGCTTAACCAAAACATTCCCAGGGCAAGAGCTGGGATGGGCTCTTCAAAATTTGCTTCTGGGAAAGCCATTCTTTCTGTTCCCATTGCTGACCAAGCTGCTATGCATATTGGACAGAACATAATAGCTGGGGGCATCTGGGTGACTCAGTCCATTGAGCGACTGACTCTTGGTTTTGACTCAGGTCGTGATCTCTCAATGGTGGGATCGAGCCTCGCATTGGGCTCAGTGCTCAGCGTGGAGTCTGCTTTAGATTCTTTCTCTCCCTCCCTCCCCTCTTGCCCTATCCCACTCCCCACTTCCTAAAAATCAATCAAGTCTTAATTTTTTTTCCAAATTGCCTTCTATACCCATTTTGTCAGTTCACCAGCAAAATGTGACACTTCCTGTTTCTCCAAGAATGTTCTCAAACTTTAAAGTCAAATTTTTTTTCCAGCTTTATTGAAGTATAATTGACAACTTTTTTTTTTTCAATGATGGATAAAAAGCCATAGGTATAGTGCTTCTGGTTTTGTGTGTTTCCTTGTTAATGAGGCTGAGGATCTCATGTCATATGTCTGAGAACTATTTTTGTTTCTTTATCTGTGGATTGTCTGTTCTTTACCCATTTTTTCCAAACTGGGTCTTTGTTATTTTCTCATTCATTTCTGATTCTCTAAGAAATGAGACCTTTCTCTGAAATATGTATTGAAATATGTTCCCTTGACTTTATCATTTGTCTTTTAATTTTGTTTACAGTTTTTTTTCATGTAAAAATAAATAATTTTATGTAGTTAAATTGATCTGTCTTTTCTTTTACAGTTTCTGGGTTTTGTGTCCTACTTAGAAAGGTGTTTTTCCCACTTTCAGATTCATTTTTTAGAAGTACATTTATGGTTTCATTGTTTACGTTTAAATCTGGGATCCATCTGGAATTTATTTTGGTGCGTGGAGTGAGGTAAAGATCTAACTTTAAATATTTCCCAGATGGCTAGTTTCTCAAATAAGAAGAAATGGAAGTCCTTCATATTTGAAATCAAACCCAAACAAATCAGAGGCTGTGATTTGTTTGAATTTGTTTGAATTGAGCCCAAACAAATCAGAGGCTGTGATTTGTTTGAATTTGTTTGAATTGAACCCAGACAAACCAGAGGCTGTGATTTGTTTGGGTTTTGGCAGATGTTAGGACCCACAATATTCCTGGGTCCATATGAGCAGTGAGAGGCCACAGTGATGGAACATGTCAATAAAGTGATCTCCCATGGCCCAGCCAAGCGACGGGCATTTGCTACAGGAATTTTCCTGAAGGCTGGCAAAAGATAACTTAGTTAACACTTAGTGCTTTACCACAGGCCAGGCAGTATTCTAGGTGTGTTTTAGGTATTTGATCATCCAAAGCTCACAGCATCAGTAGGAACTACTGTTTTATTCCCATGTTACTGACTGAGGTTTGGAGAAATGACTTGCCCAGGCTCTCACTGCAGAGGGACGCCCCAAACATAGGCTCTACTGCCTTTCATAGGGTATGAGCAGTGATAGCACCCCAGAGTCTGAGCCTGGAGCTTCCCAAATAAAGGCGGTGGGGTGAGCAGTGGAGGCCCTGTCCTGCAGGAGCACGTCAGAATCTCTGGGGAGCAAAGAGGAGTTAGCACAAGAAAAAGCAACTTCGGGGGCGCCTGGGTGGCTCAGTGGGTTAAAGCCTCTGCCTTTGGCTCAGGTCATGATCCTAGGGTCCTGGGATGGAGCCCCACATTGGGGGGTCTCCACTCAGCAGGGAGCCTGCTTCCTCCTCTCTCTCTCTGTCTGCCTCTCTGCCTACTTGTAATCTGTCTGTCAAATAAATAAATAAAAATCTTAAAAAAAAAAAGCAGGGGTGCCTGGGTGGCTCAGTGGGTTAAGCCGCTGCCTTCGGCTCAGGTCATGATCCCAGGGTCCTGGGATCAAGGCCTGCATCGGGCTCTCTGCTCATCAGGGAGCCTGCTTCCCTCTCTCTCTCTCTCTGCCTGCCTCTGCATCTACTTGTGATTTCTCTCTGTCAAATAAATAAATAAAATATTTAAAAAAAAGCAACTTCGGTGTTAGAATCTTTGGAAATGGAGCGTCTCTTTGAAAACAAAATTTTGTTTTGGGAAACAAAATATCCTTTACTTTTTCCATAGTGTAGGTCACTGCAGGGCATGAGATCTTTTTTTTTTTTTTTAAAGATTTTTATTTTATTTATTTGAGAGAGAGACAGTGAGAGAGAACGTGAGCGAGGAGAAGGTCAGAGGGAGAAGCAGACTTCCCATGCAGCTGGCAGCCTGATATGGGACTCGATCCTGGGACTCCAGGATCATGACCTGAGCCGAAGGCAGTCGTCCAACCAACTGAGCCACCCAGGCGCCCCAGGGCATGAGATCTTGATGTTGCTTAGACAGAAGTGTATATTTAAAAAAAATATATATATATACGTATATATATAAAATATATACATATATATATACGTATATATACATATATACGTATATGTGTGTGTGTGTGTGTGTGTGTGTATGTTAGGGTGCCTGCGTGATGCAGTTGGTTGAACATCTGACTCTAGATTTTGGCTCGGGTCATGTTCTGGGGTCGTGAGATTGAGCCCCTGTTTTGGGCTCTGCACTCAGCATGGAGTCTCCTTGAGACTCTCTCCCTCTGCCCTTCCCTTCCACTTGAGCTCTCTCTCTCTCAAATAAATAAATAAATAAATAAATAAGATCTTAAAATATATATATATATATATATATATATATATATATATAAAGAAACATTGGTCCAAACCAATTTGCAGTCAAGAAAAGGAAGGTCTAATGAGGTGTCCGAGGTGGTGGTTGGGAAGCACGCCAGCTTTAGCGTCAGGGAGTCAGGGACATGAGAGGTCCAGCATCATGTCCTACTAGCTGAGTGACTTTGGGCCTCCCCCGGGGCCTTCTTTAGACATACCCTCTCCTGTAAAATGGGAAAAAGACCTGACTGTCAGGTAGGGGAGCCAGGAGTAAATAAAGTGGCCCAGCTTTATGGGCTGCATGTGCTGCATGCGATGTGCTGCATTTTTACTGTATGTTAGAGGAAGGCCCATACAGCAGCCAGGGTCATGAGTCACTGCTGCGTGCTCTGGCTGACATCTGGGGAGCACATGTGGCAGAGTGCACCCCGAGGGTTCTGCCGCCTAGGTCTCTTTTCTGTTTCCTGGCACTGTGCTGACCTCTTCCCAGGCTAGTACTGCTGAGCCTGGAGTGAGGCTGGAAGGTGGGTTCCCCCTCCTCTGCAGGGGTGGAGTCGGGGGCTCTCTGCCAGCAAGGAGATGGTCAGTGGGGGCTGGGAACCTGCCTGCGAGCTGCTCAGGAACTGCGGCTCCTGTTTGGAAATACAAATTGCTGCAGATTTGTCATCTCTGGAGAGAAACTGCATTTGGTAATTTCAGTGTTTTTTGTGCTTTGTTGCTCCTGCCTGTTTAAAGGGAGGGGAGAGTGTGCAGAGCCTTGGTGGTAGTGGGGGGGGGGGGGGGCAGTTTGCAGGCTGAAAAGCAAGCAGGAAAAGCAACCTGATGTGTAGGAAAAGGCTCCTCTCCCTATCCTGATGGGTGGGCCTTCATTCTGGGGCTGAGCTCTGGGGTGTGCATCATCCTCCAGCCCCGGTCCTGGCTGGGTGCTGGCCTGGGTATATCGTGGCTGTCTTTACAGAAATATCAACAGACTCAGACGAGGGGCTAGAAGTCCCTTGCTGGTGGCTTTGCCTACGAGTAAGGGCTTGGGCCGAGGATGTAAAATAATGCACCAGGTTGGAAAAGCTGCAAGCCTAGTGATTGGTCGATAAGAGTGCCTAACAGACACTGTGCCTAGAGTTACTTTAAGGCCATGCGTCTCTTAACTCATGAATCCCCACAGCAACTCTATGAGGCGGGTACTATTATTTCCCCCATTTATAGATGAGAAACCCTAGACACAAAGAGGTTCAGTCACCGGCGCAGGGTCATACAGCAAGTTGGCGGCAGGAACTCAGGTCTTTTGACTCATAGGCCTGAATTTATTGCCGAGCGTCATCTGTGAGGTCAGTCCAAGTGCTGCCCCTCTAAGACCAGGTGTTGGGGGAAAGTGGTGGGAAGTAACCAGGGTGTTTTAAATCAAGGAGGATTGTTAGGGTCTACCTGGTTAATTGTGGGTGCCTCCTGAAGCAGGTGAGTCTTGGGGAACAGGTAGGATGATCTGAGAAGTTGATGCCTGTGTGCTGAGCACCCCGGCATACGACCCTGCATCGGCTAAGGCTGGGCGGCTGGAGTGGGATGGTTACGCAGAGGGGCCTTTGGGCCACTTAGCCATCTGGGAGGCTTGTGTGAGGAAGAATGGGAAGAGATACCAGTAAGCAGAGCAGTGGCACCTGGGCTTGTTCATTCATTCTTCTATTTACCAAGCATTTCTGCAGCCTCTTTTTCATAGCAGGCCTTAGGTGCTGGGGCCATAGAAATGGGGAAGACTTAGTCCTGGCTCTGGACTTGGCTGTTGTCTTTGCAAGACAGGTTGGTAATAAGCTCAGTCATAGTATCATGTGTTAAGGGCTTTGGTAGTTGGAGGTATTAGGGGACCCGGGAACTCAGAGGGGAGGTGCCCTGTCCAGGCAGGGAGTGGAGGAATGGTTAGGGAAGGCTTCTGAGGAGAGGTGACTTTGGGGCTCAGGTATGAGGAAAAGAGGCAGTTCCACTGGAAGAAGTCCTCATACTGGCATGGTGGGAGCTGCCTCCCACACGCGTGAGCTTTTAAAAGATGCTAATGCCCAGACCTTGCCCGGACCCACTGAATCAGAATGTCCCTTCGTGATTCTAATGTGCCGCCAACAGTGAGAGCGGCTGAGCTGTAGGGAGAAAGGAAGAACTGATGATGGGGAGGGGGAGAACAGTGTGAGGCAAGGGATGGCATGGAGGTGGGAGAGAGGGCCGCGTGTTCTGGGGGCCGCAGACTGGATCACAGGGTATGTGAACCAGAGGACAGGAGGTTGAATGCAAGAAGAGCTATGAGGGCTGCAACCGGGGCCATGGTGGGCACATACCCAACAATACAGCTCCCTACCCAGGAGGGTCCTCCCTCCTGGGTAGGGCTCTCCATGCTGCCAGCCCACCCCATACCCTGGACCTATCCTGGGGGTGCTGGCTGCCTCGATGAGCGGCAGGGGGAAAGTACCTCTTTCCCCCTCACTGCCCCTCCACGGAGCTGCCAGCCGTGCTGCTAGCTGCGTGCAGAGCTTAGCTTGCGGAATGGTGCTAGTTCAGTAGTAGAGAGCCCTGGGCTCCCAGAGTCAGCTCAGGGCTTCCAGAAGGGCATGGAGGCCTCATTGGGTGGATGGCCATTGCCTGTCAGAGACCTTGGGACTTGGAGGAACCCTGGAGGGCCCTGATGACTCACCATGGGAGCCCAGAGCCCAGGGCTACTGGGAGGGGTGGGGAAGGTGGCTGCGCTGACTTGGTTAAGCCCTGACGGCCCTGTGGGTGCGGGGCACTCTTCAGAGGCCTGTTTTTGAGCAAGCTCTGTCTCATAAACTCCTGGCACCAGCCCTGAAATTCCGGTGTCCCGGGGTCCGCAGATCTGAGTTCCCTTCCCAGGGCTGTTACACATCTGCTCTCTGACCATGCCCAAGGGACTTCTCTCCTCTGGCCTCAGCAGCTTTATTGGTAAAATGAGGGGTTGAAGTCCTAATCCAACAGGGTGTGGGGATTGAGACAGTGTGTGTAAAATGCTCAGCACACAGTCAGTACAGACTCAGTGAACGTGCTTCTCACTTCTTTCCCCTGCTGTACTCGGCCTTTCCCTAAACATTGCTCCCTGGCGTTACACAGCTCTGGGTCTTCACATCTGTGTCTTCCGAAAAGTGTTCTCCGATGGCTCTGGATTCCTGTGCGATGGTTCGGAGTGGGCTCTGCCCTTTCTCCCTTCTCAGGGCAGGACTGTGGGCTTCCTCCTGGGCCCTGATCCTGCCCAGCCCAAGCCGGCTGCCCCTTCCCTGCACAGGGCACAACCTTGTCATCGAGGTCACCGCGGTGCTTCCCACTGAGAAGTGGGCACAGGGGACACAGCAGGGGTGGATTTCCAGGCAGCTTGTGCCTGGAGGGTGGGTGATGGGGAGTTATGGGAGGCACTGCTGAGGAGATTGAGGAAGGGTTCAGGATAGACGCTTGTTGCTAGGTGACCAGAGGGGCCTGTTGGGAGAGGTGAGCAGGATTGCGGTGGAAAACCCAAGTCCCTTTTTTGTTAGCTCCTAGGTGAATTCCTGCCCCTTGTCATGTCTGGTCCTCCTACTTCCTATTCTCCCTCTTTTCCCTCTCCCCCAAGTGCCATCAGAAGCAAATTTGTACAGGGATGAGACAAAGTCCCAGGTTTTGGCTTAAGGTTTTAATTTTCTTCCTTTTCATTAATATTTACAGTTTGTGGTGTGCGTGCTTGTTTGAGTGGGCATGTTTATGTGTGGGGGGTGTGTATGCACATTTGTGTGCAGGCATGCTGTGTGTGCCTCTGTGTGTGTGTGGATATAAAACAATTCGTAGAGGGGTGGTTGTGGCAACTGCTCCCCCATGTTGCATGCTTCTCATGTACCAGGCACTTACTGTGTCCTTTTCCCTAACTCATTTCCATCATCTCTCTGAATCCTCCCCGCCTCTGGTAAAGGAAGCAATTTTGCCACCATTTTACAGATTACATAAATAAATAAATAAATAAATAAATAAATAAATAAATAAATAAATAATCCACAGAGGCTTAGAGAGTTTAAGTGGGTTTGTGTGAGGTACCTGGGAAGTGGGAGAACCAGACTTTGAACTCAGATCTGCCTGCGCACGTTAGCACTGAGTAACGCACTGTTGAGACAGGGCTTCCCAGCTCAGGGAAGCCATTCCCGGCCTCGGGATAAAGGCGGGTGCAGAGGAAGTACTCTGGCCAAGGACTTAGCAGGCATGAGGTCTGCTCTCAAGTCTGTCACTGGTGACTCATTCTCTGACCCTTATTTCTCTGGGCTTCTCCTGTAAGTGGCCCTCTCCCCAGCCACAGCCTGACTCCTGTAGACATGGCAGCTCAGACGGACTGTCTTAGCCAAGGGCTGGCCAGCTCTGGGGAATCCTCAGGACAGAGCCCTGAATGGAGCCAGGCAGAAGCCCACTCTCTGTGTCCTCCTGGAGGTTCCTGGGCTCAGGCAGGCAGATGGAGAGTCAGTTGATACAAATGGTCTTAGAGCTAGAGTTTAGGGCGAGTCTAGCATGGTGTGAGGGCCCTGCAGTGCAGACAGGTAGCTAACTTGTCCACACCACACCAGGGGACCAGTGGTGATCATCACCAATCTGCAGACACATCTTTTTGCTTCTTCCCCAGTGAGGGGTCAGGGACTCTGACCCTGAAATCCTGGGCCCTAAAACATTGGGTATGACTGCTCAGGTGGAGGAAACAGCATTGGAAGGGCTGTCAGGAAACCCCTCAGCTGGCTTCAGAATTCCCTTTAAAATGCCAGAGTTCCTTGCTATGTCCAACAGTTGGCTGATGGCATCTGGTTACCAATGATTCTGACTCAGCACAAACCTACTATGTGCCAGGAGCTTTTTACAAATGCTGCCTTATTCAAGTGTAATGGCAACCTTGTGGTGGGTATTGTTGTCTGTGCTCTACAGATGAGGAGACTGAGGCACAGAGAGGGCAAGTGAACCAAGATGTCTGGATAAGCAACCCAGTCAAGGCCATGCCTGAAAGGACTTGCTGTTGAACGTGTATGGAGCACTGAGAATGTTGGTTGGTGTATGGCTTGGTGTTAAAACCTTCCAAAGCAATACCCCACTTAAATTCTTCCCAATACCAAATGAGACAAGGATTATTCTTCCTCCTAACAGAAGAAGAAACTGTGGCTCAGAAGGGAAGTGGTAGAGCTGGCATTCCAACCCAAGGAGAGGCTGCTGTGTCCAGGCCCTGGCCTGGCCACAGGGGCAGCCACAATCTAACCCCTGCTCATGCTGGCTAATGATGTTCCCGCTGGTGTCAGCACGCATTCCTTCCTACAGACATGTTCCAATTAGGCGAAAGAGCAGTGAGGGTATCTTTTTTTTTTTTTTTTAATTTATTTATTTGACAGAGAGAAATCACAAGCAGACAGAGAGAGAGAGAGAGAGGGAAGCAGGCTCCCTGCTGAGCAGAGAGCCCGATGCGGGACTCGATCCCAGGACCCTGGGATCACGACCCGAGCCGAAGGCAGCGGCTTAATCCACTGAGCCACCCAGGCGCCCCGAGCAGTGAGGGTATCTTAATGGAAATGGGACTTTGGGCTGTAGGAAGCAGAGACATCTGTCTTAAGGAAATGCTCTGTTCTTGGCTTTGCTGCCCTTGTCCTGGAGATTTCCCCTGGGACTCCCCCACCCTGCTGGCTCCCTTCCAGTACTTGCCCTGCCTGCTTCTCTACTCCGGGCGGCCCTGAGGGTGCAGCGCTGTGCCCACTCACCTGTCTCCCCCAACCCTGGACTGACCAGGACCAGAGAATTTGGGCCTGGGCTTCAGTTGCAGCAGATGGGATTCTGATTGGCTCCTAGGAGGCACTTTGGGACACTTAGGAGTTGTGGGAGGGTACACGTGGGACAGGAGTTTTTAAGCCCCAGAACAGGCAGTAGGGACAGGGAAAGGGGTGGGGTTGTGGTTGGGGGGCGGGGAAATGTCCTCTGACCCTGCTCTTGGGGAGAGTTCTGCTTCAGAAGTTATGTCCCCACCGCCTTCCCCAGTTCACATCCAGGTGCTGGACTTAGAACCCCTTCCCCTGCAGTCTCTACTCTGAGCCTGCTCCTAATATCCTTTTAAGTGGATTTCTCCCAGCTTCAGGGTTTGGGGGTGAGGCTTAGGGTTCCAGCTACAATCCAGCATAGAGACACCCGACCCCAGGTTTACAGAGATTTCAGGTTTTCCGAGCAAAGCAACCTCCTCCCCTGACTGCCTGTGGGGGGCAGCCTTACCCTACGCACCCTCTGTAGAGCCCTGTGGAGCCCAGTTGCTCTAAGGGTTAGTCTGGGGCTCCTGGAGGAAGAGGCAGAGGAACTTGACCCCCTCCTCCCTTCCCCTGGGCTTGTGAGAGGGGAAAGGAGGGAAGATTGCACCCCGAGTCTAACCAGGAGCACAGCTGGGCATGTGGGTGGGAGTGTCTGGGGATTCTGAGGGGCAGCTCAGCCCTGTCCAAGGGAGAAATTCTCACCCATAGCCCAAAGCTCTCCAGTGCCAAGCTATGGCCCTGCCAGGCACGCCCCCACCCCCTGCAAGGCTCTTTTGGGTGCCCTGGACAGGACAGGCAATGGGAAGAGAAGGTAGGGAGCCCAGCAGCTGGTTACCTGCACAGGGAGAGATGGACCTTGTGGTGGGGGTGTGAGCATGGTGTGGCCAATGTCCAGCCTCTAGTCACCTCCCTGCCCATCCCTCAGGGCGCACAGTCCCTGGCACCTAGGAATGCAGGGGATGGGAGGGGGTTGGGGCTCAGGAAGACAAAGCTGGGGACGAGTGGGAGTCAAAGGAAAAGGGCAGTGGGAAGACACGGCTCAAAGCCCTATCAGCCAGGAGACCTTGGGCTTTCTGGCCCTTAGTCACCTGGGGTAGTGTTGGGGAGGGTATGGGTGGACTGGAGGGTGAGGATACCTTTACCCCAAGGCTGCTGGATGGCAAAGTGAGGAAAGTGCTTGGCACATGGTAGGTGCTCACCCAGGGGCAGCTCCCTCTGGCCATCTTGTCTAGAGAAGCTAACTCCCTGATCTTTCTCCCCATAAACTGCAGCTCTGGAGAGGCAGCATGGTCTAGTGATTAGAGCAGAGTGTGGAGCCACACTGTCCTGCTTCACAAGCCTGCAGCAGCCACACACTAGCCAGCTGAGCCAGGTAACTTACTTAAACTCCCTGTGCCTCAGTCTTCTCATCTCTAAAATGGGGTAATAATAATTCCTACTTCAGAGGGTTGTGTTGAAACTACAATGAGTTTTTAAAAAGATTTATTTATTTATTTGAGAGAGAGTGCATGAGCCAGTGGGAGGGAGGGGCAGAGGGAGAGAGAGAGCCAGAGGGAGAGAGAGAGAGAGAGAGAGAATCTTAAGTAGACTCTGTGCAGAGTGTGGAACCCAACATGGGACTTGATCTCACGGCCCTGAGACCATGACCAGAGCTGAGACCAAGAATCCAACACTCAACTGACTGTGCCACCCAGGCATCCCTAAAATGAGTCTGAATGTTTGGAAAGCACTTAGGACAGTGCCTGCTCCATGTGAGTACTCTGTAAGGGTATGTACTATTGTCACTATTAATTGTCACAGTCCCATGTATGTGCACGACCCTGGGCTCCCTGTAAAGCTTTCCCCTAAGTGAGCTGTGTGAATTCCCCACAGCGGCCTCTGAGACAGATCCGTTAGGACTCCCACCCATTTTATAGGTGAGCACGTGGAGGCTCAGAATATAAAGTGCTCAAGATCAGACTGTTTCCTTCACTTAAAAGTGACTATTAAGTTCTTTTCAATGTGTGTGTGGCTCTGAGTACCCCGTAGCTGCCCTAGACCCTGGACCTTTGCCGAGCCAGGCCCTGAGCCTTGGGCCAGCAAGGATATCTCTTCGTCCTCCAGGTTGCCCATGCATCCTGGCCAGTTTGCGAGGTAGCCAATTAACTGTAGCTTTGATTTGACCTTATATGTTGGTATCTTTTCCCACTCATCAAAACAAAATAAAAAATAATAATGATTAAAAAAAAAATACAAGGGAGGCAGGTTTAAGGCTCCGGGTTTGGGAAAGGGTCTAGAGGCCTGGGTGACTGCAGCGAGGAGGGAACAAGGTGAGGTGCGCCTGTGGGTCTGAGCCAGGAGTTTCAGCTGCCTCTGAGGCCCTGGGCTTCCCTTTAGTTATGATTTGCAGGTGGCCGTGCGCCCAGGGTAAGGCTTTCATCTGACAGGTGAGGCTTATCTGCTGGAGCCGGAGAATTGACTGTGTAATTGACCAGGATGTTTTACCTTTGATGGTGTCCTCCGGCAGTCTGAGTCCCCGCACCAGGGACCTGGGGCAAGGGAGGGCGGGTGGGTGAGGGTTAGGGGTGGCATTGTCGGTTTCAGCCGAGCCTCTGGTTCTTTGCGTGAGGGACCCTCACAGATCCTAAAACCCGAACAAGGGGTCACTGTGTGGTGAAGTGGGGTGTGAATGCCCAGGGGCTGGTATGGATAAGAGCCTGCACTCCAAAGCCAGACAAGTCCAATTTGAAGACTGCCGCTAAGTAGCAGTGTCACTCTGGTCACCTTAATTAACCCTCTGATCTTCCATTGCCCCATCTGAAAATGGGGCTAATGGTGTCCATGTGACATAGTTATTGTGAGGAGTAAATAGGATAATGGGTGTAAAGTGCTTCGTGCAGCACCCAGCACCCTTGTAAGTGCCCAGTTAATGTTAGCTTTACTCATGGTCTGTGCATGTGGTGTGCTCTGTATACCCAAGCCCTGCCCGGGTTCCGGTGGATTCGGCCCCAGGCCCTCTTGTAGTGCTAGATCTGCAAAGGCTTGAATCCAGCCTTCCGAGGGCTCCCCTCCCAGGCAATGGGAAAACTGTGTCATCGCCCAACCTTTCCCGGGCACCTGCTATGTGCTGGCACTGCCCTGCTGTCAAGGAGCTCAGTCTTTTGGGTCTACAGTTACATCACAGGGTGATGGGGATGGCAAAAGCAGGAGTCCTGGTGGGCACTGAGCAGGGAATGATGAACACTGGGTGTGATTGGTGGGGAGCTTCCCAGAGTGGTAAAGCCGTTCACATTTGCTCTGTGCATTGAAGGAAGATATGCGGGGCAGGATGGGTGAAGGGTTTTCCTGAAGACGAGCTAGCATTTATAAAGGCCAAGTGATAGAGTTCAGGTAGCTCCCCTGCTTGGTCAAGGGCACTCAAGCTCCAACTACAGTGAAAGGATACATCCTTTCAGACTTGGGGCGACTATTCAGTCCCCTTTTCTTGGAAGAGGCGGTGGGAGGCCAGGTTTGACAAGACTGGTGACAGGATCTGGGAGCTCGGGGAGTGGCTCTTCTGACTGGGAGAAGGGGATTTATTTAAACAAAAGAGAAATAGGAGAGTGAGGGTAGAGGAGGAAAGCAAGACCCGTGTCTGCTCTTTCCTCCTGTGCTGGGGCAGAGCATGAGGGTTGAGGGGGAGTACAGAGCCCCTCGCCTCTGTTTGGGGCCATGGCCCTGGAGTGAGGCTGGGCAAGGTGCTTAAGAGACACTCCCCACACGTGGTCTAGAGGGGCACCTGCCAACCTGAGCCCAGGAGCCTGTTCTCAGGGGAGCAAAGGACCTGCTTGTCAAGCTTGGAGGGCCTTTTAATTAGTTTTACAAGAGGCCTCCATCTCTGTGTGTCTCTCTTCACCAAGATTCCCCAGGGAAGGAACAGGGTGGAGGGGAGAAGGGTACAGCATTCAGACAATTTCTCCAAGCCCTTGTGCCCCCAGCATTTGCCTGCCTGCTTTTTCCTCTTGCCTTTTGTCTCCCTTAGAACAGAGGACCCCCCCCCCCCCCCGCCCGCTGGCACACACGCACCAGGACCAGAGCTGGAGAAGGGAGAAGAGTTAGGGGTGGGACCTCTGCCTATCAGAATTAAATGCTGGATATTTGTGGAGAGGGGATGCTGGGTGGTAGGGAGCAGGAGGACAGGTTGCCGTGTATTTCTTAGCTTTGCCACTGACTAGCTCTGTGGATCCCACCATGTCCCTCCTGAGCTTCACTGTTGGAATTTACGGATAGTGCAATAATGCTCATTGCCTGGCTCACTGTCAGAAGTCATGTTGGGGGATGAAATAAGATGTAGGTGAGGCATCTCCACAGACGTGGCAGGGTCCAGTCTTCAGCTTTGCCACCAACTGGCCATCTGATGTCAGGGGAAGTGTGAGATGAAGGGTCAGCCTTGCAGAGGTCTGTTAGCAGGTGGATGGGAAGGGCCATCAGCCTTTGGGGTATATTCCTCAGCTTTCAAATCTGCAAAGTGGGGTTAATAATGTATTTACTTCATAAGTGTGTGAAGATTAAATGAATTCTATATAATAGTGTTTGGCTATAGGGCTTAATAAATATTAGCCATTATTACTGATTTTATTATTGCTGTTAGTTAGCTGCTGAGGCAAGCTCTCCAGCCCAAGGATTGGGTCACAGGTCTCAGAATGGGAGAAAACATTCATTAGAACCCCGGTCCAGGTCAAAGTTGGAAGCGTTAGGTCGTGCAAAGGCGTGGATAGGTTGTCCTGTCTGGGACGTGTGTGCCCAGTGTTGGTGTGTGGCTCCCGGTAACACCCTGCCACCCCTTCAGAGTTTCCTCAGTGTATTTTCTGCTCACCTTGAGTGCCACCTGGGAGGGCCGCGTTAAAGCTCCCAGGCCAGGAACACCTTCCGCCCGGGGTGCTTCCACACTGGGCTCAGAGAGGAGCAGGCCTGGCTCTGCAGGAGAGGCGATGTTGGAGGAGGGGCCTTTCATCCCAGCTAGAGCTTCAGTGACTTTTTCTCACAGGAGGGGCTGAGAGTGGAAGAGGGAGACAGCCAACTCTGGGGCGGCCCAGCTTCTGATGTGGCTGGCAAGTGACATCACTTCGAAGTGATGATCCTTCTTACCCTCAGTATCCCTGCATTCGCCAATTCATGGGAGAGGAAGACTTTGCTGGTGGGGAGGAGGGCACTCAAAGCCTTAACTCTGTCCACAATTGGGGTAACATATTTAGAGTTGTGTCTGCTGGGCCAGTGGAAGGGGCTGTGGAAGCCGGGATGTTGGGTAACAGTGGGGTCTAGGAGGGAGAATTCACCACAGGGGGCTGAAGAGGTCTGGTCTTGACGTCTGGCTGCTGTGCATGCCTGAGGCCTGGAGGGTCGGTGGTTCTGGGAACAAGCTGGTCATCAAGTCTGTTTGAACCCATTGACAGTGCTAGTCTGAGTGTCCCCAGAGAGAGAAAAAAAACAAAAAACAAAACTGTGTATATGCCAACGGGAAGAGTCATTTCATTTACTTTTTAACCTCTTGGGGCCCAAAGAACACTGCAGTGGGCTCCTTCCTGCCAACACCCGAACATAACACAGGTTACGGGAATGTTCTTCCCACCCCGCAGGAGAAGGCTGAATTCTTAGCACCATGCCTGCTACAAAGTAGGTGCTCAAACATACTTGGTTAAAGTAATGATAAGATTAAAAAAAAAAACAACCCACCTCATTTACTGAAGGGTTTTGTTGCAGCTAATTTGCAGAGCAATCAAGAGTGTGGAAACCCAGGCCTAGTCATGAGTGAGATGCCCGTAGGGGCTCCCAGATATGGGAGGGAGTTGGCAAAGGATTGAAATCCCCGAGTTGGCAGGTAGGTGCTTGGAGCTAGCAATATTTTGTGTTGTTTGTGCCATTCATGCCCCCAGGCTGGTGAAGAAGGGTCCATCTCGATATTCTCCGAATGAGGGAGAAAAGTAGTTTGTCCATGGGAGAGGTGGGATCTAAGTGAGGGAAATGGAAGTCATTTGGCAACGTGGGAACAGCCATTACACACTTATGACTCACACATTATTTTTTCCTTTCTCTACCCTGCTCGTCTTACTGATGCACTCACGATTTCCGAACTTGTTCCTGTAGCTCTTGACATCCGGGGGTGTGGGCCCTCCGCGAAGAAGGATCAGCGGGTCTGCCAGCGTCGCGACCGTGGGAGCTTGTCTCTGAGGGGGACTTGACAGGCCAGAGAGCCTGGAAAAGGGTTATAATATTTCCCTTCTCATCTTCTGGTACCCGGCGAGCTGATGGTCTTCTCCCTCTCCCTCCTCAGCAGTGTTAAGATTAAAGGCTGTAAATTATTCATTCCCAGTTAAGTGGAGCACATTTCGAAGTCAGGGCTTCCGGGCATCTTGTCACAGAGTTGCTAAGGGCAAAGGCCCACATTTTTGGGCCCATCATCTCTGTCAAGTCAAAGTCTGGGGGGTCAGCCCTGCCTGCACCCTGGCCTTTGCACCTGATTTCTTTCCCTGGTTTTTCCCTGTTCAGATTTCCTGGCCTGCCCCTTTACCCCCCCGAGGAAGTTCGGTTGTCAGTGTGACCACTTACTGGGCCTGTAGCTGTGGCTTGTGGGCTCCAGGGTTACTACTGTTGCCCAGGGCCCTCAGGCTGTCCCTTCTGGTGGGAGCAGGGAGCCCGCGTGTTTGAGAGGAGGGCTTCAGGTGTGCTAGGCATTGAACAAGCAACAGGACTGACAGGCACTTCAGGAAACAAGAGCGTCAAGAGCAGGATTCCAGGCACTTGTTGCATGCCTTCTGAGCGTCAGCTGTTCTCCCGAGCACTGTGTCTCTGTCGAGCCCCACCACAATCCCAGAAGTTAGGGACTGTTTCTATTCTGATTTTGCAGACAAGGAAACTGAAGCTCAGAGAGATCAAATGACTTGCCCAAAGCCACACAGTTGAGGGAGAGCCAAGTTGGGATTTCATAGCCAAGCAGTCTGATGCCAGAGTCTGCACAAGGCGCTGCTCTGTTAGTTTGTCTGTCCTTACAACGACTTCAGTGAGAGATGGAGAAACTAAAATCTTGGTAGACAGGTGATGCATTCCAGGTCATGTACAGCTTGTAAGGGGGGCAGGGCCAAGGTTTGAATCCAAGGGATTCCAATTTAGAATCCTTGCTCTCCCCGAGACCAGTGGACAAGCTGACATTCTAGACACCCTGAAGAAGGGAGGAAAGGAAGGGGCACTTGCAGATCCGGGGAGCCTCAGCCTGTATGTGTGGGTGGAGGTGGGGGCCACAGGGAGCCCTGGTGGATGGGTCCAGGCTCTTTGGAATTTCCTGAGAGTGAATCTCAGTAGATGTGTTTGTGATACAGATTCAACCTCACACCACAACTACTTAAAGATTCAGAACTGACAGAGGAAAAACACAGATGCCTCCTATCTGAGCCATTGCTTATCATTGAGAGTTTATCACCAACAAGCAGAATAATCATAATACACAGACCCCACATGTGGCTGATTAGCTTGGTTGTGTGTTTTATTCAATTACAATGTGAACGTTTGTTCATGACTTAGGGCACAGCTTTGTGGCTGCCTTGCTCACAACTGAGAAATAGAAGTAGAGGCACCCGGAGGGCCCAGGAGCATCAGATACTGAGGCTGGTGCTTTAAGAACAGTTAGTTGATGGAGACCACTGTGTAGCCCTTCCAGTGTGCAGAGCCGTCACAGCAGCCTGGAGCTTTCTTCCCAGGGAGGCACTGGCAGAGGTATGGGCCATTCACAGAGGGTGAAGGCAGAGTCTGGTTTGTGTGAAAACTGTGAATGTGGGGTATGGAGGGTGTGTTTTATTTTTTAGACGAATTAAAAAAACAACAGCACTCTTGTCTTGTGCCTGAACCCAAATAATACTAATGTTTTGTTGTGTGGCGTGTTTTGTTTTGTTTTGTTTTTTGAGCACTTACTATCTGTTGGGCACTATGCCAGGTGTTTACAGTGCAGCCTTATCAAGTAGGGAAAATCATTAAGTTCATTTTACAGATGAGGTAAGTGCCTCTGGAAGGGGCAAAGGGAGCTGCCCCAGGAGTAGTTAGTAAGGGAAAGAACCAGGCAGGCTGATTCTGGAGGCTGTCCACCTTTCTTGCTTGGCTGTTCTGTCGGACGGCATCTCTTGGCAACCCAGGCTTCCCCTCCAAAAGCCTGGTGAGCAGTGGGAAAGAAGGGTCTTCTAGCAGGAGGGAGCTACTGTTGTGGCCTCAGCTTTCCCAGTTAGCCTCTCTGGGAGCCTCCTGCAGTGACCAAATGATATATTCTCTCGAAGGAGGGGGTATGGCTTGTTCCACATTATGTGTCACTCTATGTTTCTAAGGCAGACTTTCCTCATTGCTAATTTTTTTAAAGATTTTATTTATTCATTTGACAGACAGAGTTCACAAAGAGGCAGAGAGGCAGGCGGGGGAGGGGGGCGGGGGGGGGGAGCAGGCTCCCTGCCAAGCGGCAAGCCCGATGCAGGGCTTGATCCCAGGACCCTGGGACCATGACCTGAGCCAAAGGCAGAGGCTTTAACCCACTGAGCCACCCAGGTGTCCCAACACTAATGTTTTAATGATCTATCTCAGAGGCGGTCTGAGACCTGTGGCCCGGGCCTGGAGTCTTTGCACATGTCATTCTCTTGTTGGAAATGCCCTCCTCTCCCCTCTTCCCCTGACTGGGTTTTTTCAAACTTTCAGCTGTCAGCTTCAATGTCATCTTTTCAGAGAGACACTCCCTTCTCCCTCCCCTGATGGACTGGCCTTAGCCCCTACCTCTGTCAGTGCTGGGGGCTTTCCCTGGCTCCTCTACTTCATCCCAAACCTTTCTAAGAGACCCAGGCCTACCTGTGTATAAATTATTCAGGTAGAGGCTGAGAGCTCATTATGGGGACAAATATTCCAGCAAAAGCCATCTGGCTAGAACAGAAAGAGAGAGTGGGGTAGAATTTAGTGTCAGGAAGTGATTTCCCATGGTAATTAAATGCCCACACCAGTGTGTGTGTGTGTGTGTGTGTGTGTGTGTGTGTGTGTCTGTGTGTATTGGGGGAATGTATTTTATTACCGTTCCCTCCCAGGATCTAATCTAGCCTGTGTCACACAAGACTCCTGTGTCTAAACAGAGCACCATCCCTCCCCTGACTTGAGGGGGATTGATGTTTTCAATTAAAAAAAAATAAGAGGAAGAATCAGGGCCTCTGTGAGGTTCCCTGAGAAATGATGGGAGCAGTGGGGTCAAGGGGAGCTGATTATGTAGATGTATTTAAGCTCTCAGCAGGGAATGAATGGTTTCCATAAACCTGCTGGGGGCCAAGACCCCCACTGTGTATGCTGGCTCAGATGCAGCTGGGAGTGTTTTCTCAAGTTACAGAGGAAGGGGATGAACAGGTGTAGGGTGAGGGGCTGCCTGTCAGGTGGGGGACCTGGTGGGGTATGGAGAACAGTGGGAAGAGCCCTTTCTCTTCTGGAGCATACATTCAGCCCCCGTCTCCATAGGGGTGTGCCTCTAGGTGACACTTCACTGGACAAATTCTAACTTGGTCTGTGCTACAGACATGCTGTGTAGCCCTGCTCTGGTCCTCTTGTCTTTTTGCACTAGGTTTTCAGTGTGTAAAATCAGGTAAAGTTCTAGAATTAGAAGGTGGTGATGGTTGTACAACAATATGAGTATACTTATCGATACACTTAGATGTGGTTAAAAGGGTAAATTTTGTTATGTATTTTTGAGACACACACACACACACACACACACCCCCTCAAAGAAAAATTAGGTGTATCTGAAGTTTCCTTCCAGCCTTAATGCTGTAGATTGATGACCCTGGATTCAAAGAAATGCCAAGAGCTTTATCATTATTCGAGAAAAAGCTGTGTGACCTCTGCTAAATTTGTTTCCCCCTCTGATTATACCTCCTTTGGTGGTGGCCCAGTAGTTTCTCCAGACCTGGCCACTTGCTTCCCCTCACTGTTTTCTGTAAGTTTCCTGCTGTATGCCTGAAGTTCTTCCCCTTACCACACCACACTGCTTTGGTAATTCCACCGTCATTCTTCTTGGGCTCTGTTGTTTCTTCTAAGGACCAAGGGGGACCTCTGCTTGGCTGTTCTTTGAGCCATTGAAAATTTCATGGATAATTCAGGAACACAAATCAAACAGGAGGCTGTAAGCTCTGGATTTATGAAGAAAAATGAGTCAAACTTGGCAATTTATGAGCAGTTCAGAAGAACAGCATGGTGGAGGTAGGGGAAGACTGGAGGTCTGGCCTAAAGGGCTGGAGGGCATAGTTAGGGGAGGCAGAGATGGGAGTAGGGCTGGAAAGAGTGTAGCAGGCCTGGGCCTAAGCACCCAGACCACTAGCTCTGTGGGAATTTGTTTGTGTCCTGGCAAAATGGGGCAAGTGGAATCCAATGAGGGGGCAGGGATGCCTCAGGCTTCAAGGGGAGTGGCCAGCCCCCAAATCTGAACTTGGTCTTCCTGTGGCCTAGGCTTTGCTTGGGTACCAAGGAGAAGGGAGGTGTAGGGAGGGGGCATATTCTCCATCCTTGGGGAAGTACTAGGCCAGAACTAAGAGGCTTGCTTGGCTTGAGAGAGGAAGACAGACCCCCCAGTTGTCTAAGTGGCTTCTTTGAGCCTTTTCTAGTATCCCGGGGAGTAGGGAAGGGATCCCTCAGTCTGAGGGTGGTGGTAGACTCCATGTAAATCCAACTCCAGGAACCCAGAGGGACATCCCAAAGGCTATCCCCAAGGTCAAGGCCTGAGAAATGTATGGGTCCCAGTAGAAGTGGGGCAGGAATCTGACTGGCTTTGCTGTCATGGCTAATCAGTAGCACCTGGTTTCTGCCACCTCACCAGCATGGTTCCTTCTGGATAGTTTCACCTCCTATCCAGGTCCCCTTGCTTGGGGTGAACTCCAAGAAGGGCATTTGCAGATAAATAGCCAAATAGAAAGGGCTAGATCTGAGGATCAGGGAGGGAGAGACCAGGATGAGACCCCAGTAGACAATGCTTGACAGGATAATACAGAAGAAGGCGCATCTTCTTCTTCTGGAAATTCCTTTCCATCACCCCTTTTATAACTGTGTGTGTGTAGTATGGATGAAATAAAATTATGAATGAATGTGTGCTTGGTATCCTCTAAGGTATTGTGTCAAGGTGGTGGATTCACTTAATTTTCCGTGGAATCTACCACAGTCACTTCTTCCCTTCCTTTACTTCTTCAGGTTTCCAATGTCTGAAATGAAGAGATTAGATCAAGTCAACTCTCAGTCCCCTTCTGACCTGAACAACAGCTGATCCTTTGACTGTCTTGGTATTTCAGTTCCTGATCAACCTGTTACTAGTTGAGAGTGTGGCTTTCAGGGTCCAGGGCTTTCAGTAGGCAGGACTTAGTTCAGATAGCCATTTAACAAGATGATATCTAGGTAGGGAGCTTTGCTGGTTTCTCTTAATCTCTTCTAGGGCACTACTGAAGGTGTGGCTGGATGTGTGCATTTGGATGACTTAGATGGGTGGGGCTGTCCCTTAGAATGTATCAGAGACATTTCTCTAGAACTCCAGTACTTTAACATAAAACATTCTCACTTCGAGAATGGAAGGAGGTGGCATGTAAAGAGTTTATACTCACTAGGTAGGGGCAGAGATGCCCTATTGACCCGGGTATCATTATTTAGAGTCAGTGCATAGTTATTGAGCTCATACTACATTCCAAAGGCTGTTCCAGGCATTTTCATGTTCTTATTAATTTTGGTTCCAAGATAACCACGAGAAGAAGGTGCTGTTACTCTGTTTTGACAAATGAGGAAACTGAGACTGAGAGAGGTAAAGGAATTGTTCAAGGTCACATGGCCAGGAATAGTACAGCTGGGACACAAACCAGGCCTATCTGACCTCAGAGCTGGAACTTCTCCAACAAAGTGATGTCTTATTCCAGGCCCATTTTTGTGTCTGGTAAAGCCCCAGAGTCATCTCATCATTGGTCTTCTTTGATTTTTTTTTTTTTTTAAGATGGTCACATTTTCCTGTTTCTTCATATGTCTAGCAATTTTGGATTGTATCCTGGACATTGTTAATGAACTACTAGACTTAGATTCTATTATATTCCTCTAAAAGACTATCAAAATTTTTTTAATTTTTAATTTTTTTTTAAAGATTTTATTTATTTATTTGACAGAGAGAAATCACAAGTAGATGGAGAGGCAGGCAGAGAGAGAGAGAGGGAAGCAGGCTCCCTGCTGAGCAGAGAGCCCAATGTGGGACTCGATCCCAGGACCCTGAGATCATGACCTGAGCTGAAGGCAGCGGCTTAACCCACTGAGCCACTCAGGCGCCCCAATTTTTTGTTTTTAATTTGACTGAACTCAAACTTGAAACTCTGTTTCCCATATGATTGGCAGTAGCTGAAATCTGAGTTCAGTTCATTTAATTTTAGCTAGGGTTTTTGTCTGTACTGTTCATGTATGTTGAAGGATCAGCCAGAGATTTGGGCAGAGATTATACAAAGAAATTGGGGCTTAATCTCTGCAGCTCTTTCCTTTCTGGGGTTTCTGCCATCACTTTCCAGCTGCTGTGTTCACCCACATTTTCTCTGTTTCTTTGAGTCACTATGATTTCAGATTTCCTATAAATTTAGTTATCCTGTTTGACACCAGCTATGGTCTATTTTCAGGGAAGATGCTTTAAAAACAAAATACACACTTGTAATTCTTCCAAGTATCAATTCTTCTGCAATTTCTGCCTGTTTTTTGTTTTACCAGTGCCTCTGGATAGTTTTGAAATATTTTATACAGAGTTTGTAGTTGTTACCTATGGGAGGACAAGCCTGATAGAAGCTACTTGAAAGTCATTAGAAGGTTTGTTCTGCTTTTGAGCATGTAGTTCCATCTATGGCTCTTACCATGTGGTCCTGTTCATTTGTCCGTCCTTCCTTCCTTCCTTCCTTCCTTCCGTCTTTCCTTCCTTCCTTTCTTCCCTTCCTTCCTTCCTTCTTTCCTTCTTATTTTATTTATATGTTTTAGAGAGAGAGAGAGAAAGTAGGGGAGGAGTAGATGGAGAGAGTGTTCAAGCAAACTCCCAACTAAGTGTAGTGTCTGACGTGGGGCTGGATCCCACAACACATGAGATCATGACCTGAGCTGAAATCAAGACTTAGATGCTCAAACTCAAATGCTCTGCAGGTGGGTCTGTTCTTTTATTTTTTTTTTTTTAAAGATTATTTATTTATTTATTTGACAGACAGAGATCACAAGTAGGCAGAGAGGCAGGCAGAGGGAGAGAGAGGAGGAAGCAGGCTCCCCGCTGAGCAGAGAGCCCGATGTGGGACTGGATCCCAGGACTCTGAGATCATGACCTGAGCCGAAGGCAGCGGCTTAACCCACTGAGCCACCCAGGCGCCCCGGTGGGTCTGTTCTTAAAGGTATATCAGGCCTATCAGAGTCTCTAGGATTCTAGTCTTTAAGTCATAATGGCAGGTACTTATACCAAGACAATGATGTGTTGTAATTGGCTCTTGGAAATGTCATGCAACTGTGTCCAGGACAACCTTCAGGCTTTGCTTCATGTGTATATCTTGCCTTCAAGGAAGGTCTTCCTTGGGAAAGAGTGCTTCTAGGCTGCAAGGGGGCATCTACCCTCAGACCACTGTTCCAGGTACCATGATGTCAGGAGTTGGAGCGGCAGGCTTTGTCCCTCTCTCAAGTACATCTTTGGCCAAGTCTCCAGTGGAAGGGTAAGAGGGGTCAGGAGGGAGAAGGAGGCAGATTCCCCAACTTACCAATGTCATCTGAGTGTATGTCTGCTTAAACTCTGCCTTAGGGAGTTTGTCAGATGGCCGCCACCTGTTTAAGTTCCCCCAGACACCTTCTGGAGCTGCAGGTGTGTGTCAAGGGCTGGAGGAAATTGGCTCTTCCCCAAAGTTCCTCTTCTCTTTTGTTGGTGATAACAAAAAAGCCAGAGCATGATGGAAAAATCCATGTGCTTTAAAAAAATATTACTGCTTTGTAGAAGGGTTGTTTTTCTCCCCCCTTTCTTCTTCTTCAAAAAAATCTCTTGTGTGTCAGAAAGATGAAGCCAGAAGAGAAATGTCCCTTTGATGGCTGAGAATTATTGTTTTAAAGGCTTTATTTAAGCTGCTCTTAACAAAACTCAAACATCTGGCTTGTGGCACTTGTGTGCCAACTTTCAGCTTGAATGGAATGCACGAAGATGGCAGGCTCCCAGGCTGGAAGGAAGGAAGGCAAAGCCTGCTGTGGTCTGCTTGGCTGCTGTGATTGCTGTGGCCACTGTCTGCGTTGTGCCTCCTCAATGGGGCAGAGGCGGAGGAAGAAAATCACTTTCTTGAGCATGTTTTTATGCTACAGACAATTTGCCAAGTTGAATGTATCTGTGCCTATCTCTCAAGACTTATGATGTGTAGAGAATCAGGACTTGGGCTTAAGAGAAGCTGGGCTGGGGGGAAAGGAAAGGAGGGTTGTGTTTATCCAACACATATTCTGTGCCAAGCATTTTCTTATCCATTGTTGGGTTCAGTTCTTACAACAACGCCAAAAGGTAGGTGTTTCTGTCCTTTCATTCCAGGTAAGAAAGCTGGTTAGACCTTGCCCAGGTTTACCCGGTTAGCAAACGGCAGAGTCAGGAGTCAGTCTCAAGGCTGGTGTGTCTCAAGTCTGGCTTTCTTTATCTCTGACTGCTTCTCATATGAGCCCTGAAGCCTGGCTTCTCTGAGCCACGGGCCATCTTCCTCCTTCTAAAATGGAAGGAGAGAGGGGATGGACTTGGAGCCCGGGGAAGAAGGAGAGAGGGGATGGACTCTCACTGCAAGTGACTTCCTTGATGATTCCGTAGAGTCAGAAATAGATTCTGTACCCTAAATTTGTGTGGGAGAGGCTTATGAGGGCATGCCCTCAGGAAGCATACACTGTTTCAGGCTGGACTGTCCACCAAGAGTTGTGTAATGTTGAGCAAGTTACTTGACTTCTTTGAGCCCTACACTTCTCAGGTGGGGATAAAACTACCCATGGGAAGGACCTAACTAGAAATGCATATAGGAGCCCGTGGCTCTGGGCCTGGCACCAAGTGTTGGTCTCTCTTCTTCTCTTGAGCTGTGAGAGGTCCGGATTCTGACCCTAGAGCCAGCAGCTGAGATGCAGAGAGCTCTAGGAAAGCAAGGGAGACTAGACTGGGAGGCAGATGCCTTGAGGGGCTTCAGCTTTATTAATTGACTGGTCAGAGATGGCCAGTGTCCAACCCGGTGAGGAGGGCTGGGTGAGAGAGCGGGAGGCTCAATGTGGGGCTGCTCACATGTCTCCTACCTGGTGGGCCCCAGAACCTGGAGGCCTTCTTGCTGGAAAGCTCCCCTGGAAGCCATCATGTCCAGCTTTCACATTTTACAGGCAGGGAGAGTGAGGCCAGAAAAGGAAGAGGCCTTGGGGCCAAGGCTCTGTAGCAGGTAGGAGGCAAAGCTGGTGCTTTGCCTCAGCTCTGAAGGCAGGGCTGGGTGCAGAAGGCAAATATAGAGTGGCACAGCCTGAGGGCATCAGGGCTGTCACCCCCTAGCTACTGCACAGGTCCTAGGGCACAGCGGCAGGAGTGGGGGCGGGGTTGGTGGTGGCAAAGAAGCTGGAGTAGCTCCCGTGCCTGCTGATGCACTTCTGATCTGGCCGTGAGTATCTGTTTGCCTGCTCTCCGATCACTGTGTGGGCAGAACCTGCCCATTAGTATTTCACACCCAGGGTCTTAGCACAGCCAAGCAATTAGGATGCCCAAGATCTGAATCTCTTACTGCTGCCTCTAAATGTACTCAGGAAAGTTTTCTCTTGTTTTCTTGAGACTCAGTGTTTCCAGCTATAAGATGGAGGCAAGTGGCCTGTCTTGGAGGATAGGGGCGCAGGAGAAATCCCTAAATGGTACACTGGACACCCTAGAAGTTAAAACAGATAAATATAGGGCATCGCTGTCATGAATTGGTTATTTGGTCTTTTTCTTCTCTCCTCCTCCCTCTCCTCCCCTCCCCTTCCCTTCTTTCTTCTTTATTCCTTTTCTGACACACATTGAACATCTGAGAGGCTTGGTGTAGTGGCAAAAGCCAGGACTGGGAGGTGGGACGGTGTAATAGAATTTTGCAGAAAAGGATGGATATGTTTGGAGAACTTCTTGAGACTTCCAGGAACCCAGGGAGACATAGGAAAGAGTGGAAGGAAAGTATATAAAAGATAAAGTGGCCTTCAGATCCCCAGGAGAGGCTGGATGAGGGGAGTTCAGGGGAACATTGGATCTTCACTGTGCTGAGGGGACAGTGGATACAGTGGATACAGAATTCCATATCCTTTCCCAACAAACAAGACACCTAGGGGTCCTTTTGTCCAGGCTTACCCTAAGGAGCTCAGGTAGCAATGGCTGCTCTAGGTCCTGCTGTCTGGGATCTTTTCTGGAGGTTGCAGGGTCTATGCTGAGCCTGGGGGAACCCTGGGGGAAGGAACCTGGCAGGAGCATTTTTGTGGTCTAGATTCCAAGGCAACCAGTCCTGGTGCGGCTTCCTATGGGTTTCTCCAGCACTAGTCCACTCTGTCCTTTGCATTCTGTTCCCATTGGTGGGTTGTTTGGGGAACTGTCTTTCTGTGAGCACCGAGATGACTCAAAGACAAGGACTTTGTCATATTCACCACATGTAGCCTACCTATGGCTGACCAAAGTCAAGGCTGAGGCCGTGTAGAAGAGCCAAAAGAGTAAGGATGTTGCAGTTGATTAGATCTGAATTAGAATTCAAGTTCTGCTAGTTTCAAGCTACGTGACTATCATAGGTCAGGTTCCCCTAGAAATAGATTCTGTAACCTAAATTTGTGTGTGAGAGGTTTGTGGGGGTGAGAGCTCAGGAAGCATACCTATAATAGAGTGAGAGAAGCAGGATGGGGCAGAGCAAGAAGTTGAACCAGATCAAGAAGTTGCAACAGAAGCCTCAGCCAATCCCTAGGGGAGTCTTAGGGCCAGAATGGCTCTTGGGTATTGTCCTAGACTGAGGGAACAGAGCCAGAACTTTGTACCCACACTGACCAGTCACTGGGTGTAGGCTTCCCAGGGAGGGGCATACACTTTGGCAAGGCAAATTTTAGCTGAGGCCAATGCCTGAAGCAGAACTCAATAGTCAACAGCCCTGCTGCTGGGGAGGTGAGCACCTCAGCCCCGAGGGGGCAGCTGGGAAGCACACCACATCACCCATTACAGCGACCTTGGGCGAGCCATTTAGCCTAACTGAGCCTCAGTTTCCACAATTGTGAGATGGAGATAACCGATGTACTCATCCAGAAGTTCTTTTAGGTGTTGGGAAATACTCAGCAAACAAGACAGACAAAGCTCCCCCCCACCCCCCTCAGGAAGCTTACATTCTAGCTGGGAAGAGAAATGATTAGAGTCAGAGAGTACTAAGTTGCAACCAGAAACCCAAGACAGTAAGGAGATAGGGACTGCTGACCTGGCCAGTTCTCTATTTTATATAAGAAGGACAGAGCAGAAACCTGAAGGAAGTGAAGGAAGGCATCATGAGACCATCTAGGTCAAGATTTCTCAACTTTGTCACTCCTGAGGTTTCAGGTGGGATAATTCTTTGTTGTGGAGACTCTCCTGGGCGTTGTTGGCATCCCTGATCTCTACCTACTAGGTGCCAGCAGCACTCTCTCTCCAGTTGTAACAACCCCAAAGACACCTGACTTAGTGTCAGATGTCCCCTGGTTGAGAATTACATGTCCAGAGGAAGAAAGTTCCAGGCCCAGGGAATAGCAAGAACAAGGGCCGAGAGGTGAAAGCATTCTTGTTACACCCACAGAACACTGAGGAGGCCAGGGTGGCTGCAGTGATGTGAGAAGAGGGGAGAAAGGAAGCAGAGGGGAATGGAGAGATGGCAGATCATGTAGGATCTTATAGGTTGTCAGGATTTTGGCTTTGACTCCAGGTGAGAAGGAAGTCCTTGGAGGGTTTTGTGCAGAAAAAAAAAAAAAAAAAAGATATGATCTGGCTTATATTTAAAAGGGATTCTTCTGGCTTCTCCTTTACAATAGTGATGGAAGATTAAAGACAAGGTTTTTGACACACAACAGACAACAGGGCCTGTCATCCTCAAGAACAGGTGTAGTGTGCCCTTTGTTGGCATTTAAAGTCATTGTGCAACTTGGCTACAGTCCCATCCCAGGCATATTATAGTTGCTTTTTTGTGACTCAGGCCTTGATGAACACCCACGAATGTTAAGGGCTAGAAGGGGCTTTCAGGAGAGTGGAACCCAAACTACTTATTTGAGGAAAAAAAACCCAAAAAGCTAAGCCTAGGGATATGAAGCAACCTGGACAAATCCACCCCCTGCATCAGTGGCAATGCTAGGGTTAATATCTATAGAGTTGCTCTTTGGGAAAGAAAGTCTTTGATGGTGACCTAATTTGTACTGCCTTATGTGAGTGCTTTTTTTTTTTTAATTAAAAAGATAAAATTCAAAGACAAGAAGAATGTGCTCAAGGCTGGATGGGCTTTTGCACAAATAAAGGATTTGTCGGGAAAATTGGTTGTAAAATAATAATAATCAAAAGATGGGTTTGGACCCTGTCTTCCTAGCAGGAAGCCAGATTGCCAGATCAGCACCTGACAGTTACTCCTTTCTGAAGCTATGGAGCTACCATTTTGTTTAAGCAGAATGGGCAGAAGGAATGGTTGCTGCGAGACCCACTTGTGGCCGCCTTTGTTTTCTTGGGCTTGGACAATATTTCTTTAATGGGCAAGTCACATTCTTAGATGGGATATGGAAACAGAGGTAATCCTGAGTTTGACCCCATTGACTGATGTTCATTATGGTGTAGATAGAGCCTGAACATAGGGCCCAGAGCTCTGGACTTTATTAGGTCACCACTGTCTGGTTTTATCGCTTTGGTGAAGTTATAAAATGTTCTGGTGCCTCCATCTGCTCCTCTGTAGACCAGAGACTTTAGTTTCTCCCTCTTTTCAAGGTGATCTAAAGAGAAAAACACTTTATCTCTTAGTTTCTCTGCTTAGTGCTTCGCATCAAATGGGTATGTGATACACATTTGTTGAAAGAATGAATATTTACAGGGAAAAATGAGGTGATATATGGGAAATATTAAAGTGAAGCATGAAGGACTTTGTAAGACTCTCTTAATCCTATTGGGTGAGGTCTTGGCCTCTGGCAAGTTGATGGGTCCTAGATTGAGAAGTTCCTTTTATCCATCTACCTGCCACAGGCCACCCTGTAGAGTGTATACACATTCCAGTTGGAAGAATTTCTCTTCTGTGCTTTGTGGCCCTTTGAAGCAGACTTGCTGTGTAGTATCAGTACTTGGGATAGGGTAGCCCTATTTTATTGCCAGGGCCTGATGCCTTGGCCATTCCTGACTCCCATGGGCAGGGTTAGGATTTGGCATTCTCTCAGGGCTTGGAGACCTGCCCAAGTTCAGGCAGGACTGTGGGAGACACAGTGATTTCTTTAGGCCCTCAAAGGAAGCTTTGGAGTTTCTTCAGAGTGATTTGGCTCTGCCCGTTACTATTATATGTTCATGGGTAACTTTTTAGCAATCTGCCTCATTTTTTTCCATATGAAAATGGGGTTATTATGGGCAACAACACCACAACAGATACATTGGACTTGGACTTCATCAAAATGAAAAACCTTTGTGTTTCGGAGGATTCTATCAAGAGATAGCCCACAGAATGGAAGAAAATATTTTCAAATCATATATCTGATAAAGGACTCATATTTCAAATACACAAGGAACTCTCACAACTCAATAAAAAGACAAGTAACCCAATTAAAAATGGGCAAAGGATCTGAATAGACACTTCTCCAAAGAAGATGTACAGATGGCCAGTAAATACATGAAAAGATGCTCCACATCATTAGCTGTAAGGGAAATGCAAACCAAGCCCACAATGAGATAGTGTTTCACAATAGTAGGATGATTATAAAAAGAGAAAAAGACAGATACTAACAAGTGTTGGGGACATGGAGAAATTGGAGCCCTCATACACTGGAGGATATAAACTGTTGCAGTCACTTTGGAAAGCAGTCTGGGAGTTCCTTAAACAGTTCAGCGTGACTTACCATATGATTCTGCAGTTCTACTCCTATGTGTATACACAAGAGAAATGAAAACATATGTCCACATAAAAACTCGTACACCAATGTTTATAGCAGCATTATTCATAATAGCCAAAAGGTAGAAACACACCAAATGGCCATCAACTGGTGAATGGATAAACAAATTGTGGTCTATCCATGCAATGAAATATTTTTCAGCTGTAAAAAGGAAAGAGGTATTGCTACATGGTGCAACATGGGTGAATCTTTTTTTTTTTTTTTAAGATTTTTTTTTAAATTTATTTGTCAGAGAGAGAGAGAGAGCGCGAACACAGACAGACAGAATGGCAGGCAGAGGCAGAGGGAGAAGCAGACTCTCTGCCAAGCAAGGAGTCCGATGTGGGACAAGATCCCAGGACGCCGGGATCATGACCTGAGCCGAAGGCAGCTGCTCAACCAACTGAGCCACCCAGGCGTCCCACATGGGTGAATCTTGAAAACATGATGCTAAGTGAAAGAAATCAGTCACTGAGGACCACATGCTGTGCGATTCCACTTATATGAAATGTCCAGACGTGGCAGATGTATGGAGACAAACAGTAGATAAGTAGTAGTCTAGGACTGGAGGGGTGGAGGGATTGGGGGAGTGATAACTGAAAAGGTATGGGTTTTTTTGGCAGGGGGTGATGAAAACATTCCACGACTGTGCTGCCATCCTCTTGAGAATGTACAAGAAACCACTGATTTGTGAACTCTAATGGGTGAATCATGGAGTATGTGAATTATATCTCAACAAAGCTGTTACCAGAGAAAAATGGGGATATTAGTGGGTCTACCTCTCAGTTTTGTTGGGAGGGTCAGTGAGCTTTAGCTCAGTGTCTGGTTATATAATTATCTCCCAGAATATGCTAATTGTTTTATCATTAACATTATCACTGGGCTGTTGGAGATTATAGGAGATAAGGGACAAACTAGCATAGTTTCGGACACATAATTGGTGGCTGCAGTGTTAGTGCCTGTCCTGTGCTTCTTTTGTAGGCAAATTTAGGAGATGTAGGGAGACTCCCACTGAATCCAGGACTCTGGTCAGCTCACCCCTAGGAGGGGATCTTTATGGCTCCAGCTGGGAGATCTACCATGAGAAGCAGCCAGAGGAAAGTGTGGTTTGGGCCCCATAACAGGGTTTATTAAAACCATGACATTTACGTTTCTTTTTAGAAATTCAGAGGGACAGACATTAGCCCAGTCTGTCAGCTTATCTCTATCTCACCTCCTCTTGTCCCCCTTACTCATCAGCAGCTTCTCCTCTTTGTTCTGGGATTGCTCAGTAAGGAGCTGAATTATTGTTTTTATTAATGGGGCCCCCTGAGCATTTTCAATTTGAATCATTCCCTGTAGCCTAAGTCTCTCTCCCCAATTTCTCTTTGTAGTGCAGATTAGCTACAACGAAGGATATTTTACATTATTTTGCTTCCAGGAGGGTTGGGGAAGATGGGGCTGAGCTGGGGTTTGTGGTGGGAGGCTTTGGTGCAAAGGTGTTAGATTTAGTGGTTTTATTTATTTATTAAAAAAATTTTTTTTTTAATTTGACAGACAGAGATCGCAAATAGGCAGAGAGGCAGGCAGAGAGAGAGAGGGTGGGGAAGCGGGCTCCCTGCTGAGCAGAGAGCCCGATGTGGGACTCGATTCTAGGACCCTGAGACCAAGACCCAAGCTGAAGGCAGAGGCTTTAATCCACTGAGCCACCCAGGCACTCAGTTTTAGTGGTTTTAATTCTCTCCCCAACCTGTGGTCCAGGCCAAAGCCCTGTAGTTCACCCTCTTTCACCTCTAGTCTTTCTCTCTTCTAACCCATTCATCAGTTCAAAATGGTAGATGTGGGTGTGGTGGGAGGGAGTTATAGGGCTGAGGCACATGGTTTCCTATATTTCCCTGTAATAAGGCATAGTACAGAGAGAGGTTTCAGGGTCCTGGTTTCACATAGGGTGTGTGTGTGTGTGTATGTGTGTGTGTGTGTGTGTGTGTGTGTGTGTGAGAGAGAGAGAGAGAGAGAGAGAGAGAGAGAGGGAGAATGAGATTGAGTGTATTGGTGTGCTGTACTGCTCAGATGCCCCCTTCAGGGCTGAATCATTCATTTCCCTAGCAGATGGCTCTCAGTTGAGTTCTCTGGAATTGCTTCAGCCAAAAACGTGGTTGACTCACCCAAGGTCTTACCCCCTCCCAGGAATGGTGTGCATCCAATGACTGCTCACTGTGGGGAGGGGCAGGTATAAGGGATCAGCCCCTTCCTCAGAGCAGGACAGCTTTGAAGGGCCATGTCAATTCCATAACTCTCTGTGGGATCTGCTGAGGCCTAAGCTATGACTACATCACAATTCTGTTTCACCCTCCACCCAATCTTGCCTCCTTCACTTCTGACAAAGAGAAAAGCAGCCTCTGACATTCAGGAGCTGGCCCTGCACTCATACCTAGGCCTTGGTATTGCCCTGTTAGACAGAAACCTTCTCACAGAACACTGGATGAGACAGAACACAAAACAAGACCACACTGTAATCTCATCTAAGCAAGGACAAAAACATGATCATTGTCCAACAAAAATACCAAACATTCCCCTGTCCTGACTAATGTGCATAATGCTGCTTCTTTACCAACTATAACTTTAGCTTCACTGTGTTCTTCCTTCCTTCTAGATAAGATTTATTAAGATACCCAATCATAGAATTACCCTTGCTTGCTAATAGCAGCCAATTCAGAGCAAAGTCTTACTTCCTTGAACCATCTCCCAAATCACTACTGTAAGCCCAAATCCTATAAGAAATCCTTTTTAGCACCTTCTTACTGAGATGCCCTACAGGTCCCCATGATATCTGGTCATCCTTGTTGTAGCAAGCAAAAAACCCCACTTGTGCACCTGCAGAGGTGTTCCTTGAAGTCTTTGGCTGGAGGGAATTGACACTCCCCCATGGACATTCATCCCAAGGAAACTCTCAATAAGCTTTCTGAACATGAATCTCTTTCTTAAAGTCTGCTTAAGTTGGCTTAAGAAATTAGTGCCAGGAGTGGTCCAAGGAGGAAACCTTTGAAATGATCTTGGAACTGAAGGGCAGAAAAAGCTGAATATCAAGTCTAGTCTGCTACTCCAAGATCATAACTATGACCAGGAAGGAGTGGGCTGCCAGGTTTGTGATTGGAGCATTTGGGTCCATGCACTTGAATACCATGAATCTTCAGGTCCTTTTGGTCTCTTTGGGCCTGCAAAAATGGCTTGCTCTTCCCTGTTTAGGGTGAGGAATCTCACCTGCTTTGCTCTTACAGAAGTTGATGCAGAGTCCTGTCTTGGACAATATGCACTGCTTTCTGGATCTACCTTCACTTCTCCTCTGGCTATCAGACCAATAACCAGAGTTAACATATAGCCTGGCTAGAGGACGTGCTGGGCGTGCTGTAAGAGGAAAGGGACTATCTGCCCTGGTTGTTGCAGACCCAGTTGACACTTTGAGCAAGGGTGAGTATGCATGGGACTGGATCCCTTAGAGTGCAAGGGGGATAGGAAGCACTCAGTTCCCCAGGGGAATGTGTATAGCTCTCAGCTCTTAGCTGAGATAGCTCTCAGCTGAGTCATTCTCCAGAAGTTTCCCTCAGTTGAAGAGAGCTGCTTAGCCTTCCCCGGCATAGTCTATATTCAACAACTAGACAATGGGATGGGGAGGTTAAAATTCATGGCCCCTCTCCTCAAGCTGGCATGATTCTGAAGAACTATTTCAACTCCAGAGCTATCTTTGGGATCAGCTGGTGTCTTTACGGCAACTGTATTACAGATCTCTCTGCCCATTTCTACTTCCTTCACCCTCTCCTCAGGGTGGATCCAGGGGCATTCCCAGTAAGTTCCCTGCATGTGAATTGCTGTTTCAGAGTTTACTTCCTCAGGGAATATGACCTTAGACAATGAGAAAGAGAATGAGAATAAAGAAGACACAGAAAGCAGGAATGGTGAAAGGAAAGAGATAGAACCTCTGAAGCTATGCATTCCTCTCTGGAACTTCAACCAAGGCCAGATGTTCCAGCTTTTTGCTTCTGTGCAGAAAGCCCTTTGAGGAGTGGCAGTGATCCCCAAGTGACATAAAAAGGCAACTCTCCATTAACAAATAGAAGGAAAGCAGATCTGTGGAATAAGGACAATGGGAAAGCAAAATAGAACACCTGGAAATAAAAAAAAAAAACAACTATTGTTGAAATAAAATTCAGTACAAGGATTGAAAGGTAAAGTTGAGATTTCTTAGAAAGTAAACAAAAAAGGAAAAAGTAATAAAAAAAAAAGTAATAAAAGTGAGAGAGAAAAAAAGAGACCCAGAGAAAGAATCCAGAAGGTCTAACATCATTAAGAGTTCCAGAATAGAGAAAAGGGAGGGGTAAAGATTATCAAGAAACAATGCAAGAAAACTTTCTAAAGCTGGCAGACCTGAATCTACATATTGAAAAGGCCTACATACTGAAAATATTAGGCCCATTGGGTTTCCTTATGAAAAAGAAATAAACCTTCATCCTGACCTCATACCATATACAAAAATGGTGAAAAGTAAGACAATAACATATCTAGGAGAAAAAAAAAGTGAGAAGAATAGCTATATGTCTTTATGATGGGCAAAGATTTCTTTTTTTTTTTTTAAGATTTTATTTATTTATTTGACAGACAGAGATCACAAGTAGGCAGAGAGGCAGGAAGAGAGAGAGGAGGAAGCAGGCTTCCTGCTGAGCAGAGAGCCCGATGTGGGGCTCGATCCCAGGACCCTGGGATCATCATGACCTGAGCTGAAGGCAGAGGCTTTAATCCACTGAGCCACCCAGGCGCCCCTGGGCAAAGATTTCTTAAATAAAACTCAGAACCACTAAGTACAGAAGAAAATATTGCTAAATTTAGGACCTATTAAAAGTAAGAACTCCTTATATGGAACCACAAGAGACACTGGCCATAGAAACCCTGAATAAGAAAAGCAAAACTGAAGGCATCAAGATTCCAGACTTCCAGGTATATTACAAAACTATAGCCATCAAGACAGTATGGTACTGGCACAAAAACAGACAATTGATCAGTGGAATAGAATAGAAAACTCAGAAATGGACCCACAACTATATGGTCAACTAATCTTTGACAAAGCAGGAAAGAATATCCAGTGGAAAAAAGACAGTATCTTCAACAAATGATATTGGGAAGACTGGGTGGCAAAATGCAGAATAATGAAACTGAACCACTTACACCATACACAAAAACAAATTAAAAATGGATGAAAGACCTAAATGTGAGACAGGAAACCATCAACATCCTGGAGGACAACATAGGCAACCTCTTTGACCTCAGCCATAGAAACTTTTTACTAGATACATCTCCATAGGTAAGGGAAACAAAAACAAAAATGAACTATTGGGACTTCATCAAGGCAAAAAACTTCTGCACATTGAAGGAAACAATCAGCAAAACTAAAAGACAGCCTGTGGAATGGGAGAAGATTTTTGCAAATGACATATCTGATAAAGGGTTAATATAAAAAATTTATAAAGACCTTATCAAACTCCACACCCAAAAAAAGTAATCCAGTTAAGAAATGGGCAGAAGACATGAAAAGATATTTCTCTAAAGAAGACATCCAGATGGCCAACAGACACATGAAGAGATCCTCAACATCACTCATCATCAGGGAGGTACAAATCAAAACCACAGTGAGATACCATCTCACACCTGTCAGAATGGCTAAAATTAACACAAGAAATAATAGATGCCAAGGATGAGGAGAAAAGGAGAATACTCTTGCACTGTTCGTGTGAATGCAAACTGAGGCAGCCACTCTGGAAACAGAATGGAAGTTCCTCAAAAATTTAAAAATAGAACTACCATATGATCCAGCAATTGCACTACTGGGTATTTATCCAAAGGGCACAAAAATACAGACTTGAAGGGGTACAGGCACCCTGATGTTTCTAGCAGCATTATTAACAATAGCCAAACTATGGAAGAGCCCAAATGTGAATAAAGATGACTGATGGATGAGGGATATGTGATACATGTACACACCGGAATATTACCCAGCCATCAAAAAGAATGAAATCTTGCCATTTGCAATGATGGGGATGGAGCTAGAGGGCATTATGGTAAGGGAAATAAGTCAGTCAGAGAAAGACAAATACCATATGATTTCACTCATATGTGGAATTTAAGAAACAAAACAGATGACCACATGGAATGGGAAGAAAACAGAGAGAAAGGGAACCAAACCATAAGAGACTCTTCATGATAGCTGATGGAGGGAGTTGGGCAGGGGATGGGCTAAATGGGTAATGGGTATGAAAGAGAGCACTTGTGATGAGCACTGGGTATTGTATGTAAGTAATGAACTACTGACTTCTACTCCTGAAACCAATATTGCACTGTATGTTAACTAATTAGAATTTAAATAAAAAGTTGAAAGAAAAAAGATAAAATTAAGAACTCCTCTTCAGTAGAGACAATATTGAGAGTGAAAAGCCCAAGACCTGAATTATTTGTAATACATCACCCAACAAAGGCTGAGTATAGAATATATACAGAAATCCTACAAATTCACAAAGGAAGAGAACTTTGCTTTTAAGAATGAGCAAAAGATCTACAAAATAAGTCACTAAAAGGAGTACAAAAATGGTCAATAAACATATGCAAAAGTGCCCAGTACTGTTAGTCATTAGGAAAATGTTAACAAAACCACAATAAAATATTTCTCCATCCCTACAATGGTGAAAATAAAAGGTCTGAGAGTAGGGTGAGAACATAGAGCAAGGGGGACTCTTGGGCAATGCCACTGGTAGTCTAAATTTGCACACCACATTGGAAGACTGTTTGGCAGCATCTACAAGAGAGCTCAATGTGTGCCTACCCTGTGATCCAATAATTCTTCCACTAAATGTAGCCTGTAAGGACACAAATACTTATTTCCACTGAAAGACATATGCAAGAATATCACAGAAGTGGCTCAAAACTAGGGACAGTTCCAAATGCCCATCACCATTTGTATAAATAATTGTTTGTGTATGCTCACAATGGAATATAATGCAGCAATGAAAAAGAACCAGCACTCTGTACATGGGGTAAAACGTGGGTGAATGTTAGAGACATAACATTAAGACAAAGAAGCCAGACACAGAAGGGTATTCACTGTGAAAGTCCATTTATATAAAACTCAGGAAAGGCAAAACTAGTCTATGGTGTTAGGAGAGAATAGTGGCTACTCTTGCAAAGCTACTAACCAGGAGGAGGCACAGAGGACCTTGTTGGGTACTGGAAATGTTTGTATCTTGATATGTGTTTGTGTGGTTTGCAATACATAAGATAGAAAATTACATGTGAGTTACATCTTAAAATAAGAAAGGGCCCATCGGGTGCTCATCACAATAAATGGAAAGAGTTCATATCAATTTTCACACTATTTTGAGTCAGGACAGCAAGAGAAGAGAATATTCTGAAGATCTCCAAGAGGGAAATCAGGTCACTTACAAAGGAGTAAGAATCAGATGGGCATTAGATTCTCATCAGCAATATCAGATATCTTCAAAATTCTGAAAGAAATTATTGTCAGCCTCTGATTTCTATATTCAGGCCACCCACCATTCAAGTTGCAAGAACCCAGGAAATTTATGTTCTACAAATCCTTTTTAAAGAAGCAACATGAGGATGTGTTACAATACTGGAGGAGTAAACCACAAAAGGGGGAAAACTGGGAAGGCAAGAAGCTGTAGATAGAACCAGAAGAGCAGGGGTGAATCCCAGGGTAAGTGCTAGAGAGCACCCAATCTGGACTGAAGCAAGAGATCCAGTGGCTGGGAGTGGTGGTCCCTGATGAAAAGGGGAACTGGGTAGAACACGCTTTATAAAGACTCTTAAATAAAAGAATTGGGAATATGAGAAAGACAGCCACGACAAAAGAATAAAGACAACTGGAAACTTACAAGTGTGCATGTGCGTGTGTGCCTGTGTGTGTACGCACACAGTTGCACACACACACAGCTGTACCTGGAAGAAACCATAATCCCAGTATACCACTCGGCTCTGCAAAGAGTAGTCTTTAGTGAGGCACAAATCTGTAAATGCTTTTCAGTGATCTTTAACTCAGAATCAGTCTGAAAGACCTATATGTTACAGGATAAATGTAAATGTTAGCAACTTTACCAACATAAAAGTAAAAGTATGGGCGGCAGAAGTTAGGAGGTGGAATGGGAGAAGTGAGGTGAAAGCAAGGATGGGAATATTAATATTCCATTTACAAAACACAGATTCTCTTTTTGCCAAGTGCCACTCTAGAGCATGGAAGATGCCAGGGGTAACTAATGATGAACGAAAAAGAGAGATATGGCAGGGGTGTGAGGGAGATAAATCCTCATCTATTACAGTAGCAAGTCAATAGATTGTGTCTAAAATTGATGAATCAAGAAATATCAGCAGAAGCATATTATGTGGAAAAATGGAGGTAAATATAGGTAGAGATGTTTTAAAAAGGCACGACTGCCTAGGGGGAACAGAGCTGGGAGTAGGAAGTAGTTTAGCAGGATACTGTATTTAAATTTGTGCATATATTATTTCGTGTAAAAATAGTTTTTTTGTTTTGTTTTGTTTTGTTTTTTAAAGAAGACACACGCAGGTCAAAACGAGGACAGTTTTTTTCCCCTAAGGACAATCAAAGGCATCACGGAGCTCCCGGGCAGCCCCCACCTGGATTTGAAGTCATGGCTTTGACATCTGGGGGCTGAACTCAGTCACTTTTTATGGGAGCAGGGATTTGGGGACTTTGAAGTGTCACTAATTTTCATGCCAATGCTTCTCTGTGATAAACTTCAGCCCTCCCCTTCGTCCCCCTCCAAAATACAATTTTCAATAAATAGCAAGCTCATAAATAACACGGGGCACTGCGGATCCTAATGAAACAGTGACAAATGTTATATCTTCATGGGATCAGGAGAAATAACAAAGGGGAGCATGGGGAGGGGCCTGGAGTTCCCAGAGCTCCCGAGATTTTATTAAAAATCCTTTTAAGTTTCATGTGGCCCATTAAAGTGATTCTCCTGAAAAATAATTAAACATCATTCAGAGGCGTTGCTGCTTTATTAGGAGGATGCAGTGCCCAAGCTTCGGCGGGTGAGGGGTGTATTTTGAGTCTGTCCAAGACATGGGGGAAGTGGGGTGGCCTGGGTCCTCACCCTAGCTCCCCTCCTGGATAGCTGTATGGCTTGGGGGACCCTTGCCACTTGGGCCTCAGACTCCTCATCTATAAAATGGGGGAGCTGGATTAGATCTCTGTTCCTCATCTGTGTTCTGAGGGATGGGCAGATTTCTCTCCCTCCACAAAATCCCCGTCCCACACACAATTTTATAAATAATTTCATGGCCCCTTCATGACCATCTGTACTCCTCTAAAGTCATTTCAGCTTGAGTACTACAGGATTCTAGTCTTTTCCTTTTCTATGGCTTACAGCTTATAACAGCTGGCTTCAGTCTTAATCATAATTACTTTAGTCGGGTTTTTTTTTTTTAAGATTTTATTTATTTGACAGAGAGAGAGGTCACAAGTAGGCAGAGAGGCAGGCACAGAGAGAGGGGGAAGCAGGCTCCCTGCTGAGCAGAGAGCCTGATGCGGGGCTCGACCCCAGGACACTGAGATCATGACCTGAGCCAAAGGAAGAGGCCTAACCCACTGAGACACCCAGGTGCCCCTACTAGTTGTTTTAACAGGGTGAAGCAGAACTCTTCATGAAAGTCCTTCCCTCTCCCCAGACACTGTTTTTCACCAAGCACTGGCTTGTGGTATGCACAGGCTCCCCGGACTTGCAAACTTAGGAACATCCTGTGTGATCAGCCAGATGGCCCCTGCTGGACCCACTGGTTCCATTTAGATCTCCCTGGGGAAGACCACTTCCTTGGGACTCCAAATCCCTGCTTCTGAGAGAGGAGGTCCTAGTCTTCAGGGTTCCTGGGCCAGCATCTGCAGGGTCCCCTGTGCTTCTATGCCGCAAACTCTTCCGGTTACACTGCCTCTGGACTCCAACTAAACCACTGATTTCCTTTTCTCCCTCCAGACCAGGAAGGCCACGTTCCTGGTCCTCCATCCTGCACTGCGTCCCTGGGTGTGCCTGGCGGCTCGTTAGCCCAAAAAGTCTCTCCCGGAGTTCAAGCCTACTGATAGTACTTAGAAGACTAATAACCCCATTGGCTGAGTACTCTCTATGTGTTTGATGCTGAGCACAGGGTACCCTGTCTGTGGTTATAGAGGAGGAGACTGATACTCAGCAAGGTGAAGAAGTGTGGGCAAGAACCCACAGCTAGCAATGGCTGTGGCAGGGCGACTTAGAAGATGGCCCCCAGGGATCTGGTGTTCAGTGATCTGCTTCCTGGTGTTCATGACCTTGTGTAATCATCTCCCCTTCGGTGTGGGCTGCACCGAGTGACTTGAATATGGCAAAGGTGATAGGCTGTCACTTTCATGATTAGGTTACCAAAGCACGTGACTTTCTTCTTGCCCTCAGACTCTCCTTCTTGCCCTGTTGGCTTGCATGCTTTGAGGAAGCGGGCTGCCATGGGTGGGCGGGGGGACACGCAGCAAGTTTCTGAGGCCCTCACCGCAATAGGCAACAAGAAATGGAGTCCTGCCAGTAGCCAGGTGGGTGAGCTTGGAAACAGATTCTTTTTAAGCCAACCATCAGCTGAGGCTGCAGACCATGGGCTGACTCCTAAGTTGCAGCCTTGTGAGAGACCGTGGCTCGCAGAGGGCCTGGCTTAAGCTGTAGCCAAATTCCTGCCCCACAGAAATAGTGAGATAGTAAATGTGTGTTGTTTTAAGCTGCTAAGTTTTGAGATCATTGTTGTGTTGGTTATGGATAACCAGGATAACGGCCGAGCTGGGGTTTGAAGCCAGGTCTCTTTGGTGCTAATGTTCTGGGTTGGTCCTGTTGCTGCTGCCTCTCTCCATCCTTGCCTCTTAGCCCCACCATGGAGGAGCTCTTGGAAGGTGGCAGGCCCTCTAGCATCTTGGCTTCCGGCTCCAGTACTCACCTATGCAGTGGCAGACTGGGGTGGGGGTGGGGCGGCAGTTACATAGTCCAGCCTGAAGGCTCACGGGATGCCTAGTGAGGGAGCCCTGGACCAGGAGCCAGGAGACAACTTCTCATCTGAGCTTTATCCTAACGAGCCTTGTGACCTGGGACAGGCTGTCCACTCTTTGGGCCTCTTTCTCTCTGTGTGTCAAGGAGGTAGTTGGTTGAGAACATTGTTAAAGTTCATTTTACCTGGGTCTTCTGAGTAGGGATGAATCATCTAGCTGCAGGAGGCTCTGCCGGGCAGCCCCAGGGCCAGGGTGAGCGACACCTCACCTGCAGAAGCTTGAGGGTTGGACAGAGGCTGTGGGAAGCTGCCCTGTTTGATTCTGGGAAGGGGGCAGTTATGACTGGAACCCCTCATAGGGGTCCTGCCTTGGCCCCTGAAATTCCTATTTAACCACCATTTTCCGGGGAACTTTCAGTGACCTTTGGGTGGGGAGAGCCCTCTGGAGTGGAGGCTTTGTTCCCAGAGCAAAGGGCAAGGGTGGTGGGATTGCACGTATGTGCGTGCATGTGCGTGTGCGTGTGCGTGTGTGTTGAAAGGGGTGCTACTCATGGGCTTCAACGGGGCATTTATTATGAACAGAGGAATGTGATAAATGGGGACCCATCCTCCTGTCTTCTTTCAGTTCCCGGCCCCAGGGGTGATTTATGCTGCTCCATTTGTGGTCTTGGGAGGCTAACACAAAAGTTATTCAACTTCTTTCTTTCTCTTTCTCTTGCCCTTTCCTGTGTCTAGGCGAGGCAGGGGTGAGAGGAGTTCTTTAGCATCTCCAATATAATTATAATTATAAATTATAAGTATGGATGCTCATACGGGCTTCTTTGCTGTCTTTGAGCTGCATGGAGTCTCTGGGGTTCAGAGGCATTTGCTTTAATGCTCAAAGGAGGCAGAAAAGCAGAAGGCTTAAGGGTTCAGGCTTGGAGGCAGACCACTGTGTCTGAATCCTGGCTCTAGCATTTCCTAGCTGTGTGACCTCAGGCAAGTTACTTAATCTCTCTGAAGCTGGGTTTCCTCATTCTGTAGGATGTTGTCTCATGGAGTTGTTGTAGGTACTAAATGCGACAAGGTGAGAGGCTCGGCATAATGCCGGCATATAGTACGCAGTCAATAAATGCTCGTGCTGGTGAGCGTCCACGGTCCTGAGCTGGGTCGGGCCCGCTGTATGCTGACCTTCAACTCTGCTTCTTCCTGTAAGCCGTGTTACCTGCTGCCTCTCAGTGGAGTACTGTTGTCCTGAAGGTGGCTCTTTGGCTTGAATTGGACCTTGTTTTTCTGCGGCTTGTTCAATGTGTCCTTCAGTCTTTTCCTGGAGGCAGCAGAGGCGGGAGGAGGGGGTGGGGGAGAGAGAAGAGAGTGCGGTGCTGGGAGCCGGAGCAGGAGGCCTGACTTCTAAAGCCCACCTCTGTGTTCCTATTTATAATTCCCCAGGGGTTTTTGCTTTTCTCGCCTCCTTCTTTCCCCATCTGCACATTGGCATTTATCAACATGTGTTAGGCTTTGTTCTGTCATGACAGAAAAGAAAAGCGAAGACTCAGAGACGAAGTGGATTGTGCAGGGTCTTATGGCTAGAGAGAGGTAGAGTTGAAATCAGTCCCTGATATTTGGACCCTGATCTAGAACCTTGACCCTTTTCCCAGAGCTTCAGGCTCTGAGTGACCCTGAGTGCATCTCCCTCTCTAACCCTCATTTCTCTTGCCTGGAAATGAGGTATGGGGCCCAGATCATCCCTGACAGCCCTTCTGGCCTGGGTTTCCTGACCCCAGGTGGAGCCCAGGTCAATCTGATTCTTTCATGGGAGGAGCAAACTTCTCCAACTTTCTCTGGCTTGGTTGCTGATGGAAAGTTTCTGCCTCAGCTTCACTGTGCCTTTTGGAGGCTTGGGCCCTGGAAGCTGAGTGTCGTACTTAATTATTCAGAAACCCATATATCCTCTGTAAGCAAGAAATCCACTCCGACAGGCGAGAAATGCCAAAAATTGTTTATTGCTCTTTGCTTCAAATCTGGAGTAGGAAGCAAGGTTTGGGAGGTGTCTCCAGCTGCCGAAGACAAATCTCTGTTCACTGCCGGGTTCTCATGCTTCTATCTTATCCAGCTTTTTTAGGAGCAGGGTGGCCCCTAGGTCAAGGATGGGAAGGCAGGACTCACATGACCCAGGTCCCCATTTTTCCACAAACCTGCTGACTGGCTTTTGGAGAGCCATTATCTCCTTGGAGCGTTAGCTTTCTCGTCTGGAAAATGGGTTCACATATACCCTGCCCCATAAAAACAATGAGGTTGTGAAGATCGCTCAGGACCTGAGGGAATGCTTGAGCTCGTGGAGTTAAGCATTGCCAGACAGGAAGGGAATAGAAAGCAGACAGAATGGGCAGAGATCGCTCATTTCAGAAGTTTTCAGAGAAGCAGGATGCTCAGCCTCCTCTTGCAGGATTTCCAAGATTTCTCCTTGTGTGGGTTCTTGGAAAAATTCCACACCATCTCTGCCCAGGGCCTTTGGGGGCAGGGTGGTAGGGGGTCACTGTTGATGCTCCAGGTCAGGCAGGAAGTGAGGAAGGAGACAAGCGCTTGCTGTGCGTTGATCACCAGACCATGGACTTGGCCTGGATTTCTTCTCTTTCAGAAACTTTGTCCATTTTGCAGATGAAAAAACTGAGGCATACTAAAATTGACACTTGCATAGGGCCACAGAGGGATAAGTAGCAGAGCAAGGATTGAAGCACATGGGTCACCTAGTGTCCTTTCCCATCAAATCACAGAGCACCATCAGGGAAGTTCACTTTGCAAGTGGAAAAGAACTTGAACGGCACCCAGAGGCCTGGCTTTTTAGATGGCTGCAGTTCAGTGACAGCTAGCTAGCTGATGGTCTTTGTCTTGGTTCCTTGTCTCTGTGGTTGGGCATGGCTCAGGTCGTTGGTCTTGGAGTCAGAGCTGTAAGAGGAGGGAAGAATGTGTGGTGTTGGTGGAGTATGTGCCCCATGCAGCCTCTCACCATCATGGACGCCTCTGACATACTTTCTGCCTCTCCTTCCACCGGGCCAGTGGACTCCTGGCCACATGTGGCCTCTGGTCCAAAGAATTTCTCAAGGTGGGGTCATAGCACTAGTCATTACTCAATTCATTAATTCATTTACTTAGACATATATTTGAGAACATGTGGTAGGCCTGACTCTGAGTCAGACTCTCGGCTCAACTCTGGACAGTGCGTGCCCACTAAGACATGGCTAAGACTCAGTCTCCCAGGTAGGCCGCCTTGCCCTAGGGCCTGGAGTAGGAGCCTGTACCAGACAGAGCGAGACTCCCAAGGAGGGCAAGGTCCTTTTTTTAGTAGAAATGGTGGGGAGGGGCTCTCAGGGAAGCTGACCTTCCCCTCACCACAAGGAAGTTTACTTCAAATGCAGCACAATTCGCTGAGCACCTGCTAGAATCAGACCCCACCTGAGATGCTAAGGAAGGATTCAAAGATAATCCAGACCCCATGGTCTCTGCCTTTGTGTGGCCAAGGATGTCCCCCAGCCACCAGCCAGGTGTTGTTCCTGGTGGAGGGGATACTTTTCCAACCCTCCTTTGCTGTGTGGACTAAGGTGGAATTGCATATTGGATATTTGGAGCTGGGGGGTCAGTCAGATGGGGCAAACCCAAGGCGGGGGGGACCAGTTAGGTGACTGCTGTGTTTATATGGTGAGCGATGACAGGGGTCCAGATGGGGGCCTGGGCAGGGAGGCAGTTGCTATTGGTAGCTCTGGCCAGGCCTCCCCTGTACTCACCATTTCCATGTCCCTAGACCCGGGCCACCAGCTGTAGCTTGCAACCTGGGGCTCCTTGCCTAAGGCTTTCTCTGCTGACTGGAACCTGCTCAGCCATCTCAGCAGGGCGAGAGAGCATCCACTCGTGGTTGACAGGAGTTGATGGAGACAAACCCAGGCTCCCTCACTCATGGGGCAGGATTACCCTGAGGTGTGTTCTAAGCTGTCCCCAGAACCACTTGGTCATCTTCTGTGAAGCCAGCTCGTAACACATTCTGCGTTGGCATTACTCTTTCCCTGTCTCATAGCCCTGCTCTCCTCCTGAGACTTCCTGGGGCTGCCTCCCAAATACCCATCTCACACTCAAATCCTGGCCTCAGGATCTGCTTCCGATGGAGCCCAGCCTCAGATCCATAACGACGAGGACAGCATGGTGAACCAGGTCTGGGTGAAGGTCTGATGCCACCGCATAATCACTGTATGGTCCTGGGCAAGTCACTTAACCCTCTGAATTCCAGTGAACCTCTCCTGTGAGCTGGGGGTGGCAATAATGCCAGGGGTGGGGGGTGCTGTGGGAATTCAGTGAGCAGTGCTCCTCACCCCTGGTAGATGTGGAGTAAACAGAAGCTAGTACGATTGTTATCTCATTGTGAAAAATTGCAAGGCTACCTAGACGTCCAATTATTGAGCTGAGATATGTGTGTCCCCTAATCATGGAGCATCATCAGTGGGGAGGAGGGGGGCAGTGGAAGGCGAAGGAGGATGCCCTTTAAGACAAGTCAGAGCCGGATGTGAGCATGAGAAAGAGGATATCTATGGACTTTGGACTCAGGCCCCAGTGGCCTCTGGGGGAGTCGGGCTCCCAGAGGGAGATTCTTGATCTCCCAGAAATGGCGGTAAGACTAGTCGGGGAGCTGCAGGGGTACAGTGGCTGATAATCCCAGAGTTTCCCATGACGTCCTGAGCATCCCTGGTTCCAGGATTCTGTTCCACCTGCTACTCGGGTTTGCTCAGCCCCGGAGTCCACCTGCCATGGACCTGAACCCCTCAAAACTCAGTCATGGAGCCTCATCTCACGGTTGCTCACCCCACCCCCTTTTGTGCCCGGGCTTCACTGGGAAGTATTTATTACACGTCAGTGTGATAAATGAAAAGTCATATTTTACTGTGAATTATCCCCAGCCCATGTGAAGTTCAGATCTATAGCCTGGAGAGTTATTAAGTGCTTACCACGGAATGCTATAAAAATCTCATCATTTTCCCCAGGGGCCTCTCCCACCAGGGAGTGAGGAGGGAAAGGGGCCGGGGAGAGGAGGGCCTACTGCCTCAGTTGTGGGAGGGGGACAGGGAAGGGTGGCCAGGGCTGGTTGGATTGCTCCGTTCAGGGAAGACACCCTGGGGTGGGATCCTGGGGTTCCTGGCTTCTTGTGTTTGGCTGGGTACCGTGTTGGAGGCCTCAGTTTCCCTATTTGTAACCAGCAGCCGAGGGCAGCAATGGTATTGAAAGTTGTGAGCCACAGGCCACATCTGATAGCGGCTGACAACATAAAGTTTAGTACAGTAATGAAATAAAGCTGACGACGAAGTGAACCTGACTCACGTTTCATGGAACTGCTGAATTAATTGTACAATGTAAAGAGGCCATATAGTTTAATTTTATTTTTTTGTCAGATTAGGAACTCCCACGTATCAGCCAGGATCCCAGCAGGAAACAGATGGCACATTCACATTTGGATAATTCTGGGAGGGTTTTAATAAAGGAACAATTTACAAAGGTGTAGGCAGGGTGTAGGGAAACCACAAGGGTGGGCGCCATACCCTTAGGGTTAGTGAGAGTGACTCCCTGGCTATGTCCCTCCTTGGGCTGTGAGAGATGAGAGAAGAGAGCTGAAGCCAGAAGCCAGAGGGAGCTGGGGCTGTGTGTTGTAGGCGCGTCCAAGGGCAGCTGGGACTTTCTGTTCTGAGGCCCAAGGAGGCCCTTCCTCTCTCCTGTGCCCCGCCAGGGCTCCCGCTGGCCAGACCCAACAGAAGACAGAGGGAATTGGGGCCTGGGATCAGGGGTCCATGCCGGTCAGCCTCTGGGGGTGGGGGCAGGGTGAGGATGGAGAGGGGATCCGAGAGGCAAATAGAAGGGACCCAGCCAGCCCCCCATTGAGGCTGGTTTTCAGGATGGGGTTGGGTGCAGGCAGGCACGTGTCCTCCCTGAGCAACAGGTCCCACTGTTAGGCTGCCCTAATTACTGGGGAATTCTTCCTTAGAGTTAGCTCAGGTCGGCTTTCCTATAAATCCTCCCCATTCCACAACAAATATAATAGTTACTAGGCTGCATCTGAGACATAAAGGGTAAACAGTGTGACTACGGTTAGTAGCAGTTGTTTGCTTTGCATGACCTACGCTCGTTTTTATAGCTTTCCTCTTTATCTTTGGTGACTCTCCTGGACCTATAAACAACAGTGATGTGGACGTTTCCACTAATTACGTGCACGGACTGGCAGGTTTGTCCTCCAGACACTGATATGTGAGGAATAGGAAGGGGCATGGCGAATGCCTTCACCAATTTTTTTTTTTTAGCTGGGCCCCTTCTTCCCTGCCACTATTGCCTGAAACCCCCTGTTCATCGACTCTGGGGATCTCGTGAATGGGAGGGACCCTAGAGGTCTGTCTTTCTGATGCAGAATCCTTGAGAAAAGGCCAGGATGGTGGCCCAGTGTCTGTTTGCAAACCTCCAGGGACAGGAAGCTTGCTACCTTTTAAGGATAGCCTGTGGATGTTGTAGAAGCTGGGATGATTATCCAATCGAGGAGGGTCCTGATTGTTTTAAGGGTTTTTCTGCCAATGAGGGTGAACACGAAGTGTGAAGAGAACAGCAAACACATGAGTGAGTGACACAGGCTATTGGGGCACCTGGGTGGGTCAGTCGGTTAAGCATTTGAGTTGGTTTCGGCTCAGGTCATATCAGGGTTGTGAGATCAAGCCCTGAATTGTGCTCTGTGCTCAGCAGGGACTCTGCTTGAGATTCTCTCTCTCTGCCCTTCCTGCTTGTGCTCTGTCTCTCAAATAAATAAATAAAATCTTTTTTAAAAAAAAAGATTAAAAAAAAAGATTATTTATTTATTTATTTATTTGACAGACAGAGATCACAAGTAGGCAGAGAGGCAGGCAGAGAGAGAGGGGAGGGAGCAGGCTCCCTGCTGAGCAGAGAGCCTGATGTGGGGCTCGATCCCAGGACCCTGAGATCATGACCCGAGCCGAAGACAGAGGCCTAACCCACTGAGCTACTCAGGTGCCCCAATAATAAATCTTAAAAACAAACAAACAAAAAAAGACACAGGTTATCCACAACTGTGGCTTCTGCTCTGTCTTTCCTATCTTGTTTCAGAGAAGACCAGGAAGGCAGTTCACCTACCACTCCCTTCCCATCCTGGATCTCATCAAACTTCCCTGCTTCCCACCAGATCAGGAGCTCCACAGAGCTCCCCACCCATCAAGCTCTAAAGCCCCCAGTGGGGTGCAGCACTCGGAGAATCTGGATTTACCCTCCCAGCTGCCTTACTCATCATTCTGGGCCCCCTGCTCCCTGCCAGGTCTACTTCTGTCTCTGAGGCAGCTCCCAAGCAGCCTCACGCTCTCGAGGGAAACAGCGCAATGGTTCCGCATCTCTACGACCATTCTGTTTCTCTCTTTCGGTATGGTATGCAGTATGTTACACGGATACCCAATACTTTCTTATAATGTAGGCTTTGTGTTAGATGATTTTGCCCAACTGTAGGCTAATGTGAGGCTAAGTACGATGTCTGGTAGGTTATAGGTACTAAATGCATTTTCAACTTATGATGGGTTTATTGGGATATAGCCCCACTGTAAGTTGAGGAAGATCTACATATCCTTCCAGACTTATATAAAGATGTTTTTCTCCCTTCAAGAACAGCATCATACCATACATATTATTTTGGAACCTGCCTTTTCACTTGAAATATATGTGCACATTCTTCTATGACAATAAATATCCTTCCCAACATTGCAGTTTACGGCTGTACTGTGTTCTACGCATGCACAGGTCACAGCTGGGGTTTAAATACCTAAGGTGCTGGGGATAGTGTGGAGATTGCCCCCTCCCCCAACATATGCAGTCTGCCTTGTTGCTGGTCTGTTGGCAATTGCCCCATTGCCCCCCTGAGCTTTCCATCTTGCCCTATTTCTAGGAGCTTCGCCAGGCCTGCTTGATGAAGTGTTTTTATTCTCCCTGCCTCCTCCCTCTCACTTTGCCTCTCATCTTTCTTGCACCTTCCATCAGTGCTGCTGTTCAGAGGGTGGTGCTGAAGTCTGCCACTCTTCGGGGGCCCTAGTAGATGTTTTGGCAGAGAGTGGGAGTCAAGTGCTCTTGGAATTTTCAGTTAATAGAATTACTTATTCCCCCTTCCCTAAATGTTTGCATGTCCCTGTCTTTCAACGGCCCATGTCTGAAGCCACTTCCTCCAGGAAGCCTTCCTTCTCCAGAATACTCACAGTATTTTGTATTTACTCTTATCCTGGCTCCCTACTAACTAGCTGTGTGACCTTTGGGCAGATTACTAAACCTCTCTGAATCTCAGTTTCTTTGTCTATAAAAGGAGGATAATAGTAGTATCTATCTCCTACGGATTCCCTAACTGTTAGCTGTTGGTAATATTATCAATCTTAACTTCTCTATAGACTGCAGGTGCTCTGAGAGCAGAGACTGTGTCTTTCTTAGTCATCTCCTGGTCTTAACCTGTGCTCTTCATTTGCAGGACCTAACACAGGGCCTGGCACCTAGAGAGCATGTATCACTCACTCCATGAATAAGTGAGTTTGAACGCAGATCTCAATGTGTAGACCAGGAGGGACCATGGCTTGCCAGGATCACACAGCAAGCTGGTCGTGGGGCTCAGAGATCCTGCTTTCTACTCATTCTCCTCTTCCTGGCTGGCCTCTGCACCATGGATCTTATCTCTTTTCAGCAGTGGTTAGTTGTTTACTCTATTTAGGAGTATTTGGTCTGAAGGCTTGGGTGACTGGAGAGCTCCTTCTAAGAGCCTGACTCTGTGGTCCCAGGAGGTTAGGTGCCCCTTCCTGTCCCAGTATCTCCTTATTCCCCAATCCTTAAATCTGTAGTCTTCCCCTCCCCACCAGTCCTCTGCAGGTACGGGAATGGGATGGAGCCCTTGTCCCTTCCCCTGGTTCCAGCTCCCTGGCCCCCTTTTCCACTCCTGCATCTGTCCCTTGGCACCTGAGGTCTGTCATTAGGGGATGCGATCAGCCTGCACACTTTATTATGCGGGGTGGTCATGGGTCAGGCAGCTAGGGGGTTGGGAGTCCAGCAGGGCTGTGGGCACAGCGCAGCATGGTAGAAATGGGATGGCAGGGAGACACTGCTGCCTAGTCCAGAGGTGACTGAAGTGACCAGAGAGGACATGAGTGTCTGATTGTTGACCTCCCAGGTGTCTGGCTCAGAGCCAGAGGGACACAGCCGTGGCTAGGCTACAAGAACCTCCTGGGAGCAGGACAGGTATGGCGGGGGAGAGGGACAGGGGCCTGTCTCCGCATACCATGGGCAGTGACTGCCCACCTAGTGCATTGAAGGGAAGCATGGTGAGGCTGTATTCTGGGCTCTCTAACCACCGTCCTCTGTGGACTATTCCATGGAAAGAACCTGTACTTTGAAGTTTTGAGTCTTGGTTCTGCCATTTCCTCGCTATGTGATCTTAAACAGGTCATTTGAGCTCCCTGAACCTCAGTTTTCTCATCTGTAAAATGGGGCTAGCAATAGTACGACTTCATAGGGCTGTGGGGATTAAGTGCCGTGATTTGTGTGCCTAGCAAAACCTCAGCAAGCCTTAGTTTCTTCTTACATCCTTTTCGCTTTTTGGCATTTCCCTTCCTTCTCCACAGGATGAGCCCTGAGGGCTCCAAGAAAATCACAACTGCCAGGTTCCCAGGGCCCTGTCTACACCCTGCTCAAGTTTTCACCAGCCATACCCTCCCCTAACAGAGACTGGAATCTAAGAGTTTAATCCCCTTTGCTCCTACTCTCTGCCCGAGCTCCCCCTAGGGGCCAGGCTGCTGCTCATTCTCCCACACAATTAAAAACTCCTCCCTAACGCAAATGCCCAGTTTGGGGAGCCTGTGGCTCCTGTCCTGGGGCCTTGGGAAGACCAGACTAATATCCTGAGGTGGATAAAATGCTCCTGTGATGACTCCTCCAAGCCCGGACCCTCTCTGTGGTATAGACCCCAACAAAGACACACAGCTGTGATTAGCACTCACGTGATCCAGTCCCTCCCTTTATAGAGGGAGACAGTGGGGGACAGAGGGGCAGTGGCTTATCCAGGTTTGAATAGTGAGTGCAGGGGTGACTAAATTGGGATCTGTACCCGGTTTTCCCAACTCCCAATCTGGAGCTCCTGATACGTCTTCATCCAACATCCTCTGTGGGTCTCTTGGTGGTTTCTAAGCCCTGGAAGGGCACTTAGTTTTAACCTTGTCCCCTTCTTTTGGGGAACTTGGCTTCCAGAGCTGTGCACAGGGTATGGTTGGTGGGGCTATGCATTAAAATGGGTTCAGGGTCTCTGGGGGGCCACCACATTTGGGGCTGATGGCTTCCAAAGGTGGTGGGTGATGTCTTGGAAGTGCCTAAGTCCTTTCACTGAAGTACTTTGGGGCCTTTCCTAGGTTCAGAGAGCTGGAGATTGAGCAGGGGGGAGGGAGGGGTGGGTGTTTGGGGGAGGAGGGTGCTCAGTGGGGCCATTTGATATTACAGAGTTACATCTTCTGTGTCTTGTTCCAGCTCAGAAAACATAAAAATGGCCCTATCTCCTTTATCCCTGTCCAGGTGGTGGAAGCAGAGGTTCCCAAAGGGACAGATTTTTTAATAAGATTTTATTTGATTATTTGAGAGAGAGAGAGAGAGAAGAGTGCAGCAGGGAAGGAGCAGAGAGAGAGGGACAGGCAGACTCTGTCCTGAGTGTGGAGCTGGAACCCATCCCACGAACCCAAGATTGTGACCTGACACAAACTGAGTCAGACACCTAAATGACTGAGCCCCTAGATGCCCTCAAAGGGACAGACTGAGCTTAATTCCCTACTTGCCTGCCTGCTTCCTGGGCTGGGGTGGAAGGGGAGTGTGTTCTGTTTCTCTGTGTCCACTGTGGGAGTCACAACCTCCAACCTTTCCTATGTGGCAGGCTGAGTGCAGGGTCCCCCATAAGGAAACTTAGCATGCACTAAGGGTGTCAGTACAAACCAGACACTTAGCTCTGATAAGTGTGTGCATCACAGAAGCTGCGTCTGAGAGTTCAGTGCTGTTTTCAGTTGCGTCCCCTATGATGGATGCAGGTAGGGCTGTACCATGGTCTTTCCAGAGCTTGGTGCTTCCAGAGGCCTGCCTCATCCTGGCTCTGAACAGATCCATCTGAGGATCTCTTGAAGGCTATGTACCCTTTTCCCTGAAATTGCAAATATGTACAGACATTTGGTGTGTACTTTCAGACTTCATAATATCTCCTCTTGCTTCAGAAGGTGGAATCAGGGCGCTTCCCCAGCTAAAGCAGGGTGAATTGACCTGCCAGAGGGATAAAGGTAGGGAAGCATGTTTTCTGTTCTTAGTAGTGCCTGGATTGATGCAGGAGACATATCCTGCCCTGGGGGAGCTCCTAGTCTGATGGCGGAGGCAGTTGGTACTGTCTAGGAGTTTCTGGGCCAGTATTCATGGACCGAAAAGTGATGAATAGTTACAGAATGACTTAAACTCTTTGGGGGCTGAGAAGGGGCCAGAGCTTGGGTTGGAGGGCTGGGAAAGAGACAAGCATAATCTGGGAGGACTTCCTGGAGAAGGGGTTGAGGCTGATTCAGAGTGAGGGAAGAGGTAGGGGAGTCAGAGGGAGGTGGTGAGATGGTGCCTGTCAGTGTGCATGCTCAGGTATTGGTGCAAAAGCCAAACCCAGCTGAGTTGCCAGAAAAAGGCACGAGGCCCCAACACATCTGCACTGATTTACAGGGTTCACCTTTAGGAACATCTGCTCTTTTTCTCCCCTGACAAAGGAAAATGGTTTCAAACATAAATCCTGGAATGGCTTGGATAGATTTCTTCACCCCTCCCTCTCCCTGATTGCAGGGCCTGAGGGTGTAGGAAATGTGTTGTCTTGTGTTTATCATAGCCAAGCAGAGCTCGGGGTGGCAGGCCTGACAACCTGGTCGTGTGGAGGTGATATACGGAGGTTCAGGAGAAGGCGCCGCAGAGGGGACTTGGCATTTGTCCTTCAAACACAAAGTCACGCTTGCTATTTATTTATTTATTTATTTATTTACTTACTTACTTACTTATTTGCTGCATGGGGATAGCTTGCTCCCAAGTCTGTTGTGGGCACGAAGCACACACACTGGGAGACGAGATGCTGGGGGCCTGCTCACCCGGGTGTCCCCAGGAACGAATGGGCCAATGGCCCCGGTGTAGGGTAGGCCTTTCTGGCCAAGCAGGTGGGTGACCCTGCTCTCCTGTTTTTGTTGTTGTTGTTGTTTGTTTGTTTTATTTTTTTTTCCAGGACTGTTCCATGGGTTTCAGATTCCTATGACTCTAGAATTCTGTGCTGCTACTGTAGACTCTGTGATTGATACTAGGTCTTTGATTTTGGATTGGGATAATCCAGAATTATTTCCTCCATCAGGAAGTTCGTGATTTTCTTTCTTTCTTTCCTTCTTTCTTTTTTTTTTTTTTAATGAGTCACAAGTTCTTTAGGATTCTTTCACTCTGTAGCAATGAGAAAGGATCCATTTCTTTGTCATATCCTGGAGTCCCCTCCAGGAGAAGGGAAAGAGAAGCCTGGGCTGAAGGTCTGCTGCTGGGAAGGAGGAAAACCCAGTGGTACTTAATTCTTCTTTGATATCCTCGGGATAGAGGGAACCCCAGAGTAAAACCCACACACAAACGCTTTCTTCTTGACTCTGAAATCCGTACCATGATTCTTCTATCACTAGACCCAGTTTTTCCTTTGTGACGTCACAAGGGACCACTCCCCACTGATACCTGAGAATGTCTGGTCCCTCACTCTTTACCCTGGTCCCCACCCTTGGGGCTGCTTACAGATTGCAGTGCTCGAATCTTGGTTTTGAGCTCGTCATTTGAAGGGTTCTGGGGAGCACGGTGAGGTTGCCTTGTGGGGAGCACTCATATCGCTGAACCACCCTCTTTGTTAGGAAGGCCTCTCTCTCTTGCCATAGTATCGTTCTTCTCTTATTAGCAGTAGGAGGCAATTACCTCCAAATCCTTTATTTAGGAAAATCATCATTTGACTTCTTGGGGGACAATAACCTCAGGAGGCAAGAAAAGCTAGGTTATGCTATGGTAACAGTAGCCTGCAGATCCTCATGACGTAATACTACGTCGAAGGAGTCCCTCTTCCCTTGCAAAGTCCACTGGGCATGGCCTCCGAGTGGCAGTTTGACAGTCTGGGCTGCTCCTGTCTCAACTGAATTCCGCCATCTCACCACATGGTGGTCTTGGCCACAGCATGGGAGAAACCACCCCGGGGGGCTGTCCCGTCCTTGGTCTTTGGTGCTTTGTCATGGAAGTGATAGATATCTTTCTGCCCACAGCCTCTTGGCAGGGCTCGCCCCAGCCAGCGTCCCCGGATGACTAGCTCAGCTTCCTATTCCTGCGCTCTTTCATGGCCCGGTCTGGTGGGGCGCTTCGGAGGGCAGGTGGAGGCCTGGGAGTTCTCTGGGGCCGCGCAGCTCGGGGTGCTGGGGCGCGGTCCTGGCCAGCCTCTAGCCTCTGACTCCATCTATCCAGGGCACGAGGGCCAATTAGTCAGCGCGCACCATTATGCCTCCTTAACAGCCACTTTAGATGCAGCCAACATGGGCGTCGGGTGGCAGCTGCGATGGACGGCGGCAGCTGTAATTAGCCGAGAACTCGGGGAAGGACAAATGGGAGGCTTTTATAGTCAAGCAAACCTCAGAATTGAAATAACTCTGCTAATTGTGCTTCGTGTGCTTATTAACATGACTTCAGGCAGTCAATAATGCCCCCATCCGCAGGTCTCTCTTTCCATTGTCTTTGGGGCTGAGAAGAAGAACGGCGCTCTCCATGACTGACCACCTCCTACGTGCCAGGGACGGTTCTGACTAGTTTACTTGTGTCCCCTCATTCCGTTCTCACAGGAAACTGAGAGGCCAGACAGCGGGGTTTCTTGCTCAGGGCTCAGCAGCCTGGTGGCCGTGTTCTTCATTGCTGTCCCCCAAGAACAAAGCAGATTCTTTGTGTAAGGTGGAGGCTTCTCTCCTCGTGTCTTGGAGATCTCAGGAGGTGTGGAGGGATTTCTGCAGGTCCGTGAACTTGGCGGTGAAAAAGTCATGTCTTTATTCTCACCAATCTTTATCTGCAATCGAGTCTTTCCCTTTAGTATGAATGCAGGGAGCAAACTGCTGTAAGTAGAATGAGCAAGACTTGGGATTTGTCACCGAAAGAAATCACAGGCATTTTCATATTATATTATATTTACTGTCTTGAAAAACGTTTGCTCAGCATTACTTCCTGCCACTAGATCTTGTCATTTAATACATTGTTAAAGAGGTACATATATTACACTGAACACACATATATTTATTTGTTTATTTAAATGTTTTATTGAAGTGTAGTTGACATGCAATACTGTATTAGTTTCAGGTGTATAACACAGGGATTCAACATTTCTATTAGGAGTGATCGCCACGAGAAATCTAGCGACCACCTGTCACATGCAAAGCTGTTAGATATTATTAGCTGTGTTCCCTCTGCTGTGTGTTGTATTCCCAGAACAGATATGTATTTTTAAAAAAAGTCTCGATAGTAACTACTTTGCTATAATTGGTTCCCTTTGCAGTTGTACATACTTTATTTTGTGTTTTTAAAGGCGACATCCCGTAGGCTTCCACACACTGTCAGAGGCTTCCAGAGCACAAAGAGGGTCATGAACCCCTCTGAGAGGGTCTCTCTGAGCCTCACTCACTTGCCCCAGAAACCATTTCATCTGGAAGTGAGTGGGTTACATCCTGGTTGACGCTCTTCTTACTTTATATGAAGCTAGTGGCAATTGCTTGAATATGCCAGGTTCTCTCTCTTTTCCGTACCTTTGTGCAAGCTGTTCCTGTTGCCTGAGCAGCTGCTCCTCTGCCCCCACCCCATCACCTGGCTCCTTGAGTTTACTCCCATCACCTGGAGCGCAGCATCTGCCTTTGGCCTCTGGGGTGGCCTCCTGGCTCCTCCAGGCTGGGTTAAGTGGGCCTCCCTTGTGCCTCCCCAGGGTAAGCTCCAGGGTAGTAATGAACCCATTAGATCAGCTTAGAACATGTTAACTGTGATGGGGCACTTTGGAAAGGCAGCCTTCTGGAACACTGAGGTGCTGGCCAGGGTCTGGCTAGGCTACCTGGGTCCCTACTCTGCTTTCTCCTCTGGATGACAGTGCGGCCCTATTAGTGCCAGGTCAGCTTTACAATAATCCCGAGTGACTGTGAGTTTCCAGAAGTGTGAGCACAAAGACTGTCAGGGTCAAGTGTTTGGATGGTGCCATAGCCCTCAAGCAGAGAAAGCTCGTGGTGTCACTGGGGTGGGAGGACTCTGTTTTTGTGAAGTTCTCTAATAGCCATGCGACTCTAGGGACCCTCTGGGCAGCAGCTCCTGCTTAACAGTGTGTGTCCAGGACCCCTTCCTGCCAGCTCACTGCAAACACCCCCGCTGCAGGAACTTGCCAAGCACATCACATGGAAGAATGCCTGTAATCCTCATAAACCCCTTAGAGGGAGGCGCTGTTATCGAGATTGTACGTATGAGGAAACTGAGGCAGAGGCTTCATCTGTGCCTCATCCAGGATCATACAGTGGCAGAACCAGGAGCAACACCCCCACACTCAGATTCTGCAGCCGCAACTCCGAACACCAGACCTGTTGTGTTGCCTGTGAGACACCCGCTGCAGAAGGCCTTGTATAATTCAGAAACTTGCCTAATTTAAGACAATCCCTGACATGCCGGTAGGTGTTTCTGCTTATCAGCTAACGTGGCATTGCTGTGTGGTGAGCACGCAAACACGGTTCACAATTCACTGGGCCTGCCAGCTTCCACAGTCTTCATGCTTAAAAAATATTTGGGATAGACATTATTTAAAATTTTGCATATGAAGTGAGACTATATTAATATCTTCATCAGGGTGTCAAATCCACATATACACAATCTCGTAAAACGGGAAGGTACTGTGCTGCTGAGTAACTGGATTTTAATCAGCAACGGAGCCTGGACCGGGAGCTGCTACAGAGAAGGTGTATCTTAAATCACGTGTGTTCCTGTGCCTAGCACGGTGCCTGGTGCCTGGCATGTGCTCAGCAGCAAAGGGTTAAGGGAACGCTGTCTAACTCAAAGCAGTATAGTTCGATTGGTTGTGATTTCTTCTTTGGAGGAGAGCCACTTAAGCTTGTATTTCTTAGTAGTTTTGTTCATCCTGGATTTACCACCTCCTTCTTTTCCATCCCTAAAAAGGGGAAGAGAAAGAAGAGACATCAGTAACTGATAATGAAAAGGGACAGGGACAGAAGACACAAGGATGAGCAACAGGGCCAACGTGTCATCTTAAAGATTGGGGGCTTCTTTGTTTAGGGCATGGGCATGGTTTACGTACCTGTCAGGGTGTCTGCAGCAATGGAAACCAATTCTGCATAACTTAGCAAAAAGGGGATTCAATTTAAGGTTCATGGAGCTAACTTGGGGGAGGGAGCCTAGTCTTGGGGACAGCAGGAGCCCAGGGGCTACTGCTGAAAAGGAAGTAGGAAGAGGACACGCTGCAGCCTGGTCAGGGTGCTCCACCAGAAGTGACCCCTGATCCCGCTACATACAGTGGGAGGTTTCCTCACAGGGAGGGCAGGTGCTAAAGGGAAGGGGATTTGAGTGCTGGTGTGACAAAGGGGATTTGTATCCACAACTTGCATCTCCAAATCATCAGGTGGAGGGGACTGTGAAGGTCGTCTAATCCCTGCTTGTGTCACCAATGAGGGAATGGAGTCCAGCTTCATTTCCACTTCATTTCCAGTTGGTGACAGAAGCAGGACCCAAGCTCTCACGAGGTGCTCTGTGCAGAGAGGGGGCAGAAATGTTTTAACACTGGAAAGGCCTTCAGAGCACCATCCGCCTTTATTATGATGGGTCAAAGGCCTGCTTGTCAACATGCCCTGATGGGGCCTCCCTCCCTCTCACCCCAGTTCCCTAGAGGGTAGAGACCCTGGTCCATAGTATGGGTAGAGCGCACTCTCACACCTGGGCATGTAGGTGGTGGGCGGGTTATACAGTCCTGGTAGTCCCTGGCCGAGCCCACCCCTGCCATGCTTCTGGGTGAGCAAGAATGAAGATGGGAGGAAGGCCTCGAAGGGCAAAATAAGAGGGAGGGACATCCCGGAACTGTATAAACCCTAGGTTCATGTAAGAAGGGTATTTTTACATCCTCGTGTGCTACTACTTGCTGTAAATACATGAATCCCAGCTAACTTCTACTGCCAGAAGACTATATAACCACTGCTCTTCTTGGCCATTCATTGGGCTTTATCCTGGGTGGGGATAGGGAAGGGCAGGGAAACTAAGATTAATTGAACATCTACTATATGCCAGATTTTCTATTTAGATAATCTCATTTAATCCAATATTCCTACCAGTCCCTTGAGACAGTTATAATGGCTTCATTTTATAGCTGAGGAAGCCAAGTAAGCCTCCCAACTGAGAAGGGTAGAGCCCAGGGCTGGCACAGTGAGCTCCAACTCTGGTTCTCATGTAGGTATGTGTATTATTCAGGGTTCTCCAGAACAATAGAACCAACAGAACAGAGAAAACATAAGTATATTGTATTGATTGATTGTAAGAAATGGCTCATGTGCTTATGGAGGTTGAGAAGTCACCAGATGTGCAGTCAGAGAGCTGGACTCAGGAGAGCCTATTATGTCTTTCCAGCTCAGGTCCAAAGACCCGAGGACCAGAGGAGCTGATGTCTGAAAGCTGCCAGGCTCAAGACCCCAGAGAAGCCCATATTTTGAGTCCAAAGTCCCGGAAAGACCTATCTCCCAGCCCAGTCAGTCAGGTAGGAGGAGTGCCCTGTCACTCAACTTTTTGTTCTATTCAGATCTTCCTCTGATTGCTCGGGGTTTGCCCACATTGGAGAGAGCACTCTGCTCTGCTCAGCCTACCAGTTCAAGGGTCAGTCTCATCCCGAAACACCGTCACAGACACATCCCGGAGAATATGTGATCAAATGTGTGGGAACCTTGTGGCTCAGTGAGGTGAACCCACAAAATGACCCGTTGCAGTGTGGCACTGGGGACAGTGAGAGGAGGGGCCTTGGATGCCATTCTATTCCCTCTTTGCAGAGGAGGTTTTGAGAGGGAATATGTGTGTGTTTGTGGGGGGCGGTTACCCTTTTCTCTGCCCTTCCCGATGAGGGTACTTGGGCATTCCCAGCACACAGCTAGATCAGCACCGCAGGTGGAAGCCAGATCATCCTTCTTGCGGATTAGCTCCCCGGTGCTGAGTTCTCCCAGCCAGAAACAACAGCCAGGGCCCCCTGGAGAGGAAGGGAGTCAGCAGGGGACCCATCATTTCTTATCCTGCGACAGAACCAAGCCTGCAGTCCTAGTGTCTGTCACCTTGGCAGTGTGGTCACAGGCTTGGTACTTGGACTGGGAGCTGGGCCTGACTGGTTCCTGGCACAGGCCGCCTATATACCTTCTCTCCTCTTCCTCTGTAAGAACCCTGCCCAGAGCCTCCCAGAGTAAAGACTGCTGTTCCTAGCGTCCCTTGTGAGTAGGTATGGCCTTATGACCAACTTACGGACAATGGGCTAGAAGCAGAAATGGTTTGTAAAACTTCCGGGAAGTGTCCTTAAAGGGAGGGTGACATTCTCCTTCCCAGTTTCTTCTGTCTTGCTGGCTGCCATGCAGCTGTCATGACTAGCACCAGCGCAGCCACACTGGGCCACGGGGTAGACGTCAGAGAGGTCGTGAAGCCACAAGGCAGATGGAGCTGACGTCCCTGACCCCAGAGGCACCATAACAGCTCTGGACCCCCACCTGGGAAGTGACACCTAAACTCCATCCAGATTTTTAGAGCCTCTCCCTTGCTGCAGGACCTGGAGCAGTGGCTTGGCCTCTCTAGACCTCGCCTGATTTTGGATAATGATAACTGCATGTGGTGTGACTCCTGTGCGGGGTGTCAGGAGTGAGTGGGCAATAGGGGACAGGAAGTGGAGAGGCCAGGGGCTTGGTTCAGCATTAGCTGTTTGGGAAGAAGGTGCGGAGTAAATGCAGAGGCAGCCTAGAACAGCGTTGACTCTTGGTTTGGGTACTTGCAAGCCAAGTGACCTTGGGCAGCTTGCTGTCCATGAACCCGAATGTCCTCATCTGTAAGTTAGAGATGGTGGTGCCTGCTTCACAGGTTGTGTGAGAATCAGAGGCAATGTGTGTCGGGAGCCTGTGCTCTGCGGGAGGCAGGTGCTCTGTGAATGGTAGCCCTGACTTCCGTCCTTGGTCTGAGAGTCCGGAGACCTCAATTTTTGGGGGTGCCACTGAGGTCATGGGAAGACACTTAACTCTCTGGACGTCTTTACTCACTTGAAAAATGTGGGGAGAGCTGGTGATTGGATTGCGTGAACTCAGAGGGTCCTTTTCAGCCCTGGTTGTCAACCCCCTTTGCCCACAAAGGGGGCAGTAAAACTGAGACTTCATGTGGCAGAGACAGCTCGCTATGCTTCCTTTCAGGGTGGGGGGAGTGGAGAGCAGCTGCCCCACAGGGGAGCATTGCCCTGTTTGCTTCTCCCAGAGGCAGCGTGAGCTGAAGGCACGTGTACTGTTTCTGGGCCAAGATGGTTACCACATGGATGTATCTTCCCCACCCTCTCTTCCCCACCTGCCAGTTGGAAGTCCAGGCCCAGGGCAGCCTGGGAGGATGGTAGAGCCCCTCTCGGCCTGCGCTGTCGATGACGATGGGGGACGTGGTGCACGGCACCCTCCCCTGTCCAGCCCTGCTTTGGCCTTTGTGTGAACAAGACATCACTTGGCTGAGATTTCAGGGTTCACCTGCAAGAGCAGCCAGTGTTCTCTTCACCAGTACACTCCGGAGCTAGAGTGACTTGTCCAGAATCTATGCCTTCTCTCTGGTTCTTGGTGCCATCCTGTTTGACAGTCTTCTCCATGAGGTTGCTGCTTCCTTGAGAGCCAGAACAGTGGCTCATACCGCCGCAGACTGATGACACCCAGTGTGGGTTGTCTCATCCTCCTGCAGGGATGGCCTGCCTGCGGGCACCAGGCAGGGGCTGATAAAGACCTGATAATTTGCACTGAGCATCTACAGGGCACACACCTGAGTCCTACCAGGCCGCAAGCTGATCCCACAGATCAGGTGCTGTACCCCACCACGTCCCTGCAGGCGCCAAGGTGTGGGAACCCCAAAATAACAGGCAAGGGAGTAGCTAAACTCTCAGATGAGGGAAGCCGGATTAGGGTAGGACCCAAGGCCTTGAGGATCTAGGAGGGGTGTCTGTGAAAGGGGGATAACTTTGATACTTTGTGGGATTGAGGACGGACATCTGGACTGGGGCCAAAGCCCTGATCTGAGTCCAGCTCTGCCCCCAACTTGTGTGTGACCTACAGAAGACCAAGGTCACCAGAGAGTTGGTGACAGGAGCAGGGACCAGAATCCAGGCTCCCCTCCAGCCACGGATGGGTTCTTTCTGGAAACCACCACCCCCTCACTCTCTCTTGCCTCCAAGCCTGGGCATCCCTGATTAGGATGCTAATGGAAGGAGGGGGTGAGGAAGTGAGGGAGCTGCAGAACAGGGAGAAATACCGGGGGACTGGGGAGCCAGTGGCTAATTAAAGTCTCCATGTCAAAGAGGAATGCCAAGTAGGTAATTTCCATGCCATTTGAATAATGGGAAAACATTTACCATTTCTCAAGTTTGCTTGTTGAAGAGAGAGGAGAAGAAGGAAGGAGGGGAGAGGATTGTGGCCGGAGGGGCCTCTCCACACTACTGGGGAAGGTGGGGGTGGCGCAGGGGGCCCGAATTGCTCCAGGGAGGCAGAGAGAGAAAGGGAGCAGGAAGGGGCCAATGCTCTGCCTTTCTCCAGAAGGTCCTGAGAAGTTCCTGAAGCCTGGCTCAGGGAGAGGGCAGCCATGCTGCATGGTGGTGATGCTAGGTCCTAGCGGAGTTCGGGAGAGCCCTCCCATGGCTGTGCCACACTTCATAGTTGGCATCTTTTGTCCACCTAGATTGCCTTGAGGGGCTGCAGAGTAAGCGAGGAATGGGTGATGGTGATGATGATGGTGGTGATGGTTCCTATCTTAGAGGTATGTAACTGAGCCCCAGAAAGCAAGAGCAAATTGCTTAAAGCCACATTTATGCATTTATTCATTCATCAATTTGACAAAACAGTTTCTTGGGGCAGGAGTGCATGCCAGGCCCAGTGCCATGTGACAAAGGCTGTGGATGAGGAAGATATGGCCCTGCCCTCCAAAAGCACAGTCTGCAAGGGAGATGCAGAGGTGAAGGCACAAGTCACTGGGTGCTCTGAGTGCCAGGCCAGACAGCCTGAGCTGCTTGCCTGAGGCAGCTGGGTGCATCCCAGAGGGACAGGCATTATGCTGAGGTTTCAAGCAGGAACTTGCCGAGTGACTGAAGGGACGGGCATATTCCCGACACATGCAAAGGTGTAGAGTCCCAGGAGGGCTTTTCTTGTCTAGGGAACGGTGAGAGGCCCCATGTGCGGGGACGGTAGGGCTCTGTGGGGTGGGGTGGAGTGGGAATGTGGCTGGAGGGTTTGGTGGGAGAGGCTGAGACCACTGAGGCAGATCCTGGCCACAATGTGGAGGGCCTGTGTGCTTTGCTAAGCCACGAGGATTTGATCTTCAGGCAACAGGGCCTTAGGGAATGGCTGAGCAGGTCCTGGTGTCACATAGCTGGAGCTACTGCTATCTCCTTGCTTGAAGCCAGCCCTAAGAACCCGTTTTCCCAGTCCAGCCTGCCCAGCCCAGGCTCCTGGGCTCCTGCAAGTCATGGGGGCCCATGCATAGAAAGCCAAGCCGTGGGGTAGAGGGTCCCTGCTGCTCTGGCCTGTTCCATCTTATAGCAGTTGATGTATAACAAATTACCCCAAAACTCAGTGGCTTAAAGTGACAGGCAACATTATTGTCTCATGCTTTCTGTGGGTTAGACATTTGGCAAAAGCCTTGCTGGGAAACTCTGGCTCTGGGTTTCTCTTGAAGTTATGGTCAAGATGCTGGCCCAGGGCCACAGTCATTTGAGGGCTGGAGAGCCCACCCCAAGATGCCTCTTTCCGAGATGGCTCTCTCACATGTCTGGCTGGTGTGCGCTGGTGGACCCCTCTAGGGCTGCTTAAGGTCTTCACAATATGGTGGTGGGCTGCCCCCAACATGAGAAAGAGAGAAAAAATGGCGGTGGTAATGGCGATGTCTTCAACGACCTAGCCTTGAGGTCACATACCATCATTTTGCCATAGCCCCTTGGCTACGCCATGTGGGAGAGGATTATCCTAAGGCATGATCCAGGAGTTGAGGCTAATGGGGGCCATCTTGGAGGCTGCACACCACTCCCTCCTTGAGGGAATTGCATACAGCAGCTCCTAGAGCCCCACTAAGCAGCCTGGGCTGGGGAGATAAGGTGGCTTCCTTGGAGACGGAGGGCAGGTCACACCTGGCTCTGCCTCCAACTTGCTGTGTGACCCTGAGCAGTTTCCCAAGCCTTCCTGGCCTGTTTGCTGTCTCTGTGATGCGGGAAGAACTCGTCTGCTCTGTAGGGCTGAGGAAGGCATAGAGGACCCAGTTTCTGAGGGATGGATGAGAATTGCAGAACATGGAGTCTTCTCTCTTCTCATTCTTAATCCTGTTTCTTCACACAGTTGGATAATCAGTTTTCCTGGAAGTCTTTGCAGCAGTCAATTTGCATAACCCCAAAATAAGCACGGTTCCTTCCTTTAAGCTAACTCTCAGCTGTAAATATCCAGCTGGCTTTTTGGAATTTGAACCAGTGTGGTTTAACTTTCCTCTCCCACAGACCACCTTGCTCCCTGGGTGGCTTGGAGGAGAGGCGCGGCCCTGTGTCCCTCACATGACCCCAAGCACTGTGTAGCTAATGCCCAGGGGTCAGTCCAGGCCAGGCCAGCTGTTTTCTCCTGTCCTTCTCAGCTCTCCTTTGTGGTGAGAGGGGAAGGGGGTGCTTAGTGGCGAGGGCCTCAGGATGCCAGAGCCAGAAAGGACTTTGGGGACATCTCATGCAACCCTTCCGTTTTTCAGATAAGACTCAGAGAAGGCCAGTAAGAGCCCAGTGTCACACAGCAAGTAGAGAGCAACATTGGGCCGAGAATCTGGACCCCATGTAGAGCTCTTTCTGGTCTCACTCCTGGGCATGCCTGGGAGGTGCTCTGTGGTTATTGTAGTTGGGCCCTGGGCCACTGTGGCTTAGATACCCTCTCTAAGAGTCAGGGCAGGTGCAGGGTGTAGCGCAAGGGCAAGGGTGTTATCAGTTTGGGCCAACCAGACCCACACTTAATGCGCATACAAGAGGGGGGGATATAAACAAGAGAAGAATAAGAAGTAGACCAAATCTTTGAAGACTCATGCTCCATGGAAAACAACAGAGCAGGAAAGAACCAGAAGACCAGTGCAGAATGACCTATACTCTATGAACCTGGGTGTAGAGGGGCTTGGAGTTTGGCTTAAATCTGAGAAGCCCATGTGAAGGGGCAGGGTGAGTTGAGTTCCCAGTCTGTGGAATGTAGAAATGGGCAAGGCAGGAAGAGGCAAAAAGGCATGACCCCTCAGTGGGCCAGCAGCTCCTTCTCCCACCTGGCTAGGGACATCCCTGCTGCTCACAGCAGTGGGGGTGCCATGGTTCTCTCTTGCACGAATCAGTAACCAGCCCTGTGACCTGTGGCCAGTGCTTCCTTCTTGGTCTCTGAGGTCCTCAGGGTGGCCTCATCGTCGTCTTGTCCCTTTTACTTCCTACACTGCTCAGTGGGGTGAATGGTCCTGGCCCACTTCTGGCTGGTTGACTCAGTAATTTCTAAGTCTTTGCTTTTGGTCATTCCTCTCCCCTAAATTGTCTTTCATCGTGAGCTCAGAAAGGCAGATTCACTTGGATCTTGGCTTGAGTAAACTTCAAGGTCAAGGAAAAAAAGTCAGCTAGTGCTAGGACAGTATCATCCCAGGTACCCAAGAGTAAAGGGCTTCTGAATTACTCAGGCACGAAACTTCTGCAGCCTAGAAACTCCCCAAGGGCAGGGTTGTGCCTGTCACCAGATGGCAGGGAAGAGGGCAAAAGGTCACACGCACTGAAGGCCTGTTTGTGCCAGGCACATCCTACCTTTGTCTTTCATTGAATGTTCCTTGGTGTGGAAGAATTTGTGTCTCCATTTTATGGCCAAGGAGCCCAAAGACCAGAGAAGGCAGACACTTGCCTAAGGTTGGACAGCCAGTTTGTGGCAGAGGTGGGTTTGGGAGCTAGGCTTAGGCAACACCAAAGTCCAGCTGCTTTTCTGACATGGTGCAGGCAGGAGGGGTCCGCCCTTCAGGCCCTAGCTCTGCAGTTGCTGGTCTTGCCAAGATCCTCAGGGAGCTGGGGAGGAAAGGGGCCCCTCAGCTAGATTTGCCACCTGCACAGGGAAGGGTGAAAGAGAAGCACTGACACTAATTAGGGAGCAAGAGCCCCCAACATCTTTATTCCTTGTCTCGGCTGCTTGGCCTGACAAAAGGCCTTTGTCTTATTTGGCGCAGTGACAGCATCACGTCATGTTCTTCCTGCCTCCTTCAGCCTGGCTCCTTCTCAGAGCTTTTCATGCTTCCCTGACTCGCCATCACCATTTCATACACAGTCGTGGGCAGGAGACCTGGGGGGACTGCCCAGCCAGCTACCCTCTAGCTGTGTTATCTTGAGCAAGTTGCTTAACCTCTCTGGGTCTCAATTTCTCCACCTGCAAAATGGGGATAGAGGCTGGAGCAGATATTTGTTTCCCTGGTGATTTCCTTCCCATCTTGATGACTGGTGCTTGGGAGGTGGTGGGACATTAAAGTCAGGGCCACTTCTGAACTCTGGCTGCGGGATGGGGGACATCCCCAAGCAGAGGGGTCTTTATCCAATCGCATTATTGTTAGAGTGATGCTATTTGCATATAATTTGCACTTTCTTTTAATGTCCAAATTTTCTGACATACCTACCCTAATCTCTCCCTCCCTCCTTCTCACCATCTGTTTTCTTCCTTCCTTCCTTATTTTTTTGTTTAAGATTTTATTTATTTGAGAGAGAGGATGAGCCGGGGCAAGGGCAGGGTCAAGGGCAGGGGCAGAGGGAGCAGCAGACTCCCCGTTGGGCAGGGAGCCTTATACAGGACCCCATCCCAGGACTCCTGGATCACGACCTGAACCTAAGGCAGATGCTTAACCAATGAGCCACCCAGGCACCCCTTACCACCTATTTTCTACCGCCCACCCTGTGTCAGCCCTAGTCCTATCTGGCCAGCTTGCCCCTACCGCAGCCCCTGCCTGGCTTTTACAGTGTGACTCAGCCTGGTAGCGTCCACAGTATGGCTGGACACTCTGTGCAGTGATCCTCATATTCAGCTCAGAGAGGTCAAGCAACTTGTCCGAAATTCCAAGTGAAGTGGCAGAGTCAGCATTCAGATCCCTGAATGCCTGACTCTGGGACAGTGCTTTCCTCCCTGCTCCTCAAAGTGAGGTCTGTGGGCCAGGGGCATGGACATCGCTGGGCACTTGTTAGAAATCAGGCCCCATTGCAGACCTGCTGAATCAGGTTCTACATTTTATCAGGATCCCCAAGAGGCCACATGCACACCAGAGGTGGAGGGAAGCACTATTCTAGAACTCTGCTTGCCACGCTGGCTTCTAAGTTCCAGAGCTACTCAATGCTTTCTGGAGGCAAACTTACATGGTGTCAGAGCCAGAGAAGCCCTCAGATCTCTTTAATGCTGGTGGTTTCACCATTTGTGCTCTTTGGAGTACTGGGGTTCCCAGAGGTGTCTTTGGGGCTTCTCTGGTGTGGGCTGGGTGCCCAGCAGGCAGGACTGCCGAACTCCCATGCTTGCTTGAGCATTTACCCTTGGATTACATGTATAAACTCATGGAATACAATTTCACTGGAGTGGGTGTGATTGTTAGGTCTATTGGCTAAAAAAAAGTCTTTTTCAAATCATGCTTTATTCCATCCTTCTATTTTATAAGCCTCTATCCCCATTTTGCAGGTGGAGAAATTGAGACCCAGAGAGGTTAAGCAACTTGCTCAAGATAACACAGCTAGAGGGTAGCTGGCTGGGCAGTCCCCCCAGGTCTCCTGCCCACGACTGTGTATGAAATGGTGATGGCGAGTCAGGGAAGCATGAAAAGCTCTGAGAAGGAGCCAGGCTGAAGGAGGCAGGAATATGTAGGGATCTGCACGAAGTCACACAGAATGTGAGACCAGAATCAGGCGATATCAGTTAGGATTGTTTTTGACTGCAAGTAGCAGCAAAGTTGACCTACAGAGACTTGTGTAAGTAAAGAGTTTCTTACAAGAAGTACCATGTTCGGCTCAATGAGGCATCAGTAGCCCTGGCTCTTCCTGTTTTCCATTTTGCCTGCTCCCCTCCCCATCACAAAACATCCAGCATGGAGCCTTTATCCTCATGGCAGAAAATGGTTGCTCTTGCTCCATGCCTTACATCCATGTTCCCGGTGGGGAGAAGAGGGATGGATGAATGTGCAGAAGGCATTTTTCTAGTTAGTTTCATTTTTTTTTTTTTTTTTTTTTAATTCAGGGAAGGATGCCCTCCCCTGTGGCTCCAATTTGTTGTAGGCCTGAACTGGGTTACATAACCACCCCTAGCTGGAAAAGAGTCAGGAGTAGGAGAGTGGGGAACGGGCTTGGGTGAAACCATCAGATGGTGAATGCTTCCCTATCTAGGGATCCTGTCCTGGTAAGCTGAGAGACTCTTCAGGGTCCAGAACTGCAGGCTTTGGGATGGGCTGGGCTGGGATATGTCTGAATCCGAGAGGCATATGTGCTTAAACCTCAGGGCTTGTCCTCCCCCACCACCATCAACATGGTCCTTTATGGGAACCATTTGGTGTGGGGACCAGAACTTTGCTAAACAAAGACTTACATACTTGGGGGCTTGGGGGCAGAGGGGTTGGATTAGAGGGAAAACCACAAGGGCTAATTCTAATTCTCTGACTATCTCCACTGCTCACAACCCCTAATGAAAACATGTGTAAGAAACCCGCAGGGTTAATTTTGCCGAAAAAAATTCCAATAAAGCCCCATTAGATTTTCACGTTAAATTAATGTAATGGATGCTTAAAAGCCATGCTAATTAGGCTTTGTTATTAACAGGAGTGTCAGGTGGATGGGATCTGGCCCAGAGCTTACATTTTTTCCTGGCCACCTATGGGAGATGGATTTGTCAGTGGTCGGAAAGCACCACACCATCTGGCCCCAGCAACCCAGCTCCCGCTCATGCCTTGGAATGTCTTTAGTCATTTAAATTCATTTGCCTGGAACTGGAATATTTGCCTCATCAAGATGACAGGCAATGAACTCTGTTTTCTGTTGGTTTTTATTTTATTTTGGGGGGACATTTCCTAATTTTCCCTGCCAGGAGCTGTCCTAATGTTTCTGCTAGGTACATGGCTCTCATGGGTTCCTCCCTTGATCAGAAACATTTGATAGCTCCTCATTGCCTATCAGGTATGTCCAGAGTCTCTGATTTGGCATTCAAAGCCTTCTGGGATTTAGCCCTAATTCACTTTTCTGGGCCCCCATTCCTCTCCATATGTACTAAGGGCAGGCTCCTCGCTGAACTTGGCCTTTCCAACTCCTCTTGACTTTGATTACAACCCCCTAACTCCATCATCTCAGCCTTCCCACACTTGTGCTGTTCTTTCCACTTTACAGATGGCAAACTTCACCCTGATCACTGATTTCCTTACATAAGGCACCTGGCATGTTTTGGGTGCTGAAATAATTTCTGTCTCTCATTTTTCTCCCTTACCCTCAACCTGTCTGCTGGGCCGGGCAGGACACCTTTAGGGTGGCTACCTCTCCTGCACCAGGGCTTGGGACTTGGGAATTCCAAATGCCAAGTGTGGCATTTGGGAGGAAAAGGCTCTGTTTCGGAAAGGGGAAATGTACAAAGCCAGGATGAACAAGAGAAGGGAAGGCCAGGGCCCCTGCTCCTCCCATCATCCTGGGTTTTCTGGGCCTTAACACTAGAGGGGGTTTGCATATCTTAGGGAGGCACTGACCCCCAACTCCAGGCTCATCTGCTTGTTTATAAAACCTCTACTGCTTATCTCCAGGCAATCTGGACATGAATACCAGCTGTTGAGAGGAGTTGGCAGTATATCTGGGCTGCTGGGGCTGTGGGCAGTTGCAGGTCAGAGGTGGGCTGGGGGGAGCCTCTGCCCTGTCAGAAGCTGAGCCTGAGGACAGCCACCTGTGGGCAGAAGGACACTCTAACCTATCTCTGCATCATAGTCCATGCCCACCCCTGAAGTTTCAAGGACATAAATCTCTTCTCTGGGACCACTGGTCTCTCCAATCTGAACTAGGACAAGCAAGAGGTCATTTAAACCCCTTCCTTCTCTGTTCTTTGGGATCTCTCATGTCTGTGTCCAACCCATGGAGTTGGCCATTCCCTCATAGGGGTGAGTTAGATTTTCCCTTTAGGGTCACCACCAGGTTTGGGGTGAATTGCACAGCATCTGACAGGAGAGCTAAGGGGTTGACTTTGGTGCAGGGGCGAGTCTCACATGGCTAGGATTATTTGGAAGGGAGAGGGCATGAGACTTGGAGGCTCATCAATCGTCCAGATGCCTGTTCGTTGAGCTCTGAGAACTCAGAGAAAAGAAGAAGGGACAAAAGAGCCCCCTAGTCTCCAGGAGGCAGCTGGAGAAGCTTAATAGTTGAGTGCTTAATACTTTGAGTGCAGAGGATTTTTGAGGAAAACCTAGCCATGATAGGGATGTAACAGGACAGGGAAAGGAAACGGGGCTCCTCTGGGCCCCAGTTGCCACAACTAGAGGAATTGCTTAAGATTGAGATGTTTATTTCTATCCCAGCAGCCAAGTAAAGTCAAAGGCCAGCAGGCAGAGTGTGTGTGCATGTGTGTTTGTGCATACACACACACACACACACACACACACACACACACACACACACAGTGTAGTTAATGCAGAATAAATTGCCCGACTGACCCCAGGTGCGAGGGGACATACCTCGCTTCTCTTGCACACTGGAGATTTCCCCATGACTGAGCCTGTCAGCCACATTGCCGGAAATGCAAACCTACACTGGCCATCAGTAGATGGCCTGACTCTGGTGCACCATCAGTGGAGATGACGGGAGGAAGGAGGCCCAGGCCTTCCCCAGCTGACTCCATGCCTAGTCCTCCCTACCCTCCACTAACGCTTCGTTCTTAATGAAGGCCATGTGGCCTTGTGGAATTTGCCCCTGAGCCTTTGTATGACAGGTGGCACCCAGATGGGACCCACCTTGCCTGACACCCTTCTCCATGAGCCTTCTTTAAATGCCTGGGTAATCTCTCTGCCTCACAAATCCTGCCCAGATGGCAGGAAGGAAGTCCTGGCAAAGATGCATGAACCCAGATATCCAGGGTCTAAAAGAAATGAAGGGGGGAGGGGGAGAGGGAGAGGTTGGGGGAGAAAGTGTGCTGGGGATCTAGGAGGAGAGGGTATGAATTACTAGCCTGTGCAAGGATGAAGGGGAGAAGGAGTCTCCATGCACCAGGACATGCCCTACCCAACCCAGGCCAGGCCATCTGCCTGGCTCTTCCATCTTGGCATTTGGCACAAGTGGACACAGTTCTGAGTACCTCTCAGAAAGGGGGGGGGCATTGGTCCAGCCCACTGCCTGGGGCCACTCAGGCCTCTACTTCTTGATGCACAGCTTATGGCTTGTGAGGTCACTGAACAGGAAGGTGAGAGACATGAACTAAGGAGGGAACACTGTGGGGGGATGCCCATGAAACCTTGGCTTTTCTGGGCGGGGATGTGGGGAAGGGGAAGGGAGGACCAAAGACCAAAGGGTCTCTGGAGGGATCTGTGCCTATGCTCTGGGTTAGAGTCCAGGCCCCTGGGGAGATGAACCCTTCCCCTGGATCTTCCTGCCTCCTGCAGTAAGAGGAGGCAACAGGATATTGAAAAGAGACATGAATAAGGTGGCCTGTGTCTCTTTCCTAGACCTTGGGGGTTAGGACTCTCCACATGACCAATAGAATAGGAATCCTAAAGTTTCCATCTATCGGCTTTTCGACAGCCAGCCTCCCTCTGCCTGCTTCTTTCTTGGTGTCAGAACTCAGGTGCCAGCAGCCATGATTTTCAGGGGAGCCTGGGACCCTCCTGACCTCAGGAGTGAATCCCGACTAATCCGAGCCAAGCATGGCAATCCCATTTCCTTGGCTGGTGATGTTCACACACAGGCACGTCGTGCAGTTCTGGCTAGTGACAGTTAAGAGGAAGATTGTTGGTGGAGAAGGGGTACATCTTCTGGGAAAAGCTTTCTGGATCTGAAAAACTGGCTAGCCAAAAGAAGCAGCTACTCCTGTCCACCACCTTAGGATGTTGTTAGGTGAGGATGTGATGTCTGGAGCTTTGGCAGCCACATTAAGATCACAAAGGAGGTAGTTAAGATGCTGAGGAATGAATGGAAAGAGAGAATGAATCTGGGCTCTGGATAGTATCCTAGGACTCAGCTGAATTAACCCAGACTTGGAATTGCCTTACCTCCAGACTTTTTAGTATAAGAAATTATGAACTCTTTATTTTTAAAATGACTAATAATTGAGTTTTCTATTGATTGTTGCTGAAAGCAGCCAACCTCATCAAATTTCTGAAGTTTGGATGAAATAATTTGGATTGTCTGCTCTGATTCTGTCTTTGGGGCCAATGAAGATGTCTCTGAGCTCCCTGGAAGCTTAGCTTAGCTGGAACAGCCTCCTTTCCCTCTTGGCCAAGTGTTGCTGAAGAGTCTGGGAGTGGGAGCCAGAAGAATTGGGTTCAAATCCCACACCTTTATGCAGGCACTGTGTGATTCTATGTTAATTAATTAATTAATTAATTATTTTAAAAATGATTTTATTTATTTATTTGACACAGAGAGATCACAAGTAGGCAAGAGAGGCAGGCAGAGAGGGAGAAGGAAGCAGGCTTCCCGCTGAGCAGAGAGCCTGATGTGGGGCTCGATCCCAGGACCCTGAGACCATGACCTGAGCCGAAGACAGAGGCTCAACCCTCTGAGCCCCCCAGGTGCCCCCATGTTAATTATTTAAACCAGGAGTTGGCAAACTGTTTTCTGTAAAGGGCCAGATAGTAATTATTTTAGACTTGGTGGGCCATACGGTCACTCTTGGAACTGTTCCACTTTTGTTTCAGTTTGAAAGCAAACTGTGGATAACACACAAATAAATGTGCATGCTTGTGTTCCAATAAAACTTTATTTACAAAAAACAGGCGGCCCACTGGATATGACATGCAGGCCACTGTAAATCAACCCCTGATTAAACTCTTGGAATCTCAGCCTCCTCAGGAGGAAAATGAGGTTAATTTCTGTTTTCTTCATGGGGCAAATCTGTACATCAAATGAGTTGACTTTATCACTATATAAAGTATAATGTACATGGGGCCCCCTTTCCTGAGAATCAAAGGTCCTGACACTCAGGGATGGAGAAGTGCTTGACTCTACCACCTACTACAGCTGTGTGGTTTTGGGAAAATAACCCAACTTCTCTGAGCATCAGTTTCCTTCTCCCAAAGTGGGGATTCTAATACTGACTTTATACAAGGTTGCAAGGGTTAAGTGAATAATGTGTCTAAAGCTTTGCACAGACTGAGTACCCAAGGAACCATAGTAAGTGTTATTAATGAGTAAAGCCCCCCTTTTACTGACCTGGCAGATGCCATCTCGTCTCACTCTACCCGTGTCTTGACATTTGGTAAATCTCCGTTCCTCCCATGGACCGCAGAGCCCTTGGGGGCCTGCAAACCTCCCCTTGCCTCTCTCTCTTGCCACCACCCACCCAATGCCCTCCCCACCACACCCGCTTCCCCATTTAACAGAACGAGTAATTAACAATGTTAATTCTAATCTCATTTGCTAATGAAGGCAGTCTAATTGCACCATAATTGGCAGCGGCAGCAGCAGAAAAACACAAAATAAACCCTGCGTGGGTAATTCGGTTTAACTTCTTTATAATTACCTTGCAGGCCGGGACGGGTGACTGTGAGTGGGATGGGGAAGTTGGGGAATTAGGAGAGGGGAGCCAAGACCTGAGGTTGGGGAGAAAGGATGAACAGAGCCCCTCTCCTGTCCCCTCTCCTGCTTGCCATGAGACCTCTAAGATAAACTTCCTTCTTGATTCCCATTTTCTCCTTTGGTGGGTGCTCTTCTACAAGCTGATTTTCAAGTTGTGACTTGCGGATGCACCAGATACACTGAGGCTCGAGGACTTACCAGCCCTCCAGTATCTTTATGAACCCACCTTTTCCCGGTAGCACCTCTGTGAGACCCGAATGCAGGTCCGGGATCTGGCCTAGCCTGTCTTCCCATCTGTACCTCACAGCTCTGACCTGATATTCCACACAAACCCAACTGTTGGTCCTGCTTCTGCGTAGATTCTGCCCTCTGATTGGAATGCCAACCCCACACTTCCCTCCACCCCCTTGGACAATCCACCCCTTTAAGCCATGTGAAGGAAGCCTTCCCTGACTCCCAAAGGCTAATTCTTACTCCTTTTCACTTTACCTAGTACAAACCTGCACTCTACCACACATCCCATTATTTTACATGGGCCTGTTTACTGTTCACAGGCTTTCTTTGTCACTAGATTGTGTCATTTTATTTATGGGCCGCCAGTGCCTGGCCCAGAACACATGCTGGATTCTACTTTCGCAGAATGAGTGAATGAGATGTAGGTGATCTTGAAGAACATTCTGGAAGCTTATGACAAGGCCCTGGGTTCTGATCCTGGCTCTCTGGCATAACCTGCTGTGGACCCTGAGGCACTGCTCTGTCTTGTGAAAGGCTCATGCTCTATAATTTCTTCTTTTCCACTTCTCAACGTCGAGGACTTCTTGCATTATCATAGTTGAAATTCTTTCTCTCTTCATAAATAAATAAATAAATAAATAGATAGATAAATAAATGAAATGTAAAAGTTAGCCAACCTTGTAATATCCACTCCAGGCCGTCTTTGTCACTGGATGCAAAGTTTCTGCCTCAACTTCTTGTGCATTCTTCTCTATTTCTGCCAGGTAACCTCACTCTGATGTTGAAGGTTCTGTATAAGTAAGTAAACATCTTGTCTGGACCCTAATAGAATGTCTCCCACATCTCAGCAAACTAAGCCATACCTTAATAGCATCCCGTGCCCAGTTTTGGAAGAGAGGAGTACCCCAGGTGTTTGCTCTGCTTATACATACAATCATTTCCATAGCAACCAGCTGTGATTTAGGAGGAGCTAGGAACTGCTTTCAGTGAAGGGGTGGAAGCAGAGGAAGTCTAGCATTTCTGGTCTAAAGAAAACACTTTATAATTCTTATGTTTAAAGATTTTATTTATTTATTTGACATAGATCAAAAGTAGGCAGAGAGGCAGGCAGAGGGAGAGGGGGAAGCAGGATCCCTGCTGAGCAGAAAGCCCGATGGGGGGCTCGATCCCAGGACCCTGAGATCATGACCCGAGCCAAAGGCAGAGGCTTAACCCACTGAGCCACCCAGGTGCCCCAAGAAAGCACTTTAGAAGGAGGGCCCTTTTTCTGAGCCTGGAGTCCCCACACACTGTATCAAATGTGGGCATCAGCTCGCTGGGTGTTCACAGGCATCTGTGGTCTCTTGGTTTCATTTTTTTCATTGGAGACATCCCTTGTGGAGTCCTCCATCCTTCTGCTCTCTCATTCCCTGGGTGGACCTGCAATCGTTAATCCTGGGGTTTCTTAGATACTTCCTGGAAATCTCCTTTGCTTCTCTTCTGTCTGGATATCATGTTCCCTGGTCCCCATAGCTCCATTTCTACTTGGTTTATGCTCTTATTTTGGTGCAGCATGGGAGATACAATTTCTGAGACTGCTTATGAGAAATTTAATGCCATGCAGCTTCCTGATCTTTTTTATGGAACCAAACTTTCCCCCTTTCTCTCTGGTGGCTTTAATAATTTCATCCTCAGTGTTTTGAAATTTTCCCATGAAGTGCTTTGGTATCATGGGCCCATTAATCTGGAAACTCATATCCTTCAATGCTAAGACATTTGCTTATGTTACTTCTGTGATCATTGTCTTACCTCTGATTTCTTTCCCTTTCTGTATTGCCTATGAGTTAGATGTTGGATCTCCTGACTTGGTTTTCTGAATTTTTAAATCATTTTTCTCCTGTATTTTATTCTCACTCTTCATGTTCTAGAAGCTTTCCTTTTTTTTTTTTTTTTTAAAGATTTTATTTATTTGACAGAGAGAGATCACAAGTAGGCAGAGGCAGGCAGAGAGAGAGGAAGTGAAGCAGGATCCCCACCAAGGAGAGAGCCCGATGCGGGGCTCGATCCCAGGACTCTGGGATCATGACCTGAGCTGAAAGCAGAGGCTTTAACCCACTGAGCCACTCAGGCGCCCCTCTAGAAGCTTTCCTTAATGTTATTCATCAACCCTCCAGTGGATTTTTCTCTCTCTCTTTTTTAATTCCAAAGTTCTTTTTATTTCCTGAATGTTCTTTAAATTTTTTTTTTATTTTAATAGGAGCCTGTTCTTTTTTCAAGGGTGCAGTATCTTCTCTTATACAAGGATAACTCTAGGGTTTTGAGATATCCTCCTTCCTAAATTGCTTCTCTTTGATCTGAGCCTCTTTCTCCCAGTTTTTTTATTCTCTGTCTTTTGTATTGGATGCCCTGGATTCCTGGAAAGCCCATGTGCATGGGCCCTGTGTATGACAAGAGAGTCGAGGGTGTTTGGGGGGACACTTGCTCTTGGTCTATTCTTGGGCTGTACTGTTCCATCTGAGATGAGTCTCCCTAAGCTGCAGCCTGGGTGGTGGGAACTGTGCTGCCAGCACTCAGGAAATTGCGTGGGTGTACAAAGCATGTAGACTTTTCCTTAATACCTGTTTTCTGTCATCACCTTGCCCTCGGTGAGGACTTACGTTCTGAAATTTAAAGCCTTTCAGATTCCATTGCTCTTCTCTCTTATGAGGAAGAATGGAGGTTGTGCCTGTAGGGTCTGACTCCTCCATATGCAGATTTTCCGTCTATGTCTGACTTGAGCCGAGCTCTCAGAGCAGCTGGTTTTCCTCGCATTTGAGACTTTCTGGGCTTCTGCACGAGGAACCAGCCAGCACCTGGACTTCCCCACGGCCAACTTAGGTTTCAGCCTTTTCTGGCCTCCTGAGTCAGTTGTTACTCACCCATCTGCTCCTCAGCCTTGGCAGTTTTGTTGCTGTTGCTTCCTCTCCTTTTCTCTTGGTCTGGTTTATGTCTGAACAAAATCCCTTAGTCATTTTAGTGGGTGTTGGGAGGAAGCGAGGTTAAGAGTGACTTCCTCGTGTGTGCACAGCGCCTTAGCGTTTCTGCAGTCCGCCCCCATCCACCCTCTCATTTTATCTGCACAAGAGCCCAGTGGACCAGGAAAGGAAGGAGGTTTTCTCTACCACGTTTAGCCAGAATTCTGAGCATCACCCTTTCAGCAGCATTTAAATGGAAGTGAGCAAGAGTTGGAAACAGAGGTGAGGGGTGGTTTCACCAGCATTTCCCCTACTTCTCCATGCTCCTCATGTGGAATTTGCTGAGAAGAGAAATGCCATCGGCATTGTGGACCCAGTGGGAAGAGGAATTTGGAATCAGAGCTGCTAGAAACTCTGGGTCTGGGGCACCCGCGGTAAAACTGCTTTGATGTAGTAACTGGTGATGTGAAAATTAAATGTTTGAAAATAAAAAAGCAAAGCCAGATAGTGGTGTGGGAGGCATTGAGGGGGGCCTTTCCTCAACTCCTGTTTTTCTTTCTGGACCAATCATTTCTGCTTGTTGGCACAGGTGTGTATGTGCGTGTACATATATATATGTATTTGGGTGCACCCGTGTATGTGTGTGAGCACACCTGAAAATCTGTGTGTGTATGCTGCTGTGTGTGCCTATGTACATGTGTGTATTCATCTCTGTGTTTGTGCGTACAGATATGTGCGTATGCATGCACGTGTGTGTGTGTGTGTGTGTGTGTGTGTGTTGGGCAAGAGTGACAGTTTGTGAATTTCAACTTGGTGAAGTGGGAAAGTAAAGGATGTAGAACTGGATTCAAGGACACACCTGCTCATGTTATCACAGGCAACTCTTGCTTTTCTCTGAGTCCCTACTTTCTTATATATAAAATGAGATTTATGATGTCAAATCTGGATACCACTTGTGGGGTGGGTAGTGTGAGAGTTCTAGGGGGAAGCTTTGTAAAGTGTCAAGGATCCTGCAAATGTCCCTCGTTCATTCATTCATCTGAGACATACTTTTTGAGCTTTTCCTACTGGGACCCTTGTTCTGAGGAATATACTTTTACTTGGGATAAATGAAGACATAGGCACCTAAGATACTGTACAGAGCCTGGAGGAGCACCCAGGGGAGCATTGAACCCAGTGAGAGGAGGAGGAGACCCCTAGAGGTCAAGGTTGGAAGTAGGGGAGAGGGCATGTGTGAGGGATTGATATTGCAGACAGATGGAGGCAAGAGGCCTGGGTTAAAATCCCTTTAAGCAGAAGAGCAGAGGGACAAAGGCATGGAGGTGAGAGTGTGATCTCTCCGATTTACCGGGGAGTCGGTCTCAAGGGGCTCGGCACCGTGATGCTCAGGTCCACTGCCTGCCCTCCTACTAGGCACAGTCAGGCAAGTGTTTACTCTCCAGTGGTCATTCTTTGATTCACTCTTGAATGCAACAGCATTTATTAAGCCCCCACCCTGCTGTCCCAGTTGCAGGCTTTGGGGATGCAGGAGCAGGCCGACCTGATGGAGCCGAGAGCTGTGCAGGGCCCCTCTCAGCAGCCTTCCCTGCAGGTGCACCTTCCAGGCACAGGCTGGCTGGGAGGGTTCTCCCGGAACAATGTCACTGTGGAGTTTTATGCTGTTTTATCCCCTTCCAGGGGAGCGTCTGCCAATGGCTTTTACGATGCTGAATAAAAAGCCTCTTTTTTCCTTTAGATATTTTTATTTCACCTTTAAAGGATGTACAGTAAGGGTGAGAACATCTGAAATCTCCGCAGTAAATAACTCTTGGATCCCTTTCTTATGTAAGCAGAAGGACAAAAGGACAAGGCATGCTGGGAGTGGCCTCCTCGCCTTCCTCATCCTCGAGGGGCTTGGGCTCAGCGAAACCACAAGTAGGTGGTGAGTGTCTGCCCCTGCTCTAGAGGAGGGGTGGCAGAACCTCTCTTTGGCCCCTAGGGTCCTTCTCCCTCCTCCGTGGGAAGGGGTAAAGTGTGGTTGGCCACCTCTGGTGTGTGCCACACACTGTGCCAAGCATTTACCTTGGTGTGAGAGGGTTAAGTGGTCACAACTAGATCTGGTCTGCTTGAATTTGGCTCCTGCCTTACCTGCTTGCTAACTGTGAGAGCCTGGCCGAGTGATTTTCTATCTCTGTGCTGAGTGGTCTGCCAACATCAGCTGGTGGGACAGCAGAGGACAGTGGGGCTGAAGGAGAAGTCCCTTCTCTGGCATGCAATTCCCCAAAACTTCTACTCCTGAGGAGTCGCTTTGGGATTTACTCTGGGAGCTAGAAGGCAAGCCCGGAAGGGGGAATGACTTCCCCAAGGCCAGCATTGCCCCAGCACAGAGCTAGGGTCTGTGCTCCTCCGTCTGCCCTGACTCCTGGTCCCAGGCTCCTTCTTCCCTGAGGGACCCCTATCGGATGTGGATGCACCTGTTGGAGGGCCTCAGACTGGAGAGTTTTCCCCTCACTTCCAGACTCGGGGCAGTGTGGCAGGGGAGGAGCCCATGGTGGTACCTAGTGCACCCTCAGACATGTGACTCAAAGCTGGGCTGTCCTGTATTTTGTTGTGGGGGTGCGGGGAGGCGGCCAGGGCTCTGGGGTCAGTGATGACACATGCCCGTGTGGTCTGCTGGACTGAGAGGCACCAAAGGCTGTTGTTAATGAAACTGTCAGCTGGGTCACTGGTTACTGGGGAGCAGACTGGGCAGAAAACCATCAATTTAAACAGAATATGAGTCAGAGGCTTGGGTGGGGTGAGGGCCTGGAATCAGCAGGGCAGTCCTGTAGGAGCTCTGGGGGGAGACCATGGCACCACAGACAGGCTCAGCTCTGGTGGCCCGAACCCTTCCCCTTGCCTCTGCTGTAGGGGCCCCCCATGCTGTTTGGGTCTGGCCTTGGCCTTGGCATTGTGCCCAGAACTGAGCCAGTGCTGGGGGCAGAGATAGGAGACGCATCCCTACCAACAAGGAGCTCGGTCCTAAGGGGGAGACAGAAGCTGGAGTAGTCCATGGTTGTGGCTGTGAGAAAACAGCAGAAGAGGGCCGACTTTGGAACTTGACTGACTGTCTAGCTTGTGGTCTTGGCTTAGCTCCCTCCTAGCCTTAGGGCCTCGTGCAAGTCACCTAGCCTGGTGGCGCCTCTGTTTTCTCATCTGTAAAATGGGGTGGGCTTGCATAGATTTGTGACTATTATTGCCGTGTAACAAGCATCCCCAAAACTCAGGGTACAAACAAGCACCATGCTATTGTGTGTTGAGAGATTCTGTGGTCAGCAATTTTGATAGGGTGCAGTGGAGATGGACTGTCCCTGCTCCACAATGTCTGGGGCCTCTGCTGGAAGATGTCATTGTTTAGGGGCGATGAGCATGCTGGGGGTTTCTCTCTCATATATGACTCCAAGACTGGGCTCAAGTGGGGACTGCAGAGCAGGGCTTGGACTTGGACTTAAATTTCTTCCCATGTGGTGGCTGCTGAGAGGGAGCCTCCTGAGGGAAAGAAAGTGCCTGGACAGCAAGAGTCCAAGGTGGAAGCTGTGTGGTCTTCTGTGACCCAACCGGGGAAGGCACCCAGTGTCACTTCTGCTGCACTCTGTTGGTTGGCAGTCACAAACCCACCTAGGTTTAAGGAATGGGGTGGTAGGGGTGCATTGTCAAAACTGACATGCTACTCATAGTGCTGGGTGATTACATTAAATGAGACACATGTAGTGGGTTTAGGATAATGCCTATAAGCGTCCAGGACATGTTAAGTATTAGAATTAGTGCTCTCATGGGGAGGAGGTGGTAAGGAAAGGCGTCAGAGTCAAGGTGGTGTCCGAACAGGGCTTTGAAGGATGAATATGAGTTTGCTGTGTACCCTAGTGAACACAATTATTCATGTGGAGGAGACAACTTAGGCAAAGTGAAAGAAGGCTTGAGACAATGCTGTATTCAGGGAAACATGATTAATTTGGCATTGAGAGGCTTTGAAGGCAAGGAAGAGCGGCCAAAGATATGCTTGAAGGGCGGCAGGCTAACAGGAGCCAACACAGCGTCTTGTGGGCCTGACTGAGAAGTCTGGGTTTTGTCTAGAGGGTGTCAGCGAGCCATGGAAGGTTTCAAGCAGGGAAGTGACATGGCTAGGTTTGTCAGAAAGATTATTCTGGCAGCCTTGTAGGGCATGGGTTGACAGGGTAAAAGCTGATGCTGGGGACCAGTGAGAAGGCCGTTGCAGAAAGAGACGAAGAGGGTCTGACCTAAGTGGGTAACCACGAGGATGAACGGAGCCAGAAGGATGCAGTGCCACTTGAGACATAACATGAGCTAGATTAGGGGTAACTGGAGGTGGGAGGAGAGGGAGCTGCCTGGCGGGGGGTGGATCTGTGTGTGGCAGGAGGGTCAGGCTGGATTTGGGTGGGTAACATTGACCTTGCCCCTGAAGGGGGCCAGGGCACCAGGACAACATACAGCCTCCTCAGCCAGGCCTGATCCTGCTACTGCTTCCCTGGAGGATGCCTTCAGCTTACCTCTGAATCCTTCCAGATCGACTCGGGCCATACCACTTGGGGTCTAGCTGGCTTGTAGAGGTGAGGGAGAAAGAGAAGTCGAGGATACCCCCTCTTGAGGGCAAGGGCATTATCTTTTCCCTCCTGTGTCCAAAGTTTGGGAAGCCCTTCCTGAGAACAAGAAGTCTCTCCTTCTCTTCTCCTCCTCCTCCTCTTCCTCCTCCTCCTCCTCCTCCTTCTTCTTCTTCTTCTTCTTTTAAAGATTTTATTTATTTGTTTGGCAGATAGAGATCACAAAGTAGGCAGAGAGGCAGGCAGAGAGAGAGGAGGAAGCAGGCTCCCTGCTGAGCAGAGAGCCCGATATGGGGCTTGATCCCAGGACCCTGGGATCATGACCCCAGCCAAAGGCAGAGGCTTTAACCCACTGAGCCACCCAGGCGCCCCAGGAGTCTCTCTTCTTAGAGCCTTGTCCCAGGCTGAGTTCAAGAGTGTCGGTGACTTTGGCTGGGAGTGGCTCTGGCTCAGAATGGCAGAGTTCCAGAGTACTGGAAAGGAAGAGTCCTGGGAGGAAGCCCTAGGTCTGGCACTAGACAGGACCGTGTTTTAGCTGTGGCTCTGCTTCTTCTTGGCTGTATGGACAGGGCACCATGTAGGACGGAGGCCATGTCCTCACCTTCCTCACAGGATTGATAAGGGGTCTAAATGGGACCGCAGATGGGAACAATGGGTGGGTGGGGGGAAATATATATATATATGCACATACACATATACATACATACATACATATACTACTGACCCTTGAACAGCATGAGTTTGAACTGTGAGTCCACTTATATGTGCATTTTTTGCAATAAAGGCAGTACAGTGTTGTAAATGTATTTTGTTTCTTGTGATTTCAACATTTTCTTTTCCCTCATTTACATTGTTGTAAGAATAGAGTATATAATATGTATAACATGCAAAATATGGGTTAATTATTTGTCTATGTTCTCAGTAAGGGTTCCAGTCCACAACAGGCTATTAGTAGCTAAATTCTGGGGAGTCCAAGGTTATGCATGGGGAGAGGGAATCAGTGTCGCTAAATCCTGAGTGATTCATGGGTCAACTGTAAATGTGTATATAAATGTGTGCATCTCTATCTATATATCTATAGCTCTCTATCTTGCTTATTATGAGGACTTGGCTCACACAGTTACAGAGGCTGAGAAGTCCAAGATCTGCAGGTGGCAAACTGAAGACCTGGGAGCCGACAGTGTGAGCTCCAGACCCGTGTTCAAGCTCAACAGTCAGGCAGAGAGAGTGAATTCTTCCTTACCCTGGCTTTTTGTTCGATTTCAAGCCTGCAACAGATTGGATGAGGCCCACCCACACCGGGGAGGGCAAGCTGCTTTACTCATTCTATTGATTCCATTTTTAATCTCATCTAGAAATACTCATGCAGACAACTCCCAGGATAATGTTTAACCAAATATCTGGGCACCCCGTGGCCCTGTCAGGCTGACATACAAAATAAGCCTACCCACAAGAGATTGCTAAGGGTTATGCTGCAAACGTGTAGCAGACCCAGAGCAGGGTCTGATCCAGGCAGAGATGGGGGAGGGGAGTGCAGAAAGCAGAGATTTTTTTTCTTTTAAGATTTTATTTATTTATTTGACACAGAGAGATTACAAGTAGGCAGAGAGGCAGGCAGAGAGAGAGAGAGGAAGGGAAGCAGGCTCCCTGCTGAGCAGAGAGCCCGATGGGGGGCTCGATTCCAGGACCCTGAGATCATGACCTGAGCTGAAGGCAGAGGCTTAACCCACTGACCCCTCCAGGTGCCCTGAAAGCAGAGATTTTTGCCAGCATCTCTACCCGATGGCAAGAGGACAGAAATGGCCTTCTCCCCAGAGAGTGCTGCATCTGCAGCCAGGTGGCCTGGGTTCTAGTTCTGGCTCAGCTGCTTTCTAGCGGAGTGACCCTGGGCAGTCCCGTGTTAGGGCCCCAGTTTCCTCCTTTGTGTAGATAAGATGTGTTGTGAATCTATTACTGTTGAATGGCCATGTTGCATGTGACAGGATGATGAGGGAATTGGGGGCAAGAGACTACCATCTAGCAGAGAGTGTAGAAGAGGGCTCAAGATGCTGCTGGAGTCCGCCTTCCCCAGCCACCAACTCTGCGTCCTTGCAGGAGGTACTTAATCTCCCTGCACCTGAGTTTCCTTATCAGCAAATGGGGATCCAGTGAGATAATGCATTCTAAGTGCACAGTGTGATATGGAGCTCCTGCAGACCTTCCAAGAATATTAGTCATTAGGATTTGTTGAGAGCCTTCTATGTGCCATGCATCTTATTTATTTTATTTATATAAAATCCTAGCTCATCAAATCATCCCAATAGCCCAAGAGGTGGTATGGCAGAGGCAAGACTATGTGTTCCACCGTTTCCTTTTCCTCCAGGACAAGCCGTGGACTACACTTCCCAGCCTGCCCAGCAGTAGGGCCATGTGACCTTGAGCTGGCCAATGGACTGTGGGCAACATAACGCGCTCTGCAGCTTCCTTGGCTGGCCTCTATAAACTGCCTGTGTGAGATGCCATGTGTTCTCTCTTTTCTCCTCAGTTGGTTAGCTGTGGAGGGCCTAAGCAGAGGTTCTCAGAGAAGGTGGTTCTGTTCCCTCTTCTGCTGGGGATGTCCATTTGGCAATATCTGGAGACATTTTTGTCAAAAGTTGAGGAAATGCTACTGGTGTCTAGTGGGTAGAGGACAGGGATGTTGCTAAACATTCCAGGATACATAGCACAGCCCCCACTGCAAAGAATGATCTAGCCCTGATGTCAGTAGCACTGAGATTGAGAAACCCTGGTCCAGAGGTCCCAAGTCCCTGGGGTAGTCTAAGAAGAAGAGCCTGGGTTCTTGAATGGCTGTAGGGGGCACAGCTCTCCTTCCCCCAAGGTATAGATTGCAGGTAAGAAATAGGTCTTTAAACCACAGAGATTTCAGGGATTATTTTTTAGAACAATTGACCTATCCTGACTAATGCAGGTGGCCACTGCTATGCCCATCTCATTGATGAGACAACTGAGACGGAAGGTCGCAGAACTTGTGACAAAATATGGGTTTGAAGCCAGGTTTGGCCTGCTCTAAAACCCATGCTTGCTTCAGTGTTCATGCGGCCTCTTTTTGGCTCCTGGTTTCAGGGAGAAGCCTCATCATAATTTCTGTCCCCTCTGTCACATCCTCCCGGGGATTTAGGTGGAGGCAGCCATAGAACAAATCACTAAATTGCTTCCCAGGCTCTTCTGCTCGGAGGCCTCCTGCTTTTGGGTGGAGCACGCTCTCCAGGACAAACTGGCTATGCCCTCCTGTCCCAGCCCAGGCAGCCCACGTCAAGTGATCGGTGACACTGGATATCCCCCTAAAAAGGGCTGGTGCCCATCCCCTGCCTGTGTCCACTGTCCAGTGCATGGAGACCCCGTCCCATCATAGGCCCTGCCTCCTGAGCCATCCCCCACCTGCTCCAGGTTTGAATTTCCGGGCAGGTGTCTGCAGGCGTCTTGGCTCCCTGTTAATTTCCTGACTTGGCTTCCTGAAAGGCCGAGGGCTCCGAGGTGGCTGCCTGGAGTGATGAGGAGATAGAAGTGTCTGCTCTGGCTTCCTGCCTGTCTGTGGGGGCACCGCTGCCCGGCAGCCCGGCTGCGGGGCCCTCCCCTCACAGTGCCGCCACACAGAGAGAGTTCAGGGGCTGGTGAGTCTCTCTGCGGTGGGCTGCAGAGCCTCATCGGGGAGAAACACATGTGTTTCAGCCTCCAAGATACGTGTGTGTGAATGTGTGTGGTGGCGTGTGTACCTCCACTGAAACCCTAAAAGATTGACCTACACCTCTGCCCACTAAGAACTGTAGGAGCTGCCAACAGGTCATTCGGCGTAGAGGGTTTTTCTGTGCCCACACAGGTTAGCACCATTGTAATGCTTTTTAGGCAAGGAGACCCTTCCTTCACAAGGGTGAACTCAAGCCAGGACCAGTTCTCTGATGGGCGGGAGGTCCTTCCTCCAGTCTACTCCAAGTTCCTCTTGTTGCAGTCTGTGCCCATTGTCTTCATGTTGTGGAAAGAGATGACATCTTTTTGCCTCCCTGGTGTCCGTGCTGCAAGTACCCGAGAGCAGAAATTGAGCTCCATCTTAAAATACTTCCCAGATTCTCTTTTGCAGTCCTAGCAAACCCACCTCCCCTTGCCTTTTTCCACCAAGAAGGATGACTTCTGGGGACACGCACGGTATGAAAAGTGTGTCTGCGAGTTTCCCTTCCTTTTTGAAATTCTTCTCTCCTGGTGTAAGTCGCCATGGCTACTGAAAAGCCATAGACTTTGGGAGCCAGGCAGACAGGCATGCCGACTCCGACATGCTCATTTACAAGCTGGGCAACCTCAGCAAAGTTTTCTAACCTCTCTGAGCAAGACTCCATTCCTGTACTTTGCACTGAGCAAATCCCAGAACACATGCTGGCTAAATGTTTATTTCTTGCCCCTACCTTTCCCCTCTCCTTATCAGCTCACCAACCCAGGGAATCAGGTACCCATGCTCTCCACGCCACCTCTCTCCTACTTTCTCTCTGGCCCTCAGCTGAGAAGGGATCAGAGGTACTCAGGCCTCCTGCCCAATGTGGGTGCAGGGTAAGCATGGGCCAAGTGTGTTAGGGAAGCTAAGCGGTCACGGTAGACATCCCAGTCATCAGCCATGGGGTGGATGAAAGGGAAGGGAGCTTTCCACCCTGGAGTCACCGAGTCACTCTCCTGGCATCTTCTCTGGGGGCTTTCGTTGGCCCTGATACCTCCTCTCTCAAAGCTGTGGCCACAGTCCTGCCTGTCATCAGGATGTGCTATGGTCTGGGGTCACTCGATTCCCCTATAACAGGATGCCCCAGGTTAGAGTATTGTAGCTGTTTTCCAGATAGGAGACAGACTCAGAATGGGGCCAAGATCTGCTCAACGCTTCCTTGAGTGAGTGAGACTCAGGTATCCCGACCGGGAATCCAGTGCTGTCTCCACTGTGCTAGTTAGAGGGGGAGAGCAACTGTGACTCTTACTCCCTGGGAACCGGGTGGTGCAAAGGTCCCTGAACACAGCAGGGGCTTGAGGATATTGTGTAAAGAGTAGCCTTTCTGGACGCCTGCGTGGCTCTGTGGGTTAAATGTCTGACTCTTGATTTTGGCTAAGGTCATGATCTCGGGTCCTGGGATGGAGCTGTGTTGGTTTCCCTTCTCAGCAGGGAGTCTGTCCCTCTCCCTCTGCTGCTCCCTCTGCTTGTGCTCTCTCTCTCTCTCTCTCCCAAATAAATAAATTAAATAAAAATGTTTAAGAAAAAAAAATCAAGAGTTGTGTCTCTTCCTTTTCAGGAGGAGAGAGAAGGTCCAGGCATCCCTGAGCAAAGGAGCTCTCGGGAGGACCACAGCTCATTTTCCTGAAGCCTAAGGTAGCATTAAGTTCTTATATCTGCAAGCAGCCTTTCAAATTGGCTACTGCCACTGCTGTCTGTGTGTTACATAAATCCTCACAGAGACAAGAAGCAACTAGGGAGCGGGTGGGGAGAGAGCGAGCGAGCACAGAGATTCAGGGAGAGGTGGATAGAGAAAGTGAGAGCTGGAAAGGGAGAGATGGTAAAACACAGAAACATATTCAGATACAGAGACACAAAGATAGGTAGCAGGACAGATGGGTAAACAACAGAGAGACTGAGGAGAAGAGAGAGGAGAGACAAAGCAGGAGACACATGAAGAGCAAGGGTAAGACAGAGGGACACACAGATGTACAGACAGAGGCAGAGAAAGCAGGAAACAGGGAGCGCACGGATGGACAGGCAGGCAGGCAGACAGCCACACACGGAGACACAAAGAGAGGTCAAGGGAGAGAGAAAAAGACATCGAATTAATTAGAAACCCAAAGAGACACAAAGACATAAAATAAGCAAAGAGATCCAGAGAGATGAGCTTTCTTTCTTTTTTTTAAAAAATAGATTCTTTATTTATTTGACAGAGAGTGAGAGAACACAAGGAGGTAGAGCAGCAGGCAGAGGGAGAGGGAGAAGCAGACTCCCTGCTGAGCAGAGAGCCTGACATGGGGCTCCATCCCAGGACCCTGGGATCATGATCCGAGCAAAAAACAGATGCTTAACCGACTGAGCCACACAGGTGCTCTGAGATGAGTTTTCTTTTTGCAAAATCTGGGATTTTAAATTGGTTTGCACATGAAGGGGAAGAGGAAGTGTTTGTTCTTAGAATGATGAAGAAATTGGTTTGGGTGGAGGAGAGTTCAGGGACCAAATGCTCACCTGCATGGAAGTTTCCATGTTCACTCCCACTTGGGCTTTGTAGGAGCTCTGTGAGTCCGGCAGACAGGGATCACTGTCTCCCACATGCAGAAGGCGGGAGACTGGAGAGGCAGGGAGTTCCCGAGGCCCCCGCCCAGTAAAAGCCAGTGGTATTGGCACCTGCATGGGTGGCACCAAGAACTTGCCACGGGCATCTCTTGGAGTGCTCCCGGGGAGGCGGATGGGTCATGGGGCTGTTCTGGATTCTGTGCCTCGTGCATCTGCTCATGGGTGGGGCTGGAGGGCACTGCAGAATAAGGGCAGATTTGCGATCCATAGCAGTATTTTCCGTGGGGGTCGCTGGTGATTGGAAACTTGCCTGCCCCCTCCTGGAAGTCAGAATCCTCCCTCTGGGTAGTGTTGAGCATTGAGTGTGCCGAATGAACTGTGTGCTTCCCGTCCACCTAAAATCCCAGCCTTGATTTGACACCTGCCTTTGTCTGAGAGGAAATGTCCAGTGCCTTCAACGGCAACCAGGGACTTTGGGAAGATACTTTCCTTCTTCCCTCCTCTGCTTCCATTCATTTCCCAAATGCTCTTTATGTGCCAAGTGACTGTTGGTTGTCAGTACTGAGGGATTCAGAATGAGCAGAACCAGTAAAAAATAAAATAAAATAATAAAAAGGACACCTTGCCTTGCCCCTAAGAACTTTGCATTTTAGAGGGGGTGACAAAAACAAACAAAATCAATTTTTAATGATGACTCATGTTATGTAGGAAAAAAAATAAAGCACTGAGGGGGAGAGTGGGGGTGTTGGTGGTACAGTTCATAGATGGTGGCTGAGAAGGCCTTACTTGGCAGATGATCTGACTAAGGATCTGGAAGGGGGGAGGGGCATGTGAGTATCTGTGTATGTGCAAAGGCCCTGAGTCAGGAGGCAAGGAGTAGCGAGGGGGCCAGTGTTGCTGGAGCAGAAAGGATGCAGGGGAGAGTGGTAGGTGATTAGAGCAGAAGACCATGAGGCCTAGAGCACGCGGGGCTCTGCAGGTCATGGTCGTGACTGGCTTTTACCCTGAGTGAGACAGAACCATTGGAGGGTTCTGAGCAGAGCAGTGCCCTGACCTGACTTCGATTTTAATGGGATTGCTCTGATGGCTGGGATGGGCCTCGTGTGAGGAGGGCAAGAGCTGAAGCAGGGAGACAAGTTTTTCCACATTAGCGAGGCTCCGGGAGGCCACAGGATGAAAAGGCACTATTTCTGCTCTCAGAGCGAGTTGTACTTGGTTGAAGGTGTGGGGTTCATGGGGACAGGGGACCTTCACCTCTACGCTGTATGCCCCAGAGAGAAGAAAAGGCTGAACGTGCAGTGCAAGCTTCTGAGTTAGGTGTAGGAGGAAAAAGCAATTGTGTTAAGTATATGGTAGGTATTGAGCACTGTTCCTACCAACGCAATTTAATTTAAATCATCACACCAGCTTATGAGGTATTTTCTCCTCTCTCTAGACAAGGCCCCTGAGGCTCACAGTAGTAGTCAAGGAGCTTCACTGGGCTTCCACAGAAAGGTAGGAGCTTTGCTATCAAATAGAGTCAGTCCACCCGGAAAGGCCTGATTCGTGCGTCCGGGCCGGTGGCCTTACCTGGGCATGCTTGCCCTTGGCCCCACAGCACAGAAGCCTCAGGGCCTCTTGGTTCCTCCCAGCTGCCTCGGCTCCCTCTCTCCCTCCAGGGGAGGCTCAGCATCGTCCTTGAGTGAGTGAGTCGAACTTTTCTCTCCCAGGGAGCCTTGCGCAAGCTGTTTCCATGGAACACTTCTCTCCAACCCTCTTTCGTGGACAAACCTCACCCCACCCCACCGCCCTGTCAGGTCTCAGATACCAAGTTGCCTTCCTGCGGGGCTTCTCCAGGTCCCTGCGTGACTCAGCTTTCCCATCCCATGCCTTACACTGCACTCGAGACAAAGGCAGGAATAGAACGGGGAGGGATGCTGTCAGGGAAGAAGTGGGATGTGAGGCATGGGGGGCCCGGCAGGGTCAGGAATGGTCTGCTGCTAGTGCTGTGGAAGGCTGGGTCCAAGGACGCGTGGACCCGGCCGGATCACACGCGCGGTGTGCTGTGCACCGTGCCTGCACTCTGTCCCTCTGACTTTAACACAGTAAGATGTCTGATACCTCTTGGCGTTCTCAAGCAGGTGGCGTGGGCGAGCCGGGGAAGTGGGACCTGAAAAAGTAAGGGCCTGAACCCATCCCACCTCCCAACTGGGCCCCTCCCTGTGAGCCACAGCCCTTCCCCATAGGTAGGGCAAGGCATTAAGTTTCCTTGCTCACGTTCTTCCCAGCAGCGGAGAAATGGAGGGAACCACTCAGCCTGCGCTCTGTCATGCAAGGGGACTGGGCTTGTCTCTTCCCTTATTGCCCCCTGCAGTCCCTGTCCCTCCCACGGCAGCCCCACAGTTCCTGGCTCTTCCTCTTGGGCTCTGGCAGGGCAGCTGCTGGCAGAGGCTGTGGACGACCGTGACAGTGAGTGACTTTGGGGCGGTCAGGGCTACCCCACCTCTCCTCTGGGGAATCTCAGAAAACAGTATTGGAAATGGAAAGTGACTTTGGTTGTACGGTGCAAGAGAAATAAGACCTCAGGCCAAATGAAATCAGGGATCAAGCTCGAAAGAAGTCAAATTCCCTTTTCTTCCTTTTTAATCTCTTATGTTCGGTGCCCCTGGGACTCCCAAGTTTTGAAAGCACCTGCCGGCTGTCACTTAATCCTAGCAAGTGGGGGTGTCCCGGGGGCCAGGGCAGGGAGACAATGCTTGTAGGTATTGAGGAAGGTCAGTGTTGGTGAGAGACAGTTTTTCCTGGACTGGTCTCAGGCACTTTGGTTTTGTTTTTGTTTTGTCTAGAGAAGAGCTGCTCTAGCATGGTGCTTATTATTTCTGTCTTTTCCTTACTGGAGATAATTGCAGTTGGTGCTGGTTTCTTGTAGCAAGGCATCAGAGAGGGGTACAGTGGAAAGGCCAGGCCAGGTAGTAGGTGACTGCGCTTTGCCCTAAATGCTGTGTGATCTCAGGTCCTCATTTGTCCTCTCTGGTCCCTATGTCTGTGGGGCTAGGTTTGACCCGCAGTCCTCAGGCCCCTGGACTGTGTGACAGGTCAGTATGGGAGAGGATGTGGCCAGACCTTCTGGAAGGTAAGTCTGGATCCCTTGGGAGGTGAGGCTTCCTGTGGCCACCACATCCTGTGTGTCTGGTGTCCTCTCCTGCTAAGAAACTCCAGGCTGGTCTCCTCTTGCTTGGCTTACTCCCCCCTGCCCAGGCATCCTCAGTGAGTCCCTGACCTCCGTCTGTTTCTCATTGCCTGCTGGGAATTTCCTTCCAATAGTAGAGACCTCCATGAATCTCAGCTCCTCCTGGGCTGGGGACACTTTATTTGGCAGACTGGAGGCTTCTGATCCTGCTTCTTTCTTCCTGACCCTCTGGCAAAGGATAAGTGTGGAAACAGATGGAATGTCAGATTTGAAGAAGGATGCTTCTCTCCCAGGCCTGAATATCTCTGCTTCATGGTAGTGGAAGAGGAATTGGCTCTCTTGGGAGAAACTGGTTCAGAGGGATGCTATCCCTGGAGTTGGTAGTAGGAAGGAGTACCAGGGGCTAGAAGACAGGGTGCCAGTCCTGGCTTGGGTTCTAACTCACCTGAGCATCTCTACTCTTTCTGGGCCTCAGTCTCCCTATCTGTAAAATGAGGGGATTGGGCGATGTATGCATTCTTGAGTGATCATTCTGGGCGACTGCCTTAGAGCCACCTGACTGCTTGTTAAAAATGCAGAGGACTGGTGCCTTCTGTAGACCTTCAGCTTCTGGGCAGGGGCCTGGGAATCTGTATTTTAATAAATCCCACCCTGTGATTCTGATACACGTGAAGTGTGACCCTGGTTGGAGCAGATGACCCCAAAGGGCCCTCCAACATTGCTGTTCTCCTAGCCCACCTGCCTCGTGCTCTGGCGTGGGATGGAGTGTTGAATGCCATGTACAAATGTTGCGTCACCTGGCATCCCATAGGAGGATCTAGGGGGGCTTCTCTCTCTCTTAAAAAAAAAAAAAAAAAGGGCACGGCACTTTTTATTTTCTTTCATCCGAAAAGAAGCCCTTCATTTCTGGGAGGGAGACTCTAGGTGGGGACCAGATGCCTCACCTAGAGAAGAGATCATGGAGAAGGAAATAGTCACAACTCCGGGAGATGCTCCAGGGGACAGACTGGCCTTGTTCTGCGCGACCCCGGGGGCAGGTGTAGGGCTATATGGGCAAATGTGGAAGGAGGGAAATGCTTTATAACAATGAGAGCTGCAGGCTGCCTTCTGCGGTGGTGAGTGCTGGGTCAGGGAGGAGGGTGGGTTGATGTTGTGTGCTCTCTTGGGGGAAATATGGTGGAAGGGCCTCAAGCAGCAGATGGCTGTGAAGACATTTATGAATTGCATAAAAGTCAAGCGCGCTTTGCCTGCCTAGGATTTAAAGCAATGTGCACATACCCAGCACACACACGCTCACACACACACGAAGAGACACTCATGTGTGCAAACCTCCAGGCACTCGTGTACACGTACTCCCAAGTGCATGTTTGCCTACATGTGGCTGAGGCATGTTCTCGTATGCAGTGAGTGCACACAGGCACACGAGAAGGAATACATGCGTAAACACACGTGGCCAGACATGTGTTTTACATGCTGTATACATCTGTCTCGGCTTCTCTCCTCTGGCTGTTTATTTCCCCTCCCCACCAGAAAACCCGGGGCCTCCCTGTGCAGCTTCCAGGCTGGTCTCTGGAGTCAGAGCCTTATTTAATCTCCATTAGCTCTCTTATTTCCGGCATCAAATTAAAAGTGTGACCAAAAGTTAATTATTCTAATTCAATTTGGCCCTAATGCGGTGCATGCGTGATGGGAGGCCCTGGGCGGAGGTGAGGCCGGGTGTGGGCAGGAGGAGGAGACCTCAGGATTTAATACGCCTTAATGATTCTTACAGGAAAATGCCCCAAAGCCTTTTTTGCCTCTGCATCTTTCCTTGCCACTCCCCCAGTCTAGATTTCTTAGAAATCTCAGGGTGCTCTTGGGAGCTTGGCTCAGGGATGTATTTGAGGAGATAGCAGTCCTCTCTGGAGGCCAGAGCAGAGGTGGAAAGGGCTGTGCACGTGTGTGCATGAGCTCTTGTACACCCACACGGGTGTGTGCCAGTGGAGAACATAGTCCAGACTCTCATGTCAAAAAGCCTCAGGAGAACCGAGCCAGAGCATCTCATGAGAATACACTATGGAAATCCCTGGTGAGCCTTTCCCCTGGGATAAAGCTGAGAGAAATGAAGATTACTGCCTTTGCTGGACACTTGGGAGCAGCCAGTTCTCTTCTCCTCCAGCTCAAACTGCTTTTCAGATCAGTCTCCTGCTCCTGCCTCCACTCCCCGCTCAGACTTGGCTGTTCATTCCCCTCCCTCTCCTGCTCGGGAATAGAGATTTTGGGCTCAAATCCAGCTTTCCCTAGTAACCAGGCATTCCCCAAACACTGAGTCTTCCCCCACATGTGAACATGGGGCCCTTGATAGGTGCTGGGGCTTGGAGGAGCTGGAGCAGAGTAGGAAGGAGAAAGTTTTCGTGCCCTGGGGGCTTTCTGTCTCACTTGAGGATCAAGCCTGGGCTTTGGGGAGATCCTGAACCCACAGAGGAGGCAGCGTCTTGTTTGGGAGAGACATATTAAAATAATAGAATCTAAGTTTTTGAACACAGCTTCAAAATAGGAAGCTGATGTCACGCTGCGAGCTGGTGCTCGAGTAGCTTCTTTAGCATTCCTACCTCTTTGCACACCCCCAGTGATGGGAGCTCACTATTTCCTCGGGTCTCCCTGTGTCCACTTCCTCCTGCCCTGTGTCTAGCTGTGATCTGCATCCTTGTCATTTCCACCCCTGTTGGTCCTACAACGGCTTTCTGGGGTCACACAGGACGACCCTGCCCTCTGACTGTGCGTAAAGTATTTGAGGATAATGTGTGATGTTCTCTGCGAAACCCCCTCTTCTCCAGGGCAGCAGTTGCTCAGTGGTTCCCCTCACGATGGGTCTGCAAGTCCACCTGTGGTCATGGGGACAGGCTAACTGCTGTGACATACCAATCTGCAGGGCTTCACTGACACAGAGGAGTTGACTTCTCATTCACGTAACTACTGTTCTGTGCTGATACTCAGCAGGCAGGCTTTCGTGTAGTAATTCCACATCCCTATTTCCTTCCTCCTTGGGTTCTGCCCTCCTGTAGAAGGAGTCTTCTCCATTAGCCAGGGAGTGGGTCATGCCTGGAAATGATGCACATCCCTCTCGCCCACACTCCCCTTGGCTGGAAGCCAGTCACATGGCTGACCCTAAGGGCAGAGCAGGCTGAGAAGTATGGGCTGGTGGTGCATCCAGGGAGAAATGGGAAATGTTTTGGTGAGCTAGCCAGTCTGTTCCATATCATCCTTAGGTCACCCTTCTCAAAGCATGCTCCAACATGTGCAGGGGAGTGGGTGGGATCAGTCGGGCCAAAGCAGGGCTATGGCCCTCTAGACACTACCCACTGGCATCCCTGTGGTCCTGCACAGCAGGGGCTGGGGTGTAATCATTAGGAGCACTGATCTGTAACATGCATTAAGAGGAAAAGAAGGGAAACTAAATTTTGTTTTTAATCCAATTAAGGAAAAATACCAGGGATGGCAGGTTTGTGTGTTTGTTTCTCACTGGCTCATTCAGCCATTCATCTAAACATTCTGGTTCAGCTACATCACTACAGTGAGGCAATTGGCTTAAGGAATAAGTTTGCAGCCTTTGGGGGCTGATGGATGAATCTGGAAGGAGACTGAGGGGTGCTTGGCAGGGGTGCATATCTGGGATGAATGAGAGGTGGCCTGAACTTTACCTTTCATTAAGGGATGCTAACACTGGCCTGTGGGCTGAACAGTAGGTTTCTAGGTCCCAGCCAACAGGATGGAACTTGGCAAAATTTTTCCTTGTCCTTGATGGTTGGGCTGGATTTATGATTTCTGGTCAACCTTTCTCCTCTTCTGCTTCCTTTTATCCCTCTTCCTTCTTTTCCTTTTTTTTTTTTTTTTTCCATCCTAGAAGATGGTGAGGAGTGTAGAGGAGTTCCCAGCAAGGGATTCAGCATGAATAAAATCAGGGAGAGGCAGAAGGCAAGAGGATGGACCATCCTAGCTGGAGGAGGATCGCGTGGGAGAACACCAGGGGGTGGGAATGGACCAACTGTGAAGGACCTTGGTTGTCAGACTACGAAGTCCTTGATGTGTATTGTTCACTGTTGCATCTCTAATACCTGGCACTGTGCCCAGCACATTGTAGGTGTTCAAGAAATATTTTCTGAGGGGCGCCTGGGTGGCTCAGTGGTTAAGCCGCTGCCTTCGGCTCAGGTCATGATCTCAGGGTCCTGGGATCGAGCCCCGCATCGGGCTCTCTGCTCAGCAGGGAGCCTGCTTCCTCCTCTCTCTCTCTGCCTGCCTCTCTGCCTACTTACGATCTCTGTCTGTCAAATAAATAAATAAAATCTTAAATAAAAAAAAAGAAATATTTTCTGAGTAAGTGAATGATGTTCTGTAGCCAACGTGAAGCCTCAACTTTAGCCAAATGAAACTGGTTGAGGGGTACAGTGGCATAATCCAGACATGTATCATGTGCCCACAGATTGTACAGTGGAAAAGGAATGGGAGTTTGGGTTCTTGCCCTGGAGGAGCTCGCTGTCCATTTGGACAGCTAATCCACTCATGCATGAAAGATTCTTTGAAAGGCAATTTATGTGAGAAATAGCACAGACATGTTGAGGGCCGCCAAAGTAAGGAGCATATAATTGTGAGATACGTTAGGGGAAGATTCTTGGAGAAAGTCGGGCTGTGATTTGATTGGTGGAAGGGTGCTGGGAGGGCACTCCTGGTAAGGAATAGCCAGAGCAAAGGTAGGGAGCAGTAGATATTTGTTGGGAGGGGACAGTGAAGAGACTGACCCGTCATTTTTTTTTTTTTAATGACCCGTCATTTTTAATAAGATCCTAGAACCCAAAGACCGTTTGTTTTTTTCAGAGCAGCAAACTGAGGCTCAGAAAGGGTAAATAAGAAGCCCAGGGTCACCCAGCCAATGCTAAGAGGATCAGACTTTGGGCTCTCAGTCCAGTGCTCTTTCTTCTACACCATGCCACCAGCTACCCTTTCAGGCAGAACATGGAGTAGAAATTTAACAAACCTAGTCACAACGTGTCAAAGAAGGAGAAGAAAATCCCCAAACTTTGGGGCCTTTTCTGGGCATGTGCTTCATTCTAAATGCCTTGCATTTTCAAAATATTTTCCTTTGGAGATATTAAAAAGACATGGGCATTGTGGGGGGTAAGGAGGAGAGAGAGAGAGAAAGAGAAGAGAGAGAGGTATGGAGAGATGGTGTAGTTGGGGTAGTTAGTTTGCCATATGGTAACTCTGGGCACCTGTCTCTTTGGCTTTGACCTTGACCATGGAGGTAGGTAGTTATGCACAGTGTAGGCTCACTTGCTCCTCCTCTGGGATTTAGGAAGTTGGTCTAGAGCTCTGTATTTGAGCTGTTAATCTTTTTTCCTTTTGTGGTTAAAGTTTTCCCCATTATGATGGCTTTGGGGTAAGTTTTGCTTTTCCTTCAGCTGATCCCCCACTGGCTCAGACTTTGCGGTATGCATATCCTATTTCTTGGGGCTGATTCTGGCTTTGTTTCTGGGACCTCTGCTGTTTTTTTTTTAAGAACAAAGCTGTCCTTTTACTTCCAGGGAGTGAGTGCAATTTGCCAGTATCTCCAGAAAGATAGTGCTATGAGGAGTGGTAAGGAATAGATTATGGGGCACTTCTTTTCCTTGATACTGTGAGAGAAATATCGGAGTCAGAGCCTGCCACCAATTATCTGTGTAACCCCCTTCTCTGAGCCTCAGTTTTATTCCTGGGAATATGAGACAACTGGAATAGATTTTCTCTAAAGTGCATTTTAGTTTTAGCCATTTAGAATTCCATATTGGTACCTCAATTTCTCCCTTGGTTAGAAATATTTATTGAAAACATCTTCTCTATAAAATACCCTGCCTATTTTCCCTCTCTACCACCTCCATACATGGAAAGACTTAAAACACAGTTGCAAAGTAATGTATCTCATTACACATCTCATTACATAAGCAATGAGAGGGAACGTTAGCATTAACATCTCTATCAAGGGCATGGGCTCTAGAGGCAGACCTCTTTGGTTAGAATCCTGACTCTACTACTTACTGGTCTCTAACCTTGGGCTAGATCCATAATCTGCATGGATGATGTCAGTTCCCTCATCTGTGAAGATAAGGATGTTAATAATATTCATCTATGTGGAGAGTACCGAGGTTATCTAGGTAAAATTCTTAGCACAAATCTTGGCACAGAAGAAGTAGTCAATAAATGTTAGCAATTAGTATAATTTAATGACTGTTTTGCTATATATCACAACACTCTCCTGCCTAAAATTGCCCATCCCCTCCCTCTCTGTTGCCCATACCTACAGTCTAGATCACTTAGTGTGGCTCACGGTGTTTTCTCAGACATGAGCCCTGAGTCTGTTTTGAGTTTCCTGTCCCTCTTTCCTCCAAAAACAAAACAAAACAAACAAACAAACAAACAAAAAAACAACACACACACACACACACACACACACACACAAAACCCATGAAAACTTTATGCTCTAATAATACTCAATGGCTAACAATTCTCTGAAATTATGATACCAGTTCACCCTCAAATGTCTTTGTGTAAGTGATTACCTTTGCCAGGAATGTCTGTCTTCATTTCTCTTCAATACCTGGTCCAGATAGCCCCTCATTTGTGATTTCTCCAACCCTTCAAGCCAGGACCACCACTTTCATTGGAGGAAATGAGGGGCCCAGAGCACACTTGTTATCAGATGGATTCCCCTGGAACTGACAATAGTTACTAATCTACCTTCTTTTCTATGAGCTCCCTGAGAGTGGAGACAACTTAATTTTTATTTCTATCCCTGTGGTAAATACAGTGCCTGAGTTCACTCTCCTCCCAACCAAGTTATCTTTCGATTGCACATAGAACTTAGAGTTGGTGCTTGATGAAATTTTCTGAGCTTTGTATGAAACACTGAAAATGGATGTTGGATATGGAAAGAGCAAAGAATAAGTTGAATGGTGTTGGATATGGAGATGCAGGAATAATCCAAGAAGCTTTACTGAAAAGATGAGTCTTGAGCTGGTTTTGGAAGATGGTTCAAGATCTCCTTCATGGGAGCAGGTGCATTTGGGGGCTTGTGTCTCAGTCCCTACTTAGAAACAAAGGAATATATTATCTGCTCACCTAATCTTCATGCCCAGTCTAGGTCCCATTACTTCCTTTGTTCATACCTAGAAACTGGGCATTAGTTAGATTGCTCTTTCTCTCTCAACCCCTTTGTTCTCCCCCACTCCAAATATTAAGCCATAGGTTTAACCTCTAAAATATTTCTCCAATTCATTCACTTTTCTCTCTTTCCACTGCCACCACTCCAGTCCAAGCTGCCGTTACTCTTTGCCTGGATTCTTGTAATAATTTTAGAGTGGATGTATCTGCAGGCACTCTAGAGCCCCGTATCAGTTAGAATTAGCTTAGAGTATGAGTATCAGAGACCCAAAAGTCTGTTGGTGGGCAGTTCAGGACTACTATGGCGGCTTTTCAGGTGAGCAGTTCGGGGCTGACATGGTGGCTCTGCTCCACAGCATTGTCAGGCCCTGAAGCTCCTTTTTATTTTAGTGCTCTGTCATTTTTACTTTGTGACCTCATGGACCAAGATGGATGCTTCAGCTCCAGCTATTATATCTGCAGTCCAGACAACAGGGAGGAGGATAGTTCCTTTAAAGATACTTCCTGGATAGCGCTTCTGCCACTTTTACTCACATCCCATTGTCCAAAACTGAGTCATATGGCCACACCTAGATGCAAGGGAGACTTGGGCTGGAGTCGTGTGCCAACTGGCAGAGCAGAGGCACTGAGGAAGGAGGTGAGTGGTAGCACTGGGGGACAATTAGTGGCTTCTACTACAAAACTCTACAACAAATTCACCATCATTTCACTTTCCTGCTTAAAACCCTTCAATAGCTTTCAGATTCTTTTAGGGTAAAATTCAAAATCTTAACACAGCTTACAAGATTATGATCAGATCCTACCTTTTTGGCCTCAGGTCCTTCCTCAGACCCTTTGTGTTCTAACCATCTTCTCTTTCACCTTTGGGGGGATTGGTAGGGGGCAGGAGTCAGTGAACAAATGTCTCCACCTTCTGTCCTTAGAGAAACAATTATAAAGTGTATCCCACATGGTTCTTCAGAGGATCCCAGCAGGGCTGAGGCTAGCTGCCCACAGTGTAACCAACTCAACCATGTACCTTTTATTGGTACCTTTATTGGTTTTTCTCCTTCCTTGTCTCACTGTCCCTACTCTGGTTTCCTTACTCTGGTTTGCTGGGATCATCTTATAAGTAAACCATCTCCCAAGACTTTGTCTCAGGTTCCACTTTTAGGGGATCCTCAAGTAAGACAGTTAATACTTGAAGTGGTTCTAGAAAGTACATCCTCCACATGGGATTCTGGAACAGCCCTTACCAGTGAGATGGCAACAGGGACTCCATTATAGGTGGGTAGTGAGGGTTGTGAATACTTTTGATGTTCTGAAGCATCCTAATTACTGAAACTTTGACTTAGTGGATTGGGTTAGGTACAGTTAGAGGCCAGACAATGCTGAAGCCCAGGCCCAGTTAATGATAATAGAGGCAGAACTGCACAGGAGACTGAGTGTGTCTCCACAGGCCTCCTAGGCTCAAGTCAGATCTGTGATAGAGAAGGAATGAGACCGCAAGTATGGACAGGGACATTGGATGATGCACCCGAGAACACTGAACTCTCAGATTCCCCTGAACTCTCTTGGCTGATGACAGTTCCCTCCCTCTATTAGAATATGTCAGCATCTCTTTGAAGACCATGCAGAAATGTCTTCTGAGGTGGCTGCCTTGTAAGCTGAAGCTTGTCCAACCTCAAGATCTGCCCTTCATATTCCTACCCAGATCAGTAACTAGAGTCAGATCTTAGCCTAGCTCAATGGAAATATAATCTCTATTGTGGGAGGAAATGGCTTTTCACTGAAAGAGTTGCAGAAGAACCTGGCTAGTATATGACAGTATGAGCTGGGAAGTCTGTATGGGGGTAGAATTTGGGGGTAGACTTGGAATGGCATGGAATATAGGCTGCAAACAGATTTAGTGATATAGGGACACTGTCTCATGACTCAGGATTTAATGTTCTGGAGAGGGCTCCTGGACCCAGTCCTAATCTGCTGTTGGGATGGCTCCTTGAAGATGTCAGAATAGCCAGAGGAAGGGGTCCAAAGGTTCAGAGAGGTGGATATATTAGAATGGATTTATTACATGAAACCAGGAAACCACCACCTAATCTATATGCCCAAGGAAGGCTGATAGAACACTCACCATTAAATTGATAAGGAATGCACTAGTGAGGGAGGCTCTAGCACCATTGAACTACTCAGTGGGGTTATCTTCTGGAGGCCAGGGCTGTAGTGGGAGGTGCAGCCATAAGACTGGTTCCCTGTGTCGGTGGGGATGAGAAAGTTCTGGACTAGCAGAGATCTGGTGGTGGCATTCATCATCGGAGGCAGAGTGGACAAAATGATCATAGTGGGAAGCAGGACACACAGGGAGCTGTGGTGATGGGTAACACACTATGGTGTTCCTAGGGACTAGATAGGTAGGTGGCCAGTTAGGCCATGACTTGTATAATCAGGAAAAAGTAAAAAAGTGGTTATCTGATGATCAATATCAGCCATGGCAATAGAAAAACATGATTTCTCATTCATGCTCTGGATTTGAGCTCATTCTCAGACCTAGTGTTCATCAAACTGATGGAAAGACCAGGTTCTCTTGAAGAAGAACCTGCAATGCCACAAATATATACAGTAAGTATTCCCTTAATTCCTTCCCAAAGAAAGAGGAATGCCCAGACCTTTTCAGGAGTATTGAATGCAGGGTCTGAACTACCAGTGTTGCTAGGGACCTGTAATACCATAAAAGTTCCCTAGTTATACTGGGGTATATATATATATATATATACTGGTATGTGGGAGCCAGGTGATAACGGAGTCCTGCCTATCTTCACCTTACAGGACATCTTGTAGGTCCATAGACTGTTCTTGCTGTCATTTCTCTAACCCTTGTGTGTATTATTGGGATAGCTATACTTATTTATTGGCAGACTCCTTACATTGGTGCCTTCAACTGTGAAGTAAGAGTTTTTATGGTAAGAAGAGCCAACCTGAATGTCCTGTAACGTCCCCTCTATCTAGCCAACACAGAAAGTGGAAAGCCATCCAAGTGGAATTTCAGGAATTAGTGCCACCCTCAAAGATCTAAAAGATGCAGGTTGGTGGTCTTCATTTAACTCTATTCAGCTCACCTGTTTGGCTTTATCCTCATTAGATTTGATTTGCTGTTCCTGGTTACAGTGCTTCCATTGGCATTATTATCTGAGGGACTAAAGTGTGCCTGATTTATCTACATGGGATTCCACAAAAACATTATCTCAGACCAAGAGACTCACTTCACGGTGAAGGAGGTCGACATGATCATGAGGTGTGTTGGTGCTGTGCCTCCAATAGCTAGAATACACATGTCTGGGAAGCAAGGCATGGAAGTAGGGTTGGGTCCACATATCATCATTTCTAATAAACTTTGTGGAGAATGTGTGCTTTCTGTTGCCACAAGTCTAGGCTCTGATTCCTGTGGGGAACACTTTCACTAGGAGAGAACGTAGAGGTCCACTGTGAGTGACACTATGAGTATTCCTGGTCACATAAGTGGAATAGCAGGAAAGAAAGAGGTTGGGGTCATTCACTATGATTTTCATAAAGCTGGCTTTGGTGCTACCTAATGAGGACTCTGTCTGGAGCTCAGGGATTCACTGGGACATCTTTGGATGTTTTCATGCCTGATGATAATAGTGAATGGGCTGTTATAGCAACCATAGCATGATTAGGACAAGGCAACCAAGGGTTTACACCCCTCAGTGAGCAAGCAATGCAAAGCAGCTGAAGTCTGACTTGAGGGTGTAGGAAATATAGGGTAAGTGGTAAAGGATGTAGATTATGAATATTGATGGTAACTTTAGGATCTCTACAGCAGTTGGTACTGTGTCTTGATCCACTAACCTTCCTGCTTAAAGACGTTTTTTTTTTTTAAGGTTAAGGCCAGTTATATCTTGAAAAATCAGTGACAAGGCGCACTTGTTTTGGGTCATGAGCAGATCTGAACACTACAAGGGGCGGACTGTAGCAGACACTCCCTGTGCCCCATGCCACATTCCTTCAGTTGACCTGATTTCAGTTCAACTCTGGTGGACAATTCTGGGCATGCTGCCAGCATCTTATCTCAAGCCTGCAAAGTGGTGTGTCTGCTTTTTTAATTCAGGGCTTTCTCTGAAGCCAGAGAAGACTGCTAAGCCTGCACCTATGCAGTTTGGATGTGCAGGAAAATGCATACCTCGAGGTCACTCTGAAACACCGGGGACAGGAGTTGGAGGTGAATGTCCTAGCTTCTTCCCTTCAAAAGGAGAATTCTGAGATTCATTCTGCATGGTTATTCAGAGGGTCCTAAGTTTTCTCTATAAGTAACTAGTTCAAGGGATGCCTTCAAGGGATGCCTGGGTGGCTCAGTTGGTTAGACGACTGCCTTCGGCTCAGGTCATGAACCCAGAGTCTTGGGATCGAGTCCCGCATCGGGCTCCCAGCTCCATGGGGAGTCTGGTTCTCTCTCTGACCTTCTCCTCACTCATGCTCTCTATCACTGTCTCTCAAATAAATAAATAAATAAAATCTTTAAAAAAATTCTTAAAAAAATAAAATCTTAAAAAATCTTAAAAAATAAATTGAGTAACTAGCTCAATAATCTGCACTTTCTTGCTTTTTTCCTTCTCTGTCTCACTCCCCTTACACCCTTGCTCTGCTTTCCCAGGATTATCTCTCAAGTGAATTACCTGCCCCCAGGGACCTTGCTTCAGGGTCTATTTTGAGAGGAACCCAAACTAAGAACCCAAACTCATTTTCTCCTTTGAGCTTGTATGATTCCTATTCAGATTTTCACTTCTTCCCAAATTCTTCCCCAACCCCTAGGTCTTGGTGAGACACCTTTCTTACTATGGCTGTGCTCCCAGCTCCTAGTAGAGACCCTAGTCTATAAAAGGCTCTCAGTAAATATTTGTGGAACCAATGCCTCCCCCCATGGTCTCCTCCCAGCAGGACAAGAGTCCCTGAAGACAATTCGTGGTCTTGGCACCCTTTGACAAAATGCTGCAGTCCCCAAATACACCAATGCCAGCTCCCTGTGTGGGACAGAAGTCCATTATCCGCTTATATTAGAGTCTAATACTCCTCAGCAAGGGGCCTTGGTAACTAGGCTGGATAAGTGCCGCACAGAACACCGGCTGCCCCCCTCCTGGCCTCCTCCCCTCTCCCCTCCTCACAGCCAGCCACATTAAGTGAGTAAGTAATGAGAATGGCTAGAAATTGAATTTTATGAAAAAGTAATCTGCAGCTTAGAGAACAAGCAGGGAGGAAGGGGGAGAGATTTGATGAGATGGGCCAGACGATTTTAAGGGCCGTCAGAGGGAATGAAGGAACATGGGAGCCGACAAGGAGAGTCAGGTAGGAGAGTCGTTCAATTAGGGAGGCCGAGACAGTGGCGGAATTTTGTCCCCTTCTTCTGTTCTTTGCTTTTTTTCCCTCCATCCTTTTCATCGTATCTGTGGATATTTTGTCTCCGTGTTCCTGGGGTGGAGGGGAGGAGGACTAAGACAGAGATGGCAGTCGGTGGAGGGCAGAAGATGCTCAGACTGTGGGATAAATTACTCTGCCTGCAGCTCGGAGAATATTGGCATCCGGGGCATCAGGAATGAACAAGGGGGGAGGCGAGGGGCCGCGGACGTGGAGGGATGGGTGAAGTGCTGGTATGGCCTTGACTCGCCCCGTCCCAATTTGACCTCCCTCCCAGATGGTCTCCGTGGCAGTCCTGGGACGGTCACTGTGGTTGAGTCACACTGGGACGGAGAAGTTGTGACCAAAGTAAGAGCAAGCAAGACTAGGTACTTGTTACAGGGAGAAGAGTATATTTGTCATGGATCCTCTGATGTGTGAACCCCTCACTGGGTGTGTCTCTGAGTGATCACATGATATCCTGACAACAGCTTTACAAGGTTTCCACTTTCAAAATGAGTAAAGTGAGGCCTGCAGAGGTTAGCTGAATTCCCAGGGACTCACAGCTGGTAAGATAATTAGCCCACTCCTAGAAGACTGAGAGCTGCCAGGATATACCCCTGGAATTGTGCCAAAGCCTGTGCTGACTGATGTCTGTGCTTGTGATTAGAAGATGGTCACTTTAGGGCTGTGATTGTGGTCAGGGCAGACCTGAACCCTTGCTGTATTCCTCACAGTTAACCAGCCTTCCTGACATGCTTACACACACTTCACCTGCCTTGCCAGCCGTGCCCCTACCTTTGTGTCTTCTTACAAGCCCCCCCAGACCCCCTCTCTGGGCTTCAAGCCTCTCACTCACACACCCACTCCCCATTGCCATTTGCAAACAGCTAAGTGGAGCACAGCTTGAGTCTGATGCTTGGTGATGATGAGTTTCCCAGCAGGGGAAGGGTTTGCTTTGCAGAGACAAAGACCAAAGCAGCAACATTAAATCTTCCTGCTCGTCCACACTCAGAGCTGCAAGGAGGCCCAGACAGCCGCCTTTGGGAAAGCAGCCATGGGGTAGAGCCAGAGCAAACAGAAACCCCAGGGGGTTAAATGCAGCCACAGAGATGCCCAAAGCAGGGCTGATGGGATAATGGAGGTGGGTATATGCATAGCCATTAACTGGCCTATGCAAGGACAGAACCACAGAGGGAAAAGGCCACAGGGAGTGGAGAGACAGGGTAGTAGGGGGCTGGCTTCTAGCTGGGGCTCTGTCACCTAGTCATGGGATGATTCCTTGTGTCAGGAGGTGTCAGGGAATACATGTTCTCATGGACTAGAATGTACCTTCTCCAGCTTGGAGAGTCCACTACATGCTAGGTCCAGTAGACACAAAGATGTGTTCAAAAGACAGTCCCAGGCCCGGATGTGCTCATGGCCTGGTGGGGAGTAGGCCCCCGACTCCCCCCAGGACACAGTATGATAGCTGTTAGAGGCTGGCCCTAAGGAAGCAAAGAAGAGTCGCCCCAGAGCTTCCTGTCACATGCGTACTGATGGGTTGGAGCTATTCAAGGGGATTTATAGTTCCCTGCAGCCCAAATAGGCCAAAGGTCTAGGTGCCCAGCTTCTGGGGCATGGCAGGTGGGTGCGGGAGCCGGAGGGATGATCACCGCAGCCCAAGGAGACCAAAGGTCCAGGTGCCCAGCTTCTGTGCTGGCAGCTGGGTGTGGGAACCGGAGCGAGGATCACCGCTCCTTGTGCCTGGAGGCTGGGACGCAGAAGCACAGGCTGGAGTGTCTCCGCTGGCCCTGGCAGAGGCATGGCTGTGCTCGCAATTTACAGCCCGCTCACTGCCGCCTAATTGCACCATCAGCGCTTGGTGTCGCAGGGCCGGGGTGAGGATGGATGGGCTGCAGTCAGGGGCCTAATGGCCGCAGTAAAGTGTGGTGTTTACAGCGTTAAATAGCCCAGCCCACCCATGCTTGAGGGCCACCCTCCAGCTCCGTCTTGGGGCCAGGAGCTCGGTGCATCTGGGCTGGGTTTTGAGAGAGATTTGAGAAAGGACTCCCTACTCTGTCCCTGCATTTCCTTTCTAATGTAGGCAGCAGAGCTCTGTGTTGGAAACACAGGCCTGGCAGTGGTCCTCTTCCCCTCCTCTCTCGGGGTCTCCGAGCCAACTGGCAGCTCTCCATGGGTAGGGCTGTGCCCTTACCAAAAGGCTGGGGCTCCCCCCTGGGCTCCCCCCAGGGCGATGTCTCCCTGACAGGACTAGGAGACTCCCACCAGCTAGGGCTTTATACCCATTAGCCTAGTGGGGCTACATCTCTCTCATCAGACTTGGGCTCCCTGAACTTGGGGCATGTCCGTCCTGCATCAGACTGACTTCTCTGAGAGGATGTGCTCTGTCTCCCACCAGAGCCCCTGGGGTGAGGACTCTATGCTTTGGTTCTTCGCCCCTTTAAGCTTTGAGCTTGCTCATCTATGAAATGGACTCCCAACCCTCTTGCAGGTTTGGTTGTTTTGTTTTGCTTTTACAGTGGGCATTCAGCGCTGCTCCTCAAAGCGTGGTCTGCAGACCAGCAGCCGCCTGCGCGTCACCTGCGAGCTTGTTAGAAACGCCGTGTCAGGGGCACCTCACACCTGCAGAATCAGGGTCTGATCTGAACACCACCCCAGGGGACGGTCACGCACACTGCAGTCTTCGAGGAATTGATTTCCAAAGCTCCGAAGGCGGTGCCTGCCATATGGGGGCCTCAATACTGCTTGTTTCTCCCTCGCCCTTTTTGGTGTCCTGGTGTCCGTGGAGAGGCACTGTCGTGGTCGCAAGTGGGAGGAGATGGGGAGCCAGTCTTGGGGGCTGGGCCATAGTACATGTTCAACAGATACTTGTTGAATGCAAGAAGGGGCCACTGCCTCTGGGATCTCCAAAGCATCCACCATGCTCGCTAGAGCTTGGCCCCTGCCTTCGCTCTTTCTCTCCCAAGTACGTCCCCTCTTGCTGGCTGGAGAAAGGGTTAAAATCCAAGGACCAGCAAACCTTCCATGTCATGCTGGGTGGTGCCTGCTCAGGCCACATCACTGGGGATCTGACAGTGGAAGGGTAGTGGACAGATATTGTGCTGCCCTCTGAAGGGACTCTAAGCCCCTGGACACGGCGTCAATCCACTCTGGGGAAAGGGACACCAGCCCCTCTAAAATATATGGGCTCAGAGGGTGTGCCTCCTGACCTCATACGCAGTTCCAGAGTCCCCTTTGCAGGGCCCCCGATGAGGCAATGCCAGTCTCTGCTTGAGCATCCCCAGTGCTGGTGATGAAGTTTTAGAATGTAAGTGAGGTTCGGTGGGGTGAGGTCTGGAGCCCATGACCAAGAAAGAATTCTTGAGACATCTTTGGTGCAAAATGGTGGTTTATGAAAGCCCGGGGTCAGGACCTGTGGGCAGAAAGAGCTGCTGCCCCGGGATTGTGAGGAGTGGCCTGTATGTACCAGGGGGTTGAAGAGGTAAGGAAAAGAGAGGTTTCAACTTTCATAGAGAACTTTCATATAGAAAGTTCAAGTTCATATAGAAAGTTTCAAGTTTCATATAGAACTTTCATATGCCACAGAGGACCTACAAGATACCAGATACCAGAGGCCTTGCCATTGTCAAGGTCGTCTTTCCCTTTTTAGCAAGCTATTAACATTAAGAAAGTTGGGAGATTCCTGAAGAATGTCACATATGTCCCACCCAGGAGTGGGGTGGGGGAACTTTGCAGGGTGTCAGCTTTTACTTTGTCCTCAGCCAACCTTCTCTTCTCCCCTCACTGGGGAGTTCCCTCCCTCGCAGGGGGGCCTCTCCACCTGTGGAGTGCCCCCATGTCTACCAGGTACCTGAGCTACATTCCCCCCTGTGTTCTAGTTCAGTGTGACTCAGACAAAATCAGGGCACGCGTTAAGGCTCTGGGAGAAGACATTGTCCCTCTTTCCCCTGAGTAGCAAGTTAGACTCTAGCACGGGGCAGAATGTGGTTATGGGTTTGATAGCGATATCAACGGTCTGAGAACATGGAGCAAAGAAACCGTTATTGTTGTGGGTGTGGAGGAAATCAGGGAAACTGCACAAAGGAGAGGGTGTTTGGATTGGACTTTGAAGACTGGGTGAGATTTCAGTGGATGCCTCTGCCCTTGGATGTCTCTCAGATCCTCCCCTCATGCTAGCTGCCTCTGCCTTGGTTCCAGCCTCAGCCCTTCTCACCTGGACCAGTCCAGTGGCCTCTTAACACTGGCCCACCACTCTGTCACTTGTCCCAACCCCTGGAGCCATCTTGCACTCAGCCTCCAGGGCAAGGGACCCTGGCCCAGTGGCATGCCCCCACGCACTGTCAGACCCCGATGTTCCTTGGCTCACCACTACTCCCCCACTCTTCACAACCCAGCAACCACAGACTGCTCCAAGCTTCTCCCGCATGTGTGTTCTTTCTGACTCTCACCACTGCACATGCTTTTCTCTTTGCACGACACATCCTACCCTCAGTCGTCTTACCCAGCTGCTAAATCTCTCTTTACCCTTCAGGATCCAACCCTGGACTGCAGCCATCCTTGGTAGCCTTCTCCCTCCCGTCATGGCCACCATACTATTTTTAAATTACTTTTGGGGGAGAAGGTCTTCTGCTCTATCAGGCAGGGACTTGTTAATCTCATGTTATTCAGTGTTTTATTAGTAGTGCCAACGGTAGGTGCTTACTGCATGTTGAAGGCCCAGATGACTAAGTGAGTGGCATTCCAGGCAGAGAACACAGTCTTGGCATAGGTGTGGAGGACGGACAGTGCGGTGAGCTGCTTGCTGTGGCCGGAACGGGAGGTGAGGGAGGAGGTGGGCTTACAGGCAGAGACTGCAGCCCTCTGGATCCTTACCCTGCCCTTTGGGGAGGGCCCTTCAAGCACTGGGATCTCCGCTGGAATGGGTGGGATCCACCTGCCTCCTTGGCCTCTGCCTTCCTCACTGAGCTCCCTCGCCAGAGACAAGGGGGAGGGAGAGGACTCTGGGTGGTGGCTCTCAGATGCATCCTTCCCCAGCACAGGGCGTGCGCAGCCGCCCGTATATCAGGGGCCGTGTCGGCTTGTTGCTTGCTGGAAAGGGAAGTGGGGGAGATAATTGTGTCTCCTAGGGAAGAAATATGGGCTTAGGCAGCAGCATCTTTCTTCCAGCTTTGGGAGAAGAGATGTCTACTCAGCATCCTTCCCCAGAGTGGGGTGGGGTAGGAAAGAGTGTTTAACTCTTTCCCTTTAAATGCCCTCTGCAAAATCAATTGCCAAAGGTGCATTGTGTCTAAGGAATTTGGGATCATCCAAAGAGGTGGTAGAGGGAGAGTTCTTGGCATGGGGTGGGCTGATGGCAGGTGCAGGATCACAGAGGTCCAAGGGGGCGGTGGGCAACCTGGAACAATATCGGTTGAGGGAGTGGTCATGGTGTTCATTTCAGTCTTCCATGTTTATTCCACTGTCATCCTTGTAGATTCTCCTACTTCACCCAGCCTGGGGCATCTACTTCCTGCATCACCCAGGGGGAATCTGAGCCCTGCTCCAAAGCCGGAGGCTGGCTCAGAAGGTCCTGGAGGGGCTCTTGCTCCAGGCCAGGCAGCCCTCCTACTCCATCACTCGGTTAATTTGATTTCCAAATGAGTTTATTCATGCCATTCTCCTTCACGGCCCCAATCTGCAATTTCCATTAATTAATGATTGTAAATTGCTAAGTAACGAACCACTTGGTTGTGCTGCTATTATTAATGGCTGGGAGTGGACCTAGATCAGAATGTGGGGGAGAAAGTTCATTAGCCTTGTATGGAGAGAATATGTGCCCTGCAGACAGGGCCAGCGGGCCATGGGGAGGGCAGAGTGAGGGCATGACGACTCTCGGGTCCCATCTTCTCACCAGCTTGGGAGGAAGGAAGCCTTGGGGCCATGGGACATGCCCTGGCAGTAGCCCCAAGATCCTGGTGTCAGGGTTGGGGACTGAGGGAGGTTGTGGTCAAAGCTAACCCTAGAAATGGCAGGTTGGGAGATTGCACAGGGTCTGGCCAGCTGGAGCAGTGAAGTGATCCAGCAAGATTGCTGGTGAGGGCTGGGGGTGGGGTGGGGGGCAAGTCTGGGCCCCCAGCTCCTGCCAGGAACAGACTCCAGGTGCTCAGAGTTAACCCAGTCATTCATGAAACATCCAGACGGGAGCTGGGTTCCAAGGCAGCTCAGATTACATGCTCAACAGGGACATGACTCTAGGGCCACCAGAGGTCGAGGGAATGGAATAGTTTATTCTGCCCGGAAGAAGCTTGGGGTTCTCATGGAGAAAGCGCTATTTGAACAGGAGCTCTGAGGGCGGGAAAGAACTAACATGGTGAGCAACAGAAGGGCATTTCTGGAGGAGCTTCTGCAGAGCGAATGCTGGCATGTTCTGGCGGCAGCGAGGGACCCAGTCTCCCGGGTGGAGGTGCACGTGTGCGCACGTGTTTGCAGGCACATGTGGGGTAGGCGATGAGCAGGGAGGCTTGAGAAGCCAACCTTGGTGAAGTGGGCAGCTCGGAGCCCAGCCTGGCATGGTGGTTAAGAGTTTAGTCTCCCCGTGGGTTTGAATCCCAGCTCTGCCACTCACGGGCCATGCTCTGGGCCTGTGGCTCAACTTCTCTGAGGCTCCTCTGTAAAATAGGGGTAATGGCAGTAGCCAACTGACGATAAAAGTTGCTGTGCGGATCAAATAAATTCATACATGTACAGTATTCCGGATTGTGCCTGTCATAGAGAAAGTGCTCTACGAGGTCAGCTATTACTATTATAATTATTCTGTAAGAAACACAGGGTCACTGCAAGATTTTCTAAGGAGGACAGACACAGAGGAACTGAGAACAGAGGGCCCAGAAGGGCATCCAGAAGTGGGGTGTTTTGGAGTCTCACCATGACTGGGGGCCACTAGTTAATGAGGATATGCTCCTGACTGGTGGTCTAGCAACACAAATTTGCAGATGTCACCCTTTAATCCTTCTTTCCTTTCTTTTCCTCTTTTTTCCCTCCTCTTTCCCTCCCTCCCTTTCTTTTCCTTTTTCTTTCCTTTTCTTTTCTTTCTTCCTCCCTTTCTTTCTTTCTCTATCTCTTTCTCTCTCTCTCTCTCCCTCTCCCTTTCTCTCTTTCTTTCTTTCTTCTCAAATACTGTGAAATCCCAGGGACAAAATGGCAAACAGGTCAGCATCTCATGGAGCTTAGATTCTAGAGGGAGAGACAGACAAACAGGGTGTGATGGGGAAGTGTAGCATGGGAAACTTTAAAAAAGTAAATCTAACCCAGTTCTGGGTTCTGTCCTCAGACCTTTGGACTGCAAAGAAACAGAGACATTCGCTCAAGTTTTTCAACAAATGGAACTTATTGCAAGGCTACAATCACAGCCTGATAGGAATCCTATGGGAATTACAGGATTGCAGCCATCCTAGTCATTGGATCTGGGGAAAAATTCTGGGTCCGTGGCAACTACTGGGTCTAGTTTTCTTGTTTCCCCAGCAGCATCGAGCACTGCTGAGCTGTCCCTCTACTGAGACATCAGGAGTATAGCTCAGCCGTGCACCACATGGGCGCTTCTCTCTGGCTCTAGCAGCTTCTCTCAAGAGCTTTCTTCTCCTTTTTTCAACATCTGGGTGCCTCTACTTAACTTGTAACTTTATGTCACCCCAGGCAGCCTCATGGCTTTACCAACTTTGTGTATCTTCCCATTCAAATTCTGTGAAGAGAATCTGCCTAGCTGAGTCCATCTCTTTTAGGGGAGACCATACCTAGGTTGACCACCTCTGAGGAGAACACACGCCGTGCAGGTGATGGTGACCTGGCCATGTGGTATGTGCCCAACTCAGCACAGCAAGCTTCATTGTCTTGTCCAAGATACTGGGCTCTTCTCAGTCAGTCCCAAAGCAGTCCAACAGGACCTTACGACCACACACATGGTGGCAAGGGCGTTGTCCTTCTTTCCGAGAATGGTGATGACCCAAGTTGTAGCTGTAACCAGAGGTGAGGTCAGACAGCCCCTCTATGAGCTCTGTCTGAAAACTCTGTTCTCTCAAACTCGTCTAATTCCTGCTGCCCCGATGGTGAAACTCCAGAGTTTTGTTCAGGCCATATTCAGCCTCCAGTCCACTGGCACAAAGGCCAGAAGAAGTGGGACATAGCGTGATTTTCCAGGGACTTGTCCCTGGCGGGCCTCTTTCCTTTCCTGGAATGTGGTCTGGCTGAAAATACAAACTTTGGGATCAGGCGGGGGCTCTGTCCCTTACGGGGCTTCCTGAGTCTCGGATTCTTCACCTGTAAAACAGAGACCCCCATAGGGACAGCAGGAGGCGCCTCTTGAGTGGCTGGCCCATGGGAGTGCTTGTAGGCTCTGCTTGTAGGCTCTGCTCAAGGAAGCTTGACACTCACTGTCTCCTTCCCCATAGCTGTCTCCATGTTCATTTCTCTGTGTTTCTCTCTACTTCTCCCCTGTTGTGAGGACTCACGGCTGAGATGCCACCACAGGCCCTGTCCTCACGTCTGCCACAGTCTCAGGGAACTGGGTAGACATGTGGAAGACCTTCCTGACGTCCCATGTCGCTGGGGCAGCATGTTGACCAACCTTCCGAGAAGGTGGTTCTTGGGAGACAGATGCTGAGCTGCGCGCGTGTCTCACGGGAGCCAACGGGGTTGGGGGCAGGGGTGGGCGAGGAAGAGGACCTCAGCGGGATTTAGGACTCTGCTCTGGGGATTCGAATGCAGTATTGTTCTCTGATCATTCACTCTCCTCCATTACCGCTGGATAACTTAAAAATCTAAAAAAAAAAAAAAAAAAAAAGAAAAGAAAAAAAAATGATATTAAACAACTCTTGGTGAAAAAAACCAAATGTATCCCAATTGAACAATAAGGATATTTTCATCTCTCCTCATCTCCTACAGCCTTTGTTAATGCACACATTTGTTTTGCTTGGTGGTAAGCAACGTGTGAAGACATTTTCTGCCTTTTCCGCTTATCATTATTTCACCTGAACGTTCCTCTGTATCTACTTAGTCCACAGAGCTGTCATTTTTAATAACTACAGCACATCAATATGACCACCGTTTGCCTACCGCTGTAGTTGAGTATTTGAGTGCCGGCCAAATTTCCAGCCTTGCGAACAGCGTTGCCTCGAACACCTTTGTCAAAGGGCTTCCCCCTCCTCTTTCCTTTGGATTATTTCCCAAGGGCTGATTCCCAGAAGGAGAATTACCAGGTCAAAGGGCACACATAGTTTCGTAGCTCTTTTTCCACATTGCAGATCTCTCCCCCTGCCGGTAGACTTGAGTGGTAACACTACCACCGGCATCCACAGGGTTGGAACAGTGGGGACGAGGGCTTCCATTCTTGGGACTAGAGTCTGTTCCCAACTTGCTGTGTGATCTTGGGCAAGTCGGCTCCCCTCTCTGGATCTGGATTTTGTCTGGGAAATGAAGGAGTCGGACGAGCTGATCTGTAATGAGGGACCCTGGACTGCAGGATGGTTGGGATGGCAGACACTGGAGCATCAAGCTCCTTGGGATTTGCATTCCTTTCCTCAGCAGTGAAGACGAAGCTGGGATGATTTGTGGTTTATATTTCAGATAGATTGTGTTGTGCATGTGTGTGTGGGGTTGGGGTTGTGCTGGGTGCTGGGTGCTGGGGAGATGTAGCGTGACCATCCGGGGGCCCAGTCACTTAGTATCTCTTCAGGTTGGTCAACACCCGTGCCATGTTGCTGGTTAATATTTTGAATTTCATCCCTGGGCATTCACTGGCGGTCAGACAGAATCGAGTTTGAAACAGACCTTGCTTGACACTTGTCGGGTTTGTGGGATTTGAGTAGATGACTTAGTACCTTAGTTCCTCATCTGTAGAGTGGGACTCGAAACACCCATCTCACAGATTGTTCCAGAGTGACACGAGACAATTCATGTAAAACACTATGACAGTGATTGTCCCGCTGGAGCCAGGCCAGATTAGTAATGTTTTCCAAGGACCTTGTGCCCTTCCCAGTTTGGTGTGACACTTGTCAAGCTGGATGTCCATGGCCCAGATTGCTGATTGTTCTCCTGAGGAGGACAGAATGGGCAGGATCTCACAGGGTGCCTGAGAAAGGCCTTATCTTCCTTGAGGGTAGCCCAACCCTGGCCTTCTCTGGATTCGTTTCATGAAGAGCCCTGAGCTGGGCTGGCCCTCTGGCTGCTCCTCTTCCCTCTGCACTCACCAACTCCTCACAGAACTTCTGGGCTCCCAGGGCACTTGGAGGAATCAGAGACGCAGGGGCCCAGCCAGCATGGCGGCAGCCTGTGCTGGATTTGCTCCGTCTCCAACTCCCATTTCCAGCCTATGCTCTGTGCTCCATCCATACCTCTACCTTTTCCTGGAGTCTCTCCCACAACAGAATTGGGAACCCCTGGAACAGCCTCCCGCTTCCTGGAGAGCCCTGAGCCCATCCTCAGAGCCAAGCCCCTGCCATTTGTGACTTGCTCCTTTTCCTGCCTTGGCTACAAGCCGCTGGCCAGGCTCTGCCAGGTCCAGCTGCTCAGGCTCTCCCCTTCATCCATCACAGTCTGTAGATTTTCCCAGAGTGCTTGCCTTGCCAGTGCCCCTCTCCCTCCCCACCCCTGCCATGAGAGTGTCTGCTTGAGGACAGAAGCTGGGGGAAAGGCCTCCAAGGGATGGCCCATCCCCTGGGAGATGAAACCAGGGCCCCAGGACAAGAAGTTTCCAGGCCTGTAGTTTTGACAAGGGTGGTAGCCCGATCCGGACAGTAAACCATGGAACATATTGAGGGAGGTCAGTGGAGAGCAGCCGGGAGACATCCGCATCTGGGGCCCAATGAGGACTTTCCTGTTTATACAGGCAGTCCTTCCCATACTGTTCTAAAGCCCAGACGGGAGGAGGATATGGTACCACATCACAAGAACTGTGCTAAGTCCACGGACGGACACTGAGGACAAGATGAGAGGCCACCATAGAGCTTATAGGCTAAGATTCAAGTCCTCACCCTCCTTCCTACATGGTCACTGTTAAGCCCCTAAGTCCTGCTTGGCTCGCAGAACCAGCCTCTATAAGTGCCTACTTGTGCCAGGGACAGAAGGACCAAGAAGAGGCAGCGTCCTGCTGTTGCTTGCAGGGAACTTTCTCTATTCCAGGGTTGGAAACCCCTGGCCTGTGGGCAAATCTGGTTCACCATCTGCTTTGTCCATCAACTTAGATTATAGCCAAGACCGTTGTGTCTAAACTGTCCAGGGCTCTATTACCCCAATAATGGCAGAGATGAGCTAGTGGTTGTGACAGAAACTGGATGGCCAGTAAAGCTTGAAATACTTACTGCTAGCTCTTTACTGTCTCCTGAATGTTCAGGGAGCAAGTTGAGCCCCCCGGAAATTCAGGGACTTGCTGTATACTGGCTGTGAGGGGACAGCCTGAGGGCTGCCTGGGCCCAGGAGGACCAGGCTGGAGCTAGCAGTCCAAGCACAGACCCCCAAGCCCCTCTGCTTGCCAGGCCCCCTAGTGAGCTGGGCAGCCCCCCACAAAAGGGGAGGTCTTCCTCACGCTCCACTGGAACCTTGGACCTCCACTACCTCTTTGCACACATTTCCTTCTTCATGAGTGGAGGGAACTTTGGGGGAGAATCTGCCCTGATCCTGCCCTCGGCCCTCCATCCTGCTCTTTGGGTTCCTTGCAGGCAGGAGCACTGTGGAAAGGTGCCCACGCTGCTGAATCATTGTGTCTTCTCTAGTCTCGGTTGATCCTGTAACATGGAGATGAGAAGACTGCTGGGTTCTTGGGTCTTCCAGAAGGAAATGCACATCTTCATTTGGCAGTCAGGATGGCTGCAGCGTAGTTCATTTGTTGGGGAGGAGAAGTACAGGGTCTCTTCAACCAGAGACCCATGGTTTTTCCTACAGTGAGCCCAAGGCAGTAGACTCCCATTCCTAAAAAGTGTCTTTCCAAGTTACGGAAACAATGTAATTAGCAGCCTCTTTGTTCAGGGTGTTAATTAACTTGTTTTTTTCTGAATACACCTTTTTCCAGGTACAGCCCATCATCTCTAGGGTGCTGGCAGGGGGAAGGCAATTAGATCCTCGTTACTGTGCAATTAATTATGGCGTGGAAACAGCTCAAGGAGGCTGGGGGGAATTCCTCAACAGCACCAGCCCCAGGAAGGGGTCTGGCTTAGAGAAGGTGCTGAGCTGAGCCTCTTTCGTGGCACTGGAGCAAAGGCTGTGGAGCCTAGTTCAGGGCATTGCAGAAAGGCAGATCTGAGCACCTCACTCTCCTGCTCAAGATCTTTCAGTGGCTCCCTAGTCCCTATCGAGTCAGAGCAAGCTCCCTACTTGAACATTGAAGGCCATCTATTACCTGGCCTAAACCCACCTTTCCAGAGTTATCTGCCATTATAGCTACCCATAGTCCATTTTCCAGACTAACAAGGACTCAGCTACTTGAATGTGTTTTCCATGTCTTTGCCTACACTCTTTCCTTACTTGGGGAAAGCTCTCTGTCTTTTAGCTTGAATGGCATGATCATCCTTAAAAATACCTACTCCATCCTGGAGCTTTTCCTAAGGGCAGGATGGGTCTTAGAAGGAGTAAGGGCTTTGGACTTAGATAAACTTGGCCGCAAGTAATTAACCTCCTAGAGATTCAGTGCCTGCCCCTCCACTGCTCCCAGTGCAAAGAGTACCCTGGCACTGGCCTCATGGACAGTGTATGACAAGTGCCCAGCTTGGACATGTCTCCTTTGTGCACAGGCGCCCCAGCAATTTGGGAATGCCCTCTTGAAGTGAAATGGTCCTCGCCCCATGATCATGCTGTGGCTGTTAGCATTGTCTTGGTGGGAATGGTGACTCCTCACTAGATCATAAACTCTGCTTTTCTCAAACGAGTTTTCATCTTTTGTCTGCAGAGGTGGGCAGCTGCACTCTGGACACCAACTCTGAGAGAGGGTCCAAGGTTCTCAGTGAGAACACTGATGCCCCCTAGGGGGAATTTGGGACATCCACCATAACTGGAGGGCGCCTGACCGCGGGCGGGGCTAAAGATGCTCCATGTCCTGCCAGATGTGACGCCTGGAAAACATGTGGTGTATATGCCTGGGGCTAGAACTTGACTCGGTGTTACTTATGGCTCCACTATTTGGGGGCATGAGTTTATATATAGATATAAATATATTATTGTATATTATATATAATTATATATATTTACATATGAATATAGATATGTCTAATTTTCCAGGAATGTAACAATGAAGTGCAATCAAAGGAAGGTTGGACTTTGTTTAGATGAGTATTTTACTAGGAACTGTTGGTCAGCTGGAAAACAACGTCACGGATGGCGAGGCTGCTCATGGTGTCTCATTCCCCCAAAGAAGCTACGGAGTCTATCAGCATTTGTAGGTTTTATGTTCATGAGGCATTCAGAGGCAAGTGTTTGACTCCTTCCTGGGTCTCCACGGGTGCTCGCGCTCAAGCATGTTCATGCTGAAATACATAGTGTTTTATTATAATCCCCCACTTATTTCTCCTTTATAATACAATTAGGTCATTTAAAAATTATGTATGGAAGCAGGTTGTAAGGTTGTATTCTCTATGAATTCCATTTCACTTCAAGAGGGCATTCCCAAATATTTGTTATAAAAAGGGATGATGGTACACCTGAGGCTAGCCCAGCCTGGAAAAATTCCCTGTTTGGTGAGGACTAGGGACCAGGTAGCACATGGGGAGGGGGTGCAGATGGCCTCAGAGCTCCACCTCCCCTCCTCCCCACCCCCTGCACCTCCACTGCTCTATGTGTGTGCATATGTGTGTGCACATACGTGTGTGTATGTGGAGATGACTGCTACGTGTGGCTGTTTTGCAAGGTGTGCCCACAGGTGAGCCAGCCTAAACATATTCCTAGGTGGCAGGAGTGTGTGTGAATGGCAAGGCAGGCCCTGTGAAGATACACACTCTCCCTGGGACACACCTGTTTCTGGGTGTACCTGCAGGAGCCCTGCTGGCGGCAGTTGCCAGCTGGTCCCACTTGGGACCAAACAAGAAGGAAACATTTGTTCAACTTCGAGGGGAGTCCATCACACAGCCTTACTGGGAAGTGACAACAATTTCCGCTAAGGAGAAGCCTCCTGCCCTGCCTGCTGCTGCCAGCCACCCCCTTCTCTAGGCTCCCTGCCTCGGGTCCCTTTTCCCAGCAGATCCCTCCACTCCTCACCTCCTCCCGGGGTAAGTCCATTAGCCAGATCCCAGTTCCTCAGGGCTCCTGGCTTAAACCGAGCTAACCCAGGAGAAGCTCCCCGGCCCCCACCACATCAGGACTTCGGACAGCTCCTTTCCCCAACATGTGCCTTCGATTCCCCACTTGCACAGTGCAGGTGTCTCCCTCACTCTCACATTTCCCTAGTCTGTCACTTTTTTTTTTTCCCTTTCAATTTCAAATCTTCCTTCCACACCTTTACCCCTCTCTTGGGCTCCCTGCTGCATGTGAAGTGACTTAGAGTTTAATAAAGGGCTTCCAGAGTAGGTTTTCTTCTTGCTTCTTGTCCCATTCCAGGCCAGCCCTACCCTGCCAGTCCTTCTTCTGGGCTGTGTCTGTGTTTGGAGTGGGATGCAGCTCCTGATAGGAACCTAATGTTCCAGAATGGCAGTGCCAACCTTCTGGGAGTGCAGGGCTCTTGTTACCCTCACAGCTAACTAGCCGGTGGCTCTGAGGTGACAGCTTTGGGGGCTGTGGGTGGAGTTGGAAGCCTCTTTGAAGATCAGGTTTCTTCCTTCCTTCCTTTTTTTTTTTTTTTTTTTTTTAAGATTTTATTTATTTGAGAGAGAGAGAGTGGGAATGAGTGGTGGGGAAGGGCAGAGGGAGAGGGGAGAAGCAGATTCCCTGCTGAGCAGGGAACCCAGACACAGACTCAGTGTCAGGACCCTGGGACCATGACCTGAGAGGAAGCAGATGCTTAACAGCTTAATGGCTAACCTAACTGACTGAGGCACCCCGGTGCCCCATGTATCAGGTTTCAGTTTCCAAACAGTGAGGTGTTTTTCTTGGCACTTGGGAGAGCAGGGAGCTCGGCAGTGCTGGGAATATTAGTCCATGCGTGTTCGTGTGTGTGTGTGCGTGCACGCACATGTACACTTGTACCTGCTCGCAGGCATGTGTTTAGGGATGGGCTATGGGATGGAAGGGATTTACACAGTTGTCTGTGGATGGAGATCTTGAACTCCTTCTCAGACCTGGGCCTGCAGTAGGTCAACAGATTCTGCCTTTTGGCCCATCATTTCGGGTTGGACCACCCAAGGCAGGAGCCCCTTAAGGTATAACCAATTACAGGTCCTTCCAGTCTGTAACCTGGCAGCCTTGTCCTAACCATCTGATCTCATGCCCACCCCTTTCTCCCTGAAGAGTGGGGAGTCCTGCTTTGCTGCTGAGGCCTGTGGGACCAGGAGCTGGTGGTTTGGGGGGGCTGTGCAGTGGTTTGAGATGATTGTTACTAGTGGCTAGTGCTACAGGCGGCTGGAAGCTGATGCCCTGGTCTTCCTTCATAGATGATCTCCCTGTCTTTCTGTCTGTAGTCGTCCTCCTGTTCCCCTCTCAGAGGCAGCAGCAGAGAGTTCCAGGAGAAGGTCCCTCCTGCTTTCAGAAGCCCAGAGGCTGGAAGAGCTTTTTTTTTTTTTTTAAAGATTTTATTTGTTTGACAGAGATAGAGATCACAAGTAGGCAGAGAGGCAGGCGGGGGTGGGGGTGGGGGGAAGTAGGCTCCCCACGGAGCAGAGAGCCCGATGCAGGGCTTGATTCCAGGACCCTGGGATCATGACCTGAGCCGAAGGCAGAGGCTTTAACCCATGGAGAGGGTTTTATCAGATGAGGCTTTTATCAGATTGTTGGGCCCATGCTGAATGACACATACTTCTACCACACACATTATTTGTGGTTGAAATTCCAAATTAACTGGGTATCCTGTTTTATTTTTGAAATCTTGTACCTGCTCGCAGGCATGGAAGGAAGAAAAGGGGCAATGAGAGGAACAGGATCTGGTGCTGGGATGAAGGCACGCAAGGCAGTGAGGAGGGGGAAGGGCATCTGGTCCACCAAAATTAGGCAAACTAGGGTGATGCGTTTTGACCTTGAGTGTGGCCCGTTGTGCTCCTGAGCCTTCTCGTCTGTAAATGGCATCATGATGACAAGGTGGGCGGCTGAGGAAGACCACGGGTTTTAAGACTTGGGTCTGACAGCCTCCTGGGCTCCTCTTTTGCCCCTTGTGTTCCCAGAGGCTCTGGGAAGGCCAAGGCTGAAGAGGTCTGTAGAGGTCACACAGCTTCCCAAACTTGGCTGATTCCCATTCTTGGAAGGACTGATTCCCCAAGCCGTGGCTCAGGCACCTGTGTGACTGACAAGCTATGAGGTGACTCCAAGGCTCTCTCGGGACAGGGAAAGGCAGATAGATCCAGGCTGGTGTCCCCGCTGCACTGAGGAGGACACAGAGGCAAGACCACACCATGAGCTCAGACTGAGCCAGCTCTCAAGGTCAGCTCTCCTGCTTCCAAGCTGGAGTTACAAGACCTCGTTCTCCCTGCTTCATCCCAAGCAGAAGCCACAGGGAGAGGCACCGAGCAGAACCGCACATGGAGGCCCTGGAGAGACAAGGCATCTGTGAGCCCGGGGCTGCGCAAGGGGCTCAAGCCCTCATCTCACCGGTGGCCCCCGCTTCTCCCCAGCCTGGATTTGCCACTCACAGCAGCCCCCTCCTCACTGCCTTGCGTGCCTTCATCCCAGCACCAGATCCTGTTCCTCTCATTGCCCCTTTTCTTCCTTTGTGCCTCCTCTTCATCTTGAAATTGTCCTGGACGTAGTGTGTCAGAACTCAGCCACGCAACCGCAGTGCCCAGGGCATTGCATGCAGTGGTGCTTAGTGAGTAGCGGCTGAACAGATAGATGGGTGGATGGAAGGATCCTGGAGTTAGAGTCAGGAGACCTGGATTCTTACTTCAGCTTGACCCCTAACTGGCTGTGTGTCTCAGGACAGATCACTGAACCTCTCTGGGCCTCCACTGTCCACTCCCCAAAGCTGTTAACACAGAGTCAATGAGGAAACACAAGTGACTTGTTATTTCTTTATTAATGACGTCTTCTTGGCTCTGAATTCTCAGGACCTTTTCTTCCTTGTGCTTAACTGCATATAACCACAGGAGAACTTGCCGTCACATCCTGTGTGTGCCTCGTCTTCCAAAACAGGCAGGCTCCGGAGAAGCCACCTGTCTCCAGTGAGCGCCTGTTCCCTAGAAGTCCCCAGTCTGAACCCCCAGTTCTGCCTTCTCTCCTAAGCCGTCCTAAGGCCCAGCCACCCATTACCTGACACTAGACGGGACAGAAGCTAAGCTTGGCACCCTCTTCTCCAGACCTGCTTTCTGCCCCTCGGTGCTCCTTCCTCGAGGAATGGCCCCATCATCTACCCAACTGTCCGGGTGGAAGCCCAGGAGGCAGATTTTCCTGTAGGTCTCCACCACACGCATTCACCCAGTCCTGCTGACTTCACCTCGTACCTCCTCTCCAGGCCTGGCACGGCCTCTGCTCTGTCACCCAGGCCTTGGGTGCAGCCTCCAGGCTCCAGGACTAAACCCCTCGAGGCCCACTTCTGAAATGCACATCTGATCCCGGCACTCCCTCGTCTCTTGTCCTTCAATGTCTTCCTATGTTCCTCAGGGTCTAGTCCCAACCCTCTCAGGGTGCCTTACCAGTAGCCTGGTGTGTTCTGGCCCGTTCCACCTCTCCAGCTTCAGCTTTCAACACTCCCCTGCACCCCGACTTCCGACTCCTGACTCCACTGTTCTGAAGGAACTGCCTGCAGGCTCCTAAATCTGCTGTCCCCTCTCCCTCTGCTGGTCCTTTGCAAGAGCTCCTCCCTGCCTGGATGACCTCAATTCAAACTTCAGGTCTCTTGTTTCCAGAAACTTGCCCTGACCGAAGCTCCCCACCCCTCCAGGCTCATGCAGGGGCTCCTTCTGTAGAATTCTACGCACCAGGCTCTTATCACATCTTGGCATATCTTACCTTATCGCCACGCACCACAGTGTGTTGTCAGGTCCCATGTATCTTCCCCAACAAGTCGTGGACTCCTTGAAGGAACTGGTCTGGTTCGTCCTTGTGTCCTCAGTGTGCAGCCCTGTGTCACATGCCAGATGTGTGGAGGCAGTCGTGCACAGTGGTAAAGAATCAGACTGGCTTGGCACCATCCACCATAGCCGCCGCTTGCTGCGCGCGTGTGGCCACGGAGCCCTTGGCGATGTTGCGAGTCCACACTGAGAACTGCAGTGACTGGCAAATGCACTCGGGATTTTGAAATTTGGCTTAGAATGAAAATAAGAATGCGGAGTATCTCATTCATACTTTGTTTTATATCGATTATATGTTGAAAGGATAAAATTTTGGCTATGATGCGTCAAGTAAGAGATCTTATCAAAATTGGTGGCATCAACTTATTTTTACTTTTTGGAATGGGATTCCTAGCAAATTTGAAATTGCACACACAGCTCACCTTATACTTGGATTGGACAGCACTGCCTGAGCTCCATGCCCCTGCCAGGTTCAAGTACCCACTCCTGGGTTCCTCCTGGGTCACATGGCCTTGGGCATGGTGCTTAGACAGTCTGCGCCTCAGTTTTCACATCTGTAAAATGGGGATAGTATTTGAATCCTCTGCACAGAGTTGTTATTAATATTAAATGAGTTAACTTGTGTTCTGCAGATAGGAAACCCAATATAAATATTAACTGCAGCCATGGTGATTAGTTACTCAATTAACATTTGTTGAATAAAGCATTGAATTCCTGAATCCTAACCTCCTTGCCTTCACCCTATGCCTGCAGCTACCACTTATCTGTCATTCAACATTTATTCAGCAAATATTTATTGAGAAACTACAGTGAGTCAGGCATTGTGACGGCCACTGCCGGCAAAGAGGAACATTTAATCGATCAATTAATTAATTCAGTGAATCTTCGGGTAGCGTATCTTTTGTGCCAGGTGCTGGCTGGGCTCTGGATACACAGAGGCTGAATGATGCCCTCCAGGCACAGGGAGGAGACAGATCTCAGCAAGGTCGTGGCTGGCACTGTGGGCTGTGCGTGGGGACACTGCATGCGCGGGGTGATGGAGACAGGATGGACCAAACCCAGCCCGGGAGAGGAGGGCATCAGAAACGCTCCCTGGAGGGGGTGACTGCTGTGTGAGCAGGGTCCAGCCGGGCAGAGGGGGGGCCGTGCCTGGGAGAGGAGAGACATTTCCTCCACCATCCATCAGATGCTGAGCAGAGAGAAGCAGGGTCACACAACTTAACCTGAGCCGCGCAGCCCACATCAATATCAGTCGAGGCGGCTGTTTGTTCCTAAGTGGACAAGCCAGCTGGTTGATTGAATTTTTCACTCATCATTAGGATGTTGAACAGAATCTAGAAAACACAGCCCTGCGGCCAGAAGCCTGGGTGTCCCTGGGCTTAAGCTTGGGCTCCCAGACGGCGGTACCCCTCCAGCTCCCCAAACCTTTAGAACCAGGCTCCTCTGTCGTTTAACGCACAGCTGGGAAGTTAAAAGCAGTTTAGCGATAATGCCACCTCCGCACTGAGGACTTCCAGCGACTGTTAATGAATTTAAATGCTGGGGATTTTCTCTGATGCCTCATTGCATATGCGCCTCACATTAAGATGCTAATGAGGGATCTGTTGGACAGAGGTGCTGGAGCTAGACCCAGTCCATGGCGGGGGGTGGGGCTGCTGGCTGGTCAGGCCTTTCCTCTTTTCTTATTGGCCCTTCATCAGGGAACTCGCTTACCAGGTTAACTGGCTGGACCCTCTGTGGGGACTGACATTCTGTCAGCTGGGGCTGGCTTGGCCTGGCTCAGAGAGAGCTTCTCTTCAAACTAGAAGGCTGCCAGTCACGGGCCTTAGGAGGCAAACAGGGGAGTTGCTGTGAGACTCCTGGGACCCCCATCAGAGAAGCTGTGCCTTCCTTGGGGACTGAGCTGGCCCGTGGGGAAGGGTGTGGGCCACAAGTCCATGTTCTCGGGAAGCTTCCCTCTGGAAGGGCTGCACGGGTTCTCATAGGTTCCGGCTCTTGAGATGGAAGTGTCCTGAGAGATGGTAGGGGTGGGAGGAGGACCGGGAGGTGTGCAGGAGGCCTTGAACCTGACCCTGAATGGCAGAGGTGCTTCGAGACTGGGGGATGGCCAGATGATACTAGGTGCTGTTCCTGAAGACAGCATGGGAGGTAGTTGGTCCCCAGGCCCAGGGGGATGGGAGAAGGAGCCGGGGCTTCCCTGGTCTCTCCCCTTTCTGACAGACGCCAAAAGGAGGAGAAAGAGAGAGGCAGGAGACAGAGGGGAGGTAGAAGAGCCAAGAGTTTAAGGGCGTCGATTTCCGGGGGCCACGCAGCCTGGCTTAGGTCCTGTCCTATCTCTACCACTTCTAAGCCGTGTGACCTTGGGCCGTCAGTGACTTAAGCTTTCTGTGCCTCAGTTTCCCCATTCATGCAATGGGGAGAGTAAGAGCACCTGCCTCATTTATGAAGGTGATCTGGTCAGTTTTGTCAGTTATGCCTCAATAAAGCTGAAAGAAATTTTAAAAAAAGAGAGAGAGAAAATGAGTTACTATATGTGCGGTGTCCAGCATGCTGGAAACACTTCCTCTGTATCTTAGAATTATTCTTACTAGTGGCTGAAGTTGTCCCTGACTGACCAATATTGGCGTTCTGTTCCTAAAGGAGAGACTGGGGCAGTGCAGAGAAGCAGGGGCCCCACCAGGAGGTGCTAGGAAGGGGCCCCTCCCTCCTCCCCCTACCCCCGGCCACCACCCCCCCACCCACAGCAGCTGCCAGCTCCCCCAAAAGCCACTTCCCTTGGCTTCCTGCAAATCCACTGACAATTTTGTAAATTTGCTTAAGGATTAAATTAATAAGCTCCTGCTTCTTGGCTCCCACAACTGTACAGACTGGCAATTCTGTGCTCTGGGAAATGCCTTCTGAAGCAGTGTCTGGAGGAAGTAAAGCCACTTTTAAGCTTACCTCCTCCTCAGGGGTGGCCCCAGGATTGATCTCAGCCCTTCCTTCTACCTACATGCTCCTGTCCTCAGCACCCACCCACCCACCACCCTCTGCCAGTGGGGCAGAGGGCAGGGAACCTTCTCACTGTGTGAGCCTTTGGGGGTCCATCTCTGTGTGTTTGTCTTCCTCCTTCAGACTGGGTTGTTGACCCCACAACTCCGTCTCCACCATTGGGAGCTTTTGTAGGGTAGGGTCTGCATCTCTTCCATCAGACTGCACTTCCCAGACCGGACCTTCCCACACCTCCCAACAGGGAAATTTAGGGCCCAGAAGCCCTGCCACCTCTGAGTTCTTCTGCGAGAAGGGGGCAGAGGAAGAGGGGCTGGTAGGGCTCCTAGAACACCCTGTTCTGGACATTCCCTTACATGGCACAATCCCAGTTAAATACCAAAGGTGGGAAGGATCTTGGGGGTTGAGTGTGGGGGTGATCTATCCATGCCACCTTTCTCCACATTTAGGGCTGGTGGCTAAAGAACCTGGGTGATGTGGACAGGAGGCTCCCCACAATCTCAAGATGGCCCCATGTACCACCCCAACCCCAGCACGAGGCTGTGCTTAGGGAGCAGTGATGCTATGGCCTCAGTGGCCCACTTCCCCACTAATACCAAGGCCAGGCCTCCCTCAGGCGGGCTGGGGGCCTCGCAGGTGCCTGAAGCTCTGGTTCCCTAGGGCTATTCCCTCTCGTCCATCTCTGTCTCTGTTCCTTCTACCTCTTGCCACCACGTGCACTTGCTGCCCAGTCACTGGAGCTGGAGAAAGGGCCACATTCATCCAGTCACTGTGCTCTGAGCCTTTGATTAACGGTCAGGGAGTTAAGTTGTTGCCATTCAACATGCGGAGGGGAGGGCTGGAGGCCTCCTGATCCCTCTCGTCTCCCAGCTAGTAACTCTGCCAGGAGAGCAGCAGATGAGAAGAGGACGTCCTGCGGCTCTGGGGAGACCAGGGGAGACAGAAAGTGGGGAGCAGGGCCCCTCCATTAGTTACCAAGCTTCCTGTACCCCAGCTCTGTCCCTGTACCTGAGAGGCACTCGGCCCAGCCACTCCCAGGGAACCTCAGGCTTTGAGAAACTGGAGAGATCAGGTCTGACTTTTCTGTAGAAGTTCCTGTGGTGAAGGCTGTGAAGATCCAGCCTGTGCTTACATGCTTACAGGAACGGGGAACTTACTACCTCCTCATAGGGCCCATACATTTCAGAGTGGGACAATTCTGTCTGTTAGAAAGTTCTTTCTTTCTTTTTTTTTTTTTTTTAATATTTTTATTTATTTATTTGACAGACAGAGATCACAAGTAGGCAGAGAGGCAGGCAGAGTGAGAGGAGGAAGCAGGCTCCCTGCTGAGCAGAGAGCCAGATGTGGGGCTCGACCCCAGGACTCTGGGATCATGACCCGAGCCAAAGGCAGAGGCTTTAACCCACTGAGCCACCCAGGCGCCCCTAGAAAGTTCTTTCTTATCTCAAACTGGAATCTATTCTCTGGCTGGGTGTTGGCCTTTGGAGACATGTAGAATAGGACATGGCCCTTTTCTGTGACTGGACTTCATGTGTTTCTTCGCTTCATGAGAGCATCGTCTCTTCTTTGCTGTCTAGACACTTCTGCCTCCTGCTCTCCTCCTAGAGAACCCCCATGGACTTTGAAGCCCAAAGAGCATGGTCCCTGCTCATCCATGTGGCAACTTTGTGCTTTTGAGTATAGCATGTCCTGCCTTTGACACTCAGCTTCCGGATCTGTAACATGAAGACAGGTTGGATGAAAATGGGCATGAAGTGTCTTGCGCAGCATCTGATGCCGAGTAGGTCTTCAAGACTCCATGGTCTCTCCTCTTTCTTTGGCAGAAAGTGAGCCCTCCCCAATCCGCAGCCTTACTCAGACACAGACCATGCCTGGCAGGCCATCTCACCCTTGTCCTGTCTCTGCCCCAGCCAGGCTTCCCTCCATCTCTTCTCTGCCATCCATGGGTAAAGGAGACATTCCGGGCTGTGGTCTAATAGTGGCCCCTGGGGTTGAGAGGGGTCCTCGCTGGCACTGAACTCTCTCTAGCTGCCGCACTTGGGTGTTCTTGTGGTGAGGCTTGCTGGAGAGAGTTCTCCGAGGACGGCTGCTGGCATCCTCCTCCTCCACCTTTTCCTCTGTCCTGAAGAGCCCTGGCTGCACCGTGGGTTCAGCAGGCACAGGGGCATATGGCGTACTGTTTTCAGAGGGTGTTTTAATTACCCCTGGAGACAAGCCTGAGTTATAGAGCCCCGCGGGCATGTGACACACACTGTTTATGTTCTGCCCTAAGTCATCGTATCTTTGGTGAATTATGCAGTCTCGTGGAAAAATACAAGGTTGGTGGTGGAACGAGAGATGTTAAGAGGGGGTCTTGCCTGCCTCCTGGCCCTTGTGTCTGCCAGCTCCACTCCCGAGGTGGCACTGGCGGCTTGGGGCCTGCCCTGGTGTTTCCAGAGGACTCCTCACCATCAACCCTCTGCCACTCTGTCATGCCGGTAGAGCTCCTCCGCATCCCCATTTTATCACTTGGTGTGGCTGGTGCCTTCATTTGAGACTATCCCCCTTCCAGCAGACCCCAAGTGGAGGATTGCCTAATGTGCACTAATCCCTTCCATCCCTGTGCACACACCCCTTTACCACAACTCCCACCCATAGAAGAGTTTGTTTCCCCAGCCCCGCCATGGACTGTGACTTGCTTTGAGCTACAGAATGCAGCAGAGGGTGTCTGGGGAAGGCCTCAGGAAGCTTGCCGCTTTGCCATCTTCGGGGACTATCGGCAGATGTCACGCGAGGAAGCCAATCTAGCTACTGCAGAATGAGAAGTCAGGGGGAGGAGAGGGGAATCTCTCTGGCCGACAGCTAGCACCACCTGCTCGATATGTGGGTAGGGTCCTTTGACCTCCCAGCAGGGGAGACCTTCTAGGTGAACGCAGCCACATGAACAAGACTCTGGAAAACCTCAGAGGAACACTGCCCCCTTCCTCCCTGCCCAGAATCAGGGGCAATAAGAAATCCCTGCTACTTCTGGCCATCTGGGGGTGGTTTGCTAGGTACCAGTCGTACATGAAACAGAACCTGGGTGTAAGTGATGTTTAGGAATAGTCGCAGGAGGCTTAGGAGGGGGGCAGTGAGCCTGTGGTCAGCATTTAATGAACACCCACCATATCCCCAGCTTCTTCTAGGTTCTGGGAGGAACACGTTCATCTGACCTCTGGTGGCTAACAGTCAGGAGAAAGAGACAGACAAACTAGAACAGGAATTCTCCGCAGTGGGGGACGCCTGGGTGGCTCAGTCAGTTAAACGTCTGCCTTCGGCTCAGGTCATGATCTCAGGATCCTGGGATTGAGTCCCACTTCGGGCTCTCTGCTCAACACGGAGCCTGCTTCTCCCTCGGCCTCTGCCTGCTGCTTCCTCTACTTGTGCTCTTGCTCTCTGACAAATAAATAAATAAAATGTTAAAAAAAAAAGAAAAAAGAAATTCTCCATGGGGACAATGCCAGCCTTTAGGGAGAGTTTTAGGAACAAGTAGGGACATCTTCAATGGTCACCATGATGGTAGGAGATGCTCCTGCATTGACTGGGAAGGGCAAAGGCTGCTGAAAGTTCCACAACAATGGGATAGCCCTGCCCAATGAAGAATCGCTCCATATCCTGCGTGACTTTCCAAGATCCTGGTTGACATTCATGGAGGTGAAAAACCTGCCTATAATTATCGGAGCCTAGGAACTTACTTTGTCTTGTCTGTAAACACAGAGCATTTGTGTCAGGGATTTAATATACACTGAATTTTCCAGGAATACAACCACTGTGTAAATTGAAGGAAGATTATACTTTGTTCTGTTGGAAACATTACCAGGAGTTATTCATCATTTTTGGAAAATCACAGTTCCAACGGCAATGCTCATCGTGATATTTGAGTTCCAGATGCAACCCCTGAGTGTCAGGCTGTGTTTGAGACTGAGACTGAGGCCCTCCTGGTGATCCAGCATGTGGGGACAAAGCTCTGATTCTCCGCCATGTCTTCCATTTACATATTGAAATACATATTTTATTATAAATGATCTTCATTTTACTTTTCTATTACAGTTAGGACATTATATTGATTTATTTTCAAATGATGTGTCTAGGTACGTTATACTCTCCATGAATTTCATTTCAAGATTGTAAAGGAGCCATTACAAACTATTTTTCTAAAAGTTGGGGGTGGGAGATTTGTTGGGGACCCAGCACTAAACCAGCGTTTCAAGCCAATGACACTACCGTGGGGTGTGAAAATGAGGCTTGGGGGCCCTGAAAGAGGCAAGGTTTTTGGTGGGGGTGGGGAATACCGGGAGGTGGAGAATCAAGGAGGACTTCACAGGGGAGGCGGCATGTTAGCTCCTCCCAAAGAGTGAATCTGTGGAGCTCATTATCCCCCAAACAATTCTGAAGAGTGGACCGGAAGGGAGTCCCTGAGCTCTTGGTAAATTAAACCCTGGCCCAGGAATGAATTTCACAAATGAGCAAATTGCAGACGGAAGCTCAGAGAGGGGAAATGACTCACCAAGATCATACAGTTCTGAAGTCACTGAGCTTATCGCGTATTTCCGCGGTGAACAGTTTTGGCCTGCCGGCGACATGCTGTGTACATACAGGAGCTGTCAGGCAGCGTACATGTACTGAGCATCTACAGGGTGTCAGTATGGTGGGTCTAAGGGAGCATAAGACCTCCTCAGGTCGGGGGGAGATGGAAAAGAAACGTATGGGCCAGGACTTGTCAGCCTTGGCACCGCTGACATTTCGGGCTAGACAATTCTCCGGGGTGGGGAGGCTGCCCTGTGCATTGTAGGAGGGTTAGCAGGGAAGTGGGAAGAGAGTTTCCTCCACTGCTGTTGTTGTCATTGCTGTCACCACTGTCATTGTCACTTCTTCTTTTTTTTTTTTTTTAATGTATTTATTCGACAGAGAGAGAGATCACAAGTGGGCAGAGAGGCAGGTGGAGAGAGAGAGGGGCGAAGCAGGCTCCCCACCAAGCAGAGAGCCCAATGTGGGGCTCGATCCCAGGATCCTGGGATCATGACCTGAGCTGAAGGCAGAGGCTTTAAGCCACTGAGCCACCCAGGTGCCCCTCGTCACTTCTGATTATATATCACTTGCATGGGCCAGGCACTGCTCCTTACGGACACCGACTCACTGACTCCTCTCAAGCCCCTTCTGAGACAGGGGTGGCTATTGTCTCCATTTTGCAGATGGGGAAACCGAGGCACAGAAGAAGCAGCAAAGATCTCGAGCGTGGCATGTCTTAGGGGCCAAATGATGGTCGGTGTGGCTGGTGTAGGGAGTGGTGGGAGATGCCTTGGGGGTGAGGAGGGCAGATCGCACAGGTCTCGTGGGCTGTATGGAGGGGATGCTGGGCTGCCCTCTTCTGCCAGTGGCAAGAAAATCTCAGCTAAGACCCTTCCTAGGAACTGTGGTCAGCTCAAGAGAGCTGCCTGGTCCATGGAAGGGTGACAGGGGGAGAGAGCCCACAGCTGCCGTGACTGGTTGACGTGGGAGTATAAGGCTTGACCACCTTCCCAGGACCGCTCTGAAGGGCCACCCCTACCTCAGAGATCCCGTGGGACTGGCTCCAACTGTATCAAGACTCACCCTTACCCCGCATCTGTCCTGCTTCCTTCTCTGTCCCCACAGGCATGAACCCGAATGTAGTCCCTGGTAAATTTCCTGCACTCTCTTTTCCATCTCAGGGTCAGTCCTGGGGGAGCCTGATCTGCCAATCATGGTCAGGTATCAGGGTTTTACTCTGGTGTTTAAGCAGGGGCCACACAGTGGGACCCGTGTGCATTGGGGATGTTTGCTCTGGCCGCTGTGTGAAGCAGTGGGGAGGGGTTAGGTGTGAGGGTTGGGGGGCACGCAATAGTGCAGGTGAGAGGGTAGCAGAAGAGGAGCGTGGTAAGTGGTCCGTGTGGGGGTGTGTTTAGGAGCAGGAGCTAGGAGGACTCACTGTCCGGTGTGACAGAAAAAAGTACCCAAGGATACCTGTTTGGGTATTTGAACCACACTGGTCGATGCAGGTGTTACTGCCCGAGACACACAGGGCCTAGAAGGAGGAGGAGGAATGGATTCAAAGCGGAAATCAAAGGTTCTTTTTGGACAGGTTAAGTTTGAGATGCCTCAGAGATTCCAGGGCAGATGCTGAATAAGCAGGTGGATAAGTGCGTCTGCAAGTCAGAGGGACGGTCAGAGCCGGAGCTATGCGTGTGACGGTGGTCCGCACACAGATGATGGATGAGAGCCCCTGGGGAGACTGGGTTCCTACAAGTAGCAGAAGGGGGCTGGGGCTCCCCCAGATTTAGGGCCCATGCAGAGGGGCAGCCGGGACTGGAGATGGGCAAGGAGTGTCCCTGAAGGGGAAAAGCAAGGAAAGCAACAGTTTCGAAGGGAGGGAGGCTCAGCCTCGTGGAAGAGTCCCCAGCGGTTCACATGAGGCGAGAACGAGGAGGTGACGGTAGATTTTGATTAGGTGTGGGTTATTGGTGACCTGGATCACAGCTGTTTCAGTGGGCAGGCGGCCACAAAAGCTGATTGGAGGTCAGGGAAGAGTAGGGGGTGAGGAGCTGGGGAAGTGAATGTGTGTGAATCTGGAGGAGGTTTTCTACGAAGGCAAGTGAGAGAGATGGGGCACCGGCAGGAAGGGATGGGGGGGCCCTGGAAGCCACATTCCCTTTATCTTTATTGATTGATTTTTAAAAGTTTATTGTTTGTTTGTTTATTTAAGTAATCTCTACACCCAAGGTGGGGCTCAAACTCACAACCCTGAGATCAAGAGTCACATGTTTTTCCGACCGAGACAGCCATGCACCACCTCCCCGCCTTGGGGGCATTTTTCAGACACACTCTATGAAGGCATGTTTGTGTGGTGATGGAATGTTCCAGCAGATCAGGGAACGGGGACAACGGTAGAAGTGACATCCTTACGTCGGCAAGAGGGGGTACAGAGAGCCCAGTGGGGGAGGCTGGTGACAGATGGGAGCAGAGGCTTTCCCTGCATTATTCTGGAAAGGAGGACCTAGTAGGTGGGTTGAGATGCGGTGAGAACGAGGGAGTCAGAGTGGGGAAGACAGGCAGGCTTTTTATTTCTGAGTCTATTTTTCTCCTGTGAAACATGAGACAAGGTGACGGGGTGAAAGAAGCGTGTTAGAGATTTGAGGAGAGATGTGGGAACCAGTTGTCTCAGGCAGTGGCAAGGTGAATTTTCCAGGGGGTTGTAGGAGAGGCTGGCAGTTTTGAGTGCCCATCAGCATGATGTAGGTCCAGCCATCATGACTGCCTGATTTTCCTTCGTGGTTTTCAGCTGTCGGGGGCCGGCACAAAGCAGGAGGGTAGCTGGGTCTGACCCCAGTCAGGGTCGTGTTGGGTAATGTGGCGAAGGCGAAGAAAGGCAAGGGTGTGGGGGGCACCTGTGGTGGGACCTGGAGTGCCGCCCTGGGGAGAATGTGGAAGGGCGTCTCACGGAGCTCTGTGCCCTGCCAGGACAGGGCGCCAGAGTCGGCCAAGTGGAAGGAGAGGAGGTGATGGCCAGAGGCTTCTCAGAGATGTTGACGATCCAGATCCCAGGGAAGGCACAGGTGAGATGATGGAAGGTTCGGAGAAGGAGTGTATGAGGGGAGGGAGGAAAAGCTCACAGGCTCTGAGGAGATCAAAGAACTGGCAGGTGTATTGACTAGATCCTCTTCCTGGATGCTGAGGCGGGGTGCTGATGGAGGGGAAGAGGGTGAGGGAAGTGTTCAACTCACCAGCGTGCGAGGTCTGTCCAGGACTGCAGGGAGTGGGGCGGGCGGCAGATGTCTGCGGCTGCACCCTCCCAAGAAGTTAATGGAGGAAGCTAGGGACACTGCTGGGAGGTGACACCTGGAAGTAAGGGGATGCGTGTGGTGTGGGAGAAAGTAGACATCATTGAAAGGGCTCTGAGAGAATGCGATTCTCAGAGAACCAGTCTTCTCAGAGCAAGAAGGCCCGGAGAAGCGTCGGAGCAGAGGGCAGGAGTAGTGTGTTTGCAGACGGTTTGGTGGGAAGGCCTGGAGTCTGGGAAGAGGTGGGAGTTGGGTTGGACTAGGCCATGGGCAAGACCACATCGGATAAGCCCTGGGCCAGGCTGGAGGCTTATCAGAGGCCGGAGTGTATCAGCAGGGGGCTGATGGGCAGGGAGCAGAGGGCCGAGAGACCTATGCTAAGGTCTATCCTGGAGGCCCGGTAGCTGTTCTGTCCTGTGGCAGGGCTTTGAGCTCCTGACGGATGGCAGAGGTCCCCCGTAGGGGCAGCCCTTTGAGGCTGAGGCCGGTGGCTTGTGGGAGGGGGTCCTTGGAGAGGGGTGGCAGCTGGAAGCCACATTCCCTTTATCTTCTTGCTCTGACGGAAACTGGATTTTCCCCCCAGAATGTTGATGCCCCTGTAGCCCTTTTAAGGGGCTTTATCTCACACTGTATCTCTTGGCCAAGGGTGGGACCCATTACTCCTTGCTTGAGGGATTCCGGCTTCCAAGTCCCCTCCCCCAGGGAGAAGGGGCTGACCTCCCAGTTAAGCAGCAGCTAAAAGAGGGTTTCCCCCAGCAAGTGGCCTGCGTGCCCAGGCGAGTCACCAAAAGAGGAAGTGGGCCCCTGTCATAGATGCAGGGCTCAGGGGCTAGGCTGTGAGTTTGTTCAGGGGTAGGGGCCTGGATTTGACCTGAGTAGGCAGATAAGTCTTCTTGGGGAGCTGAGGGTGTGGAGTGTGGAGGGCAGAGACGTTGCACTCTCAGTGACAAGGATGGGGAGGAGCAAGGACCAGAACAGGTGACTCCAGCGCCAGCCACATGGTTCACTCACTGATATGCAGACAGTGGGTGGCACAAGAGCCGGTGCTAGGGGCTACATATACCATTGGGTTTGTGTTCTAGAAGCTTCCTCTCAGCAGTGGCATGGGGAAAAAGGAGCAAATATTGGAGAAGAAGGCAGCATGAACCTAGAGAGAGGGTACCACGTTGAAGATTGAGTTGAGAGCTTGGAGTGAAGTTTTTAGCTCCTGGCCCAGGGGGCTGCTCCCACTCCATGTGCCTGGGGGTGGGGGAAGGAGCCTCTTCCTCTGCTGAGCACTTTCAGGTTCCTCTTGGTTTCCTACCTGTCTTCACCTAAGGTTCCTCCCCAGCCTGGAGTCTCACTTCCCAGCTCGCCCTTTCTGCCCCCACCCAATGGGAGCCGGGGGTTGGGTGTTGCTGTCTTCTTCCACACTCTTGAGAATCCTGGGCCCTGGTCTCTGGCTTTGCTTTGGAAAGGAAATGGAGGGATTGCTTGGGAGCAGGTCTGGAGGTCCCTGTGTCCACAGACAGGGTTGCTGGGGGAACCTCTGACCAGGCTCTGGCCCACTCCCCATGTCCCTTAATCCCCAGGGCTAGAGCCCACTTGGCTGATTGTTTCCCTGCTGCATAGACAGAGGCATCTGAGTGCAGATGCCTTTCCTGGGATCTGATGGCAGCGGGGTGGGATGCCCCCGGACCTCAAGCTCTCCCCGATGTCATGGCGGAGTGCGAAAGCCTGACTGACAGAGGGGGCATGGCGTATGCCAGGTGACACAGCTTCTCCTCCCGGGCTCCCGAGTCCGGGCCTGGTCTGTGTCCCACCCCATTCCCGCTCAGCTGTGGAGGGGCGCCGGCAAGGCCAGGGGACACATAGCGTCTGGACTGGCTTTTCATCTCCCTTCTGCTGCTAGTGCCGCCCTCACCTGAGCCCAGTGGAAATCACGCCTCCTGTGTCGGCTGCTCTGTACCTCAATGCAGCTCCCCCATGCGGACTTTCTTTGTGCCCGCTTCACAAATGAGGAAACTGAGGCTCAGAGGGGGGAACTGACCTTTCCAAGGCCATGTAGTAAGTGAAATAGGTGTGTTGGAAACCGGCTCTCCTGACTCCAAATCCGGGGTTCTTTCTGGTGCACGGGGCTTTGGTCTCTCACCTGTCAACGGAGTCTGGACTGTTAATCTAGAAATTTCCTCCCTGGTCTGTATTTTGTGGTATCTCAGGGGAGCAGAGCTTGTCACGGTGGGAGTGGGGGGCAGGAAGGAGCAGGAGGGGCTTTCAGGCTGGGTCCCTCACTCTCTCATTCAGCTCCTGACATTATTTCCGAATGAGGTATTTATCCTTATCTCAGAGATACCCCGACAGGCTCAAAAGGAACTGCTCATCCTATAACTCAACACTTGGTCCTATTACCAGACCATACCATCTGCAGCATATTATGAATTAATTAAAAATAAACCTGTAATTATCATGTTAATAGAGCAATTATATTACATTGTAATTTTTGTGTTAAAGCATTAAATTGTTAAATGTTAAGATGTACTATATGCCACGCTTTTTGTAAGCCCACTGTGGCAGTGTCTTCATTGTTTGCACATGCCGGGAACCTCTCACAATGGAGGAGGCTCCGAAGGGCCCCCCGTGGTGGCAGGATGAGTCCCCGAGGCTGGTCAGAACGCTGGCTGGGGAAGGACGTGGGCTCTGGACTTCCTGCCCTGTGTTCTTTTCAATTATTTTTTCCTTCCAGAGAGCTGCCCTTCACCCCAGCCTGGAAGTCCAGGCTGTCAAAAGACCTGCCAAATCAAAGCAAAAGGAAATTGGAAAAGGGGACAGAAGCCCTGACTCCCGCGTTTCTCTAGTGGGCCTCGGGCGGGGGTGGAGGTCAGCCTGGTGGGGACACGTGGTCCATCAGTGGAAGACATGGGCTCCAGAGGCAGGGGTGCCAGCGTGTGAGTGCAAGGAGGGGGCACCCAGACAGGAATGGGCTGGAGATGGGGGTGGGCACCATGCGTTCGGCTAGTCCGCGCCCACAGTACTCACTGGGGCTTCCTGGAGGAAGTGGCATCCTGTCCCTAGCTGATCCAGACTCTAAACTGGAGATGGTAGAGCCCCTCCCTCATCCTCCTCTCAGCAGCCATGTGGCCCCCACATTGTCTCCCTCTGGAGGGTGCTCTACCCCAGGAAGAACTGAGGTAGTACCTGCTCCCACCTTCTCCCAGCTTTGATCCTCAGAGAAACACATAACCTCATGGAGAAAGAAGCTTCACTTGAAGGCTGGAAGCCTAGGCTGGCAGAGCTGGACCTTCCACCTCCTTACCACAGTCCCCATGCCCTCATTTTACAGAAGAGTTAACTGAGGCTCAGAGTAGATCAGTGACTCTCAATCTGGTAGGTCCCCAATGCTCCATTTTCTCAGGTATCTGGGGAGCTGGAAGGGTGAGTTTTGGGATGTGGGGGTGGAGGTCAGGAGGCTGAGGGTCTTTACATTTACTTGGAGTTCTGGCTCTCTGTAGTGAAGCTTGTGGGGAGCTGGCTGTGTACCATACCATCACCATAATACCGGTTTCCTGTGTTTCGCTGTGCCACAGGCCAGTCTCGGGGACACTGAAATAGTGTAGTGAGGCTGGAGGTGACCTCGGGGAGCATCTTCACCCCACTCCCCATCACCCTACTTCTCTGCTCCATTTTATTTTCAGTGGAGGAACCTGGGACCAGAGACTTGCCCAAGATCACACAGCAGGCCCCCGGGGACTCTAGTCTGCACCCAGTGCAACTTTTGTCTGTCTCCACTCTGCCCTGTGCCACCCACACTTCCTGCCCAGAGACCTCCCCGGTCCCTACCTCTCTGTCCCATACACCTGCTTGGCCTCCCATCTGCCTACATCAGCTCCTCTCTAGAATTTTCAACAACAAAAGAATGGCTCCCTAGATGCCACCCAAGTCCCAGGGATGTAGGTAGAATCCACTGTCCAGCACGCAGTCTATGGTGTGCTCCGGCAGCCATATTCTCAATTAGCTTTTTGTACTGTGCTGTGGGCCAAGTGCTGTCATTGTCCCCATTTAACCCCAGAGAACTTAGGGGCAGTGTTAAGACTTGCCCTCAGAGTATTTTTGGAACTGGAGAAGGTGTAGGGCACTGGTTCTGGAGCTGAAATGCTTGGTTGTGAGTCCAGGCTCTGCCTCACCCTGGCCACGTGTGACCTTGGGCCAGTCCCTTGCCTGGAAAGGGGAGCTCATCATTGTTACCGTGTGGTTATGTGAGTTGATTCATTTCTAGCAGAGAGGAGAGCCTGCCAAGGAGAAAACCTCCATAATATTAACCCTCATCACTATAATCGTTGGGGAGGCTTTTCTGCCCATCCTACTGCCTGGGTGGCATTTTCTATTCATGGCGGGGACCCAATTACATTCGTTCTCCCCCCTGAGTCCCATTTTGCACAAATGCGAGAGGGGCATGGGGAGGTGACCAGGCTTTTCTGTACTTCGTGTTGGACCAGGTTCTAGCACTTACCATGTGAGCTGGGGAATGTCACTTTCTCTGAGTCTCGGCTTCTTTCGTCTGTGAGATGGGGCGCGGGCCGTTACGAAGACCCAAGGAAAATGGCTGTACAATGGCAAGCAGTCATATTTACGGTGGGATTTCTGACTGGCAGGTGAGGAATTTATCTGAAAGGAAAGGAGGGGTCCCAACCGGAGGGCTCTCTGGAGGCAACAGATCCCAGCTCCCAGGCCTCAACACTGGCTCAGACACCATCAGTCACCGGGGCCAGGCCCACGTTGAGGAAGGGCCAGGCCCCCAGTGGTCCCCAGTTAGGCTGAGGTCACAGCCCTGGAGCGGCCCCATCCCTGCCCCAAACTGGCAGGGCTAGTGGGAAGTCACCTAGAGAAAAAACCTAAAATCACAGCAGCGCTAACTGGGTTTTAAGTAACATTTGCTTCTAAGTACTTGCTTCTCAGAAGGAGGAGGGATTCCGATGGTGCAATGCAGGCCGCTCATCACGTTTAAACCTTTCCCTCTCTCCCCTCACGCCTCCCTCCTCCACCCCTGTGGGAAACCCAGCTCAGCCCAGGGCTGTATTCAGGCTTAGGGCTGAGTGTGGAGGAAGGGGGAGGAGGAGGCTCAGGAAGGCCAGTGCTCCTGTGGGGAGCCCCTCAAGCTGCTTTGCCTCTCACCCTCTTTCCCCTGCTTCTTGGACTGATTCATTCATTCGTTCATTCATTCATTCACTGGATCGTTCATGCATTCCTTCAGTTGTCCACCCACCCTCCCATCAGGCCGTCAGCATTCGCTGACCACAAACTGATGTCAGAGCAAGTTCCAGCTGCTGCGTCATGGAATCGGCAAACGTCTGGTCAAGGTCCTGGCGACCTGCATCTCAGCCTCTGCAGGAAGGCAGACCAGGATCCAGCCCAAGTCTGAGCTCTTTCCAGCACGCTATGCTCTTCCCTGATGATTCTGTCTCTTCAGGGTGGTTGGATTCAGCTCGCCATCCCCAGGGCCGTGCCCTTCTCGGGCCTCCTTCAGGCTCACTGCCTTTCCTGTTCGCCCCCTCCTAGCTGGCCTCTCCCTCCTCTAGTCCGCTGTAGGTGTGGCTGCCACCTGACTGTTGCAGTCCCATGTGTCACCGTCTTGCTCAGAAGTTCCCAGCGGCTCCCCACGGTTGGCTGAATGATGCCCAGGTTTTTAGTCCTGGCGTCCAAAGCTCTCAGCTTGTTGCTTCTAACTTACTTCTCTGGTCTTAACCTCTGTCTTTCCCATTCACGCACACTACCTTTCAGAAAAGTGGGTCCATTTCCTCCTTCCCACCCACCCCACTGGACGTCCCGCCACCGGGTGTTTGCTGACACTTTTGCATCTGCTTGTCGTGCTCACTATGCAATGGCCCCACCACATCCACCAGTATACGTCTCACCTGTATTAAAGGCCCTATTAAGGGCCACTTGCTCCATGACTCTTTCCCAGGTCCCCTCCCTCCCCTAGCTAGAATCATCTCTCTCTCCTCTGGGTCCCGGAGCACTTCACCTGAGCCTCGGTTCGGACCCACAGACTTGGCGGCGTGGGAGTTAGGGACATGTCTTGGAGTTCCTGGAGGTTCGTGGCATGGCTTGGCCCCGTAGTCTAGCGAGGGACTTCTGTAAATTAAAATTGCCTTTACAGAGCTGTCAAGTGGCATTGTTTCTATTCCTATTAATACACGACTTCGAAAGTTTGCGAGAATCTCTAGGAGTCAAGGCAGCTGGGAGAGAGGGAATGGGAAATCAGGATAGGACATCACAGAGACCAAGAAGTAGATCACTTACCAGTTGGTAAGAGGCTATTTTGCAGATAACTGTCTCATGCCATCTTCACGATAACCTGTCCAAGTATTGTCGAAAACCGACCTTTGTGCTTCGGAGACCAAGTATAACACAAAGACAGAGTTTGGGATGAAGAGGAACCAGCGCTTTCTTGCTTCAGGGGCACAAGAGGCCACACAGGCCATGGCTTTCAAAAACCGCAAGCCCTTCAGGTGGAGGGGTCGGGGGTAGTTTATAGGGAAATAGAGGATCCAGCGGGTTTTGACCGGAACTGTGTAGGCGCTACCAGCCTCCTGCATCACGTCTTTAGGGTGGTACCGGTTCCTGAAACAAAAGGCTAAGAGGAGTGGAGGGGAGCTTTGTGGAAGAGAGGGAAAAGAGTACTGCTAAATTGAGCTTGGCTGAAGGATTAGTGCGGCCATTTTGATTCTTGTTCAACTTTGTGCTCTTAAGCGGGTTTCAAGAGTAGGAAATAAATCTGCATTTTAGAGGTGAAGGAAGAGAAGCTCGGAGAGGGGACAATGACTCCCAGAGGGCACCTGGCTAGAAAGTGGCAAGGCTGGGATCTGAATCCTGGTTTGTCCCGGCGGCACCCCATGCTTTTCGCTCCGTCCCGGGAAGTGGCAGGGGGTGGTTGCCTTAGAAAGGTCTTCTGCTCCTTCTCAGAACAGCTGGCGCATGCTTAGGAAGCGGTTGGGGCTGACAGCTGGGAAAAATCAAGAGTGGAATGAATAAATGGCCAATAGAGAAAATAATTCAGTAGGCAGGATTGAAAGGGAAGGATCCTCGCAGGGGTGGAGTGTGTGTGTGCTGGGGAGGGAGGGGTCCTGTGCCTGGGTCCCCTCCTCCCTCTCCTACTTCACCCTTTCTCATCTTCAACCCAACTCCAAGTGGCAGATTTATTAGTTTTAATTAACATCGCAAATGCTGGGAAAATGTCCAAATTCCAGCTCCTGGCATCACTGGGTTTCCTCGGGAGGGGGAATGAGGGGGCGGTGCCAGGAATAGCAACAGGGGTGGGGTGGAGGAGGGACTGCAGGAGGGTGGTCATCTCTGCTTGGACCTGGCCTGGGACTCCTCCATCCCTCTTCCTCTGGCTCCAATCTGACCCAGCCTGGCTGGAGCTAGGATGGCTGTGGCTTTAGGGGAGGGGGGAAGCCCAGCCCAGTGTGGGATAGTGGGGGTTGGGAATAATTGGCTCTGGTCTCAGCTCCCCTGCTTTGTGACCTTGGCCAAGCCCCTTGACTTCTCTGGGATGATTGTGAAATTCATCTGTGAAATGAACAGGATGATTTGAAGCCCTGTAAGTCTTGGCAGCTCCAACGTGTGATTCAAAGTTTCTTCCAGATCTTCTAACAGCTTTCCCGACTCCTCCCCTCCAGGTAAACTCCTTGAATTCCTCTGTTGGACTCTGCCCATCTCTTGGGATGGTCTTCCAGTCTGGCATCTCCACTCCCAACCTGGATCCACTGCCTCCTCTCAGACTCCTGAGCACCCACCACCCACCTCCTTGATGTCTGTCAATACTGGGCTTGGCCTTGGCTTCATCAGTTCTTACTGGGCAGGGTTCTCAGGCAAGTCTGCCCTTCTGTTTCCTCCTTGCATAGTAGGGATGACAGTGCTTGCGTCCATGGGGTGTGTGTTGAGGGGGTGGGGTGGGGGTAGAGGTGGTGGAAATTCAGTGAGGTAATGCCAATACAGTGTCGAGGGCATTTATCGACCTGGGATCCACCCGTGGCCACACAAGGCTGGGAGCCACGCATGGGCCCTTTCCCTTTGGGAGCCACTCAGAGCAATGCACAGAGGGAGGGGCTGGTGTAATGAGCAGACCAGCAACCACTGCTGTAGGAAATTCTAGTCCCCGGCAGAGACCGATTTGTAGGGAGCTCTTTAGATTCCAATTCGACCCTTCGCCTGCAGTGCAAGCCCCTCGTCCTTAGTTTGGCACTCTCTCATGCTGTGCTGAGATCATGCAAAATTATTCAACTAAAATCATCCAGCAGGAAAAGCAACCGAGCAATCACGCTTTACTGCTGAGAAGCCATGGCCTTAACCCAGGCTGGGCAGCAGGAGCTCAGCAGGGCTGAGAGGCCAGCTTGTTTCAGTGTTTTCCAGAGATGGGAATGCAGGCCCCGCTGGGCTCCTCTCCTCCAGCAGGTGCTTAGCAGAGAGCCCCAGGACCGAGTGGCCAGACAGTCTGGATTCACCTCAGCACCAGGCCTTGCGGGTGGCTTCAACCAAGGCCCCAGGCATTTCTGAGCCCCCACTCTGCCAGATGGAGTTGCTGGTATAAGTTAAGGAGTTTGTAGTTGATGCCATTGTTCCTGGGCCCAGAGAAGCATGCCCCCTCTCGGGGTCTTGAGGGCAATGGGGAGAAGAGAGGAAGAAATGAGGGTTAGGAGTAAGAGAGCAGAAAGGGGGAGAAGGAGGATAGGGTTAGGAGGATATCCAGGAATATTGTCCATGGGAGCACAGTTAGGTATCTCTGGATGTTATGGTTGCTTATAGAGTCCTTACTCCAAATTTGTTTGTATCTCTCCATCCCCATCTGGAATGCAGGGCAGATCCAGAGGATCCTTTGCCCTAAATGTGCTCACCTCTCCACCTCTCTTTTCTCTCAACTGATCACCCATCCTGCCATTCATCCATCTACCTACCCACCCATCCTCCTATCCACCCACCTATCCATCCATCCATCCATCCATCCATCCATCCATCCATCCATCCATCTATCCATGCACCCACCCACCTGTCCATCCATCCAATCATCCACCTATCCACCCACCCACCCATCCATCTATCCAAACGTCCACCCAACCGCCCATCCATCCATCCATCCATCCATGCACCCACCCACCTGTCCATCCATCCAACCATCTACCTATTCACCCACCCATTCACCCATCCATGCATCCACCCCCCCATCCACCATTTATAATGTTCACATTCCATAACAAGCTTTTTGCAAAGGAAAAAGAAGTGAGAAATAAAACGCTAAAATCTTCAAAACCAAGCTTCTCCCCCATCAAAACAGCTCTTTCGTATCTTGGATTTTGGCTCTGCCATCCACTGAGTTGCCCCAGCTGGAAACCTCAGCCTGTTCTCTGCAGCTTTGCCTGCCCCCTCACCCCCTCACCACCCCCCACAGCTCTCATTCTTCCTTTTAATCCATTTCACCTTCCATCACCCTGACTTCCTTTGGCAATTTCTCCTCCCCTCCATTCATAAACACCACCACCTCCTGGCCAGGGCAGGAGGGATCTGGAAGCTGGGAAGAGACTGACTTCCTTTTTTGATTCCAGGCCAGGACTGGGCATGGGGGGACAAAATACAGAGCTGTGGGATCAGATAGGCCTGTTTCTAAGCCTGTTGCTGGCACATGCCAACAGTGTGACTTTGAAGAAGTTGCTTCAACCCTGAGCCTCAACGTCTTCCTTTGGAGGATGGGGGTGTTAATATTGCTTCCAGATGTGTGAGGAGGTGGATCCAACCAGACATTGAGTGCCCAGGGCCCCTGCAGGGCTCAACACACAGTAAGGGCTGCACCTTCCCACCCCCTCCCTTCTCTCTGTCCTCTCCACAGGCATGTGCTTCCCAGCCATCACGCTGCAGAGGGGTTGCTGGGTTAGGCATCCCTGGGACAGGCAGGGGACCAGAAGTCACATCAGAGCTTGTGACAGAAGGAAAGAAGAAACCCTGCTTGGCTTCTGGGTTCTTACCTTTTTTTTTTTTTTTAAAGAGAAATGCTCAGAAAAGTCTTCCTGGCAGGGATGGGGTATAAACTCAGAGAACCCCAGGGCTCCCCACAGGTCTTTGGGCAGGAAACCCCAAAACTGCATCTCCAAGGCAGACACAAAGAGGCTCCCCCTAATCACAAGCGCCCAGGGTTGGTGGAAGAAGGACATCACCACTTCTCCGGAATGAGGGAGAGGGAAACAGCACCCTGCAAACATGTCGAGGAGCCTCTGATCCCTACTCCTCCCCTCTGCACACATAGAGTCCCCCAGCAGAATTGTTTTCCTGCTGGTTTAAGCTTCTAGACTGTTACGGCTTGATGGGTCTAATCTTTCACTTTATGGATGCAGAAACTGAGATCTGAGAGGGGATGGAACTGGAGCCATGCCTCTTGCCTTCTAGTTTGACTTTCTTCATTCCCTCGAATTTCCAGGTGAGTGCGCTCAGTACAGGATAGAAAAATGTCCTCCCATAAAAGCCAGGATGTGGTTTCCCTGAGCAGGGAGGGAGGAGCTGGCATGGGGATGGGTGGCTTCTGGCAATGTCTTATTTCCTGGGGCCTGAGAGGTGGTTTCCTGGGTGTTCACTTTATATAACTCATTAAGCTCTACAGTTATGGATTATTCACTTTTTGGTATTTGTGTTATATTTCACAATGAAAAAGGGTTTAAAAACCTCAATAAATCTCACTGAAATCAATTACACATGCAAAAAGAAAGCTAAAGAGGCCTCAGGTATGAAGAAGACCCCGTACAAATTCCACTCCTGGCAGATGGTCTGTGCCTAGTTACCCTCCCCAGGAAACAGGCATGTCTGCCTTCACCCCTCACCCTTGCCATCCAGAGAAGGGAGCTCTGGGCAGGGGAGGTGGGGTGGGAGCAGGACATTTGCTAAGGGGCCCCGCTGTGCTTTAGGACGGTGATGGTTATCGTGGCTCCTGGATTAGGGGTCAGGTGGCGGTGCCATGAGGACGTGTTTGTAAATGCCATCCCTGGCCTCACCCTCAAGGTGATGCCTACTCTAAGAACCTTTTGCACTTCTGATCTTTCAGAGCAGCTGTTGCTCGAAGTCTGGTAGATAGGGTCCCCTCTGGGTTCTACTTTCCTTTTCTGTAAAATGGGAAGATTGAGGGGAGGTAAAACCTATCTTCCAGGAATGTTCCCAGGAATACCTAGACTCAGTTCACCAAGAAGAAGAATGTCTTCCAAAGGCCCAGAGAGGTCATTTGAATTTCCCGAGGTCACACAGTGTTCAGGGCAACCCAGAACTGAGGACCCTATTCCTAGAAGTTCTCAGGGAAGTGTACCTCCCCACTTCCCTCCTCTCCTATGCTCTCGGCCTGGACCCTGGGGGGCACAGGGCAGGGCTCTGCCCGAGAAGCAGCATTGCTTTTCTTCTGTCCCTGGCGATGTAGGGCTGACCCTGAGCACTTGTGACTTTTAGATTTCCTGAGATTTAAGGCCAGGCTGGCTGGCGGCCTCCACCTCCCCAGGCTGTGGGTGGGAGGAGGGGGTATGATTCATGTCTCCTCTCCTGGTGCTTAATAAGAACATGGCTATAAATGTAACCGGGCCGTTTATGAGCTCTGCTGGCCTGCCTCTGAAAGTCAGCCTCGCAGCTGGCTCCCAGCCTGGCTCAGCCAGTGCTGCTTCTCCCTGTGGAAGTAAAAGGGGGTTCCCTCTCTGGCCCCTCTGCCCCCACACCAGGAACCAGGAAGTCTCATGGAGGCGGGGTAGGGGGGGCAGATTTGCTTGGATATTATTAATTCTGTTATTATTAATTTGTTTAGCATTTGCTAAGCCCCCGCTAGGTCTCTCAGGTGCAGTGCTAGGGCCTGAAGACACACTGATGGGTCATTTCCAGTTCTGGCCCACAGGGGGTTACTGTATCTGGCGCAGACCCATGAGAGGGCCCGTAATGACTACTCCTGTGATAAAGGCTCTGATAGCCATCCGCAGGAGGCCATGACCTGCTGCTGGGCGGGGTGGCAGGAAAGAGTCCCTGAGGGAACTGACCGCAGAGACCGAGGTGCGGGGAGGGGCTGTCTAGTTTAGGTGTGCGGGGGTGGGGGGTTGTCCCAGGCAGAGGGAGCAGATTTAGAGAAGAATGGCTTACAGGAGCTAAGAAAGGAGGGGGTTGGGGAAGGTGTGACTGGGAGGCCACTGGGGCAGGGCCACACCCGGGGTCCTGGCCTTTATCCCGAGGACCAAGAGGGGGCCTCTAAAGAGTTTTAGAAAAGGGCGGAGGCTGGGGCAGGCGTTGGGAGGTGTTCACAGGACGGCCTTAGAGAGATGAGTCTGGCCGGTGCGCAGTGGACTCCCGCTCACCGTCAGATGACACCACCTTGCTCAGAAGCTTCTAAGGCATGGCCCATGCTGGCAATAGTCCCTGCATCGTCACATGGCTTGCGAGGCCTTGGGCGACGTGGCACTGCTTGCTTGGCCTCTTCCGTCACGCCGTCCTGCGGCCGTTTGGACCAAGGAGCGGGGTCCCCACTACAGAACCCTGTCCTTGTCTTGCCGCTCCTCTGCATCCCTCAGTTAGGTCTCTGCTCAGATATCATCTCGTTAAGCAGGCCTCCCTGACCGTCCTTGTGGAACCCTTAACTCTGCTTTCTTTTTCTCCAAAGCACTTATCTCTTCCACGTGAGATCTTATTATAGATGATGCATTTATTGAACCGTACCCACTTTCCCTAGCTCGTAGGTAGGCCCCACAGAGGCAGAAATGCTCTCTGTCCTGTTTTGGATCCCAGCACCTGGAACACGTCCTGCCTGTGGTTCATCTCAGATATTTGTGTGTTGAATGCATGGATGGGTGGATAGTAGTCAGGCCGAGGTTGAGGTCAGGAGACATCTCAGGAGAACATGAAGGTTGTCAGAACCTCTCTGAAGGCTCCCTTGGGGCTCAGGAGGCTGTCCCCCTCCACCCCTGCCACGATGGGCTCTGGCAGAGCTGAATCCTGCAACAACAATCCTCCTCCTTCCACACGCACATGCTACACACACAGCCTTTCTCCTTACACAAACACACACACTCCTCCCTTTTACACACACAGAGTCCTCCCTTTCCACAGAGTCCTTCCCCTTCCATACACTCTTGTATACACACTCACACACACTATAAAAACTATTTTATTGTCTTTACTCTGTTTGATCTTCACAACTCCCTTCTATTTTGATGCATATGAGCGAGGATCATGCTCTTCTTAGGGCTATCTTGAGGACTAAATGAGTTAATATATGGAAAATGCTTAGATCCATGCCTGGAAAATGGTGAGCCCTCTAATATCAGAGTTTTGTTATTTTGAAGGCACTGAGAGGTGAAGTGACTCATCCAAGGTCACATAGCTGAGAGGTGTGGGAATGGAAGGGGCTCATATCAGGTTTCCTGACTATTCAACCAGTGCTCTTTCTACTTCACCTTGTTGTTGTTCCCACAGAGTTCTCACCCATCTCCCCCTCCTACCCTGGCCAGTGGGTGTGGCTAAGCCAGTCCTAAGCCCTGTAGACACTAAAGCAGGGTCAGCTGGTCCACAGAGAACCCCATACACTTACTAGGAGTTGTCAGCTTGCTAAATCCCAAGCCTGAGGTATCACAAAGCACTTCTTCAGTCCACAGGAATCTTCTAGCTGTGAGTTCTTGAGGTCCACCCTAAAGGTGGGTGTCTGTAATACCTAGTCACTGGATGACAGCATGGGGAAAAACAGACATCCTGTTTGCTGCTGTGGAGACCAGGACTGATGGGCCTGGGAACCTGCCCAGCCAGCAAACACACTTGTGAACCAGACCACTCCACTGTCCCCCAACTGGTCTCCGTTCCCCCTCCTTGCTCCCCAAGACTGCCATGCTTCCTTTCCCCCTCACTGTCACCATTCCCTTTTCTTTTGACCTTTCTCTAATGAACTCATGGTTTCTCCATCTGGTGGAATAACTCACACCATATTGCTGGCCTCTGAGAGCCTTTGGGCTCTCTCTGTGTCACATAGGGACAGTATGAGGTCTACAAAGGACCACTCGTTGAGGCCCACATGGTGAACTGACCAATGATAAAACACATGCATCTGGTAGGGAAATCAGGGGAAGATCCCCACGTGAGCCTGCTGACTTCTGGTTATGCAATTTTGAACAAGTGTTGGAACCTCTCTGAGCTCCAATTTTATCTGCAAAATAGGAAAAATAATACCTACCACATTGGTTTGTTTTGTTTTTATTTCTGAAGGTAGAATGAGACAACAGGCATAAATCACATGCACAGTGCCTGGCACTAATAAATGCTCTGTATATGTTAGTTCTCACTCTCCCACAAATATAGAAGAGGGAGTCGAGTTGGTGGGTGGGGGGGAGTAGTGATGGTGGTGGTGAAAAGCTAAACAAAACAGAAAACCCAGCAAAAGAACCCGAAATCCAGGAGCAGTCCAATCAATGCAACTGCAGAAGCAGACCATGCTGTCATTGCTTAACCAATTTTGCAGAGAAAAAAAAAATCAAAGGATAGCTACAAATGAAAAACAAACAGAGCAAAACCAATACTCATTTATCTACAACTAGTTTGCTGTCAGAGGAGGGGCAAGTCCCTCTGCCCAGGGACCTGTCGATTCCAATTGTGCAGAAAGATGACAGACAAGAGATGCCCTCTCTTCCTCAGCCCTGGAGGATGAGGGAGAAGAAAGGAAGGAGGGAGTTCAGCTGAAGAAAGAAGGGGGGGACAGCCAGCCAGGATGATAGAGATGTCAAGCTGCTCCTGTAGCATACTGTGTGAGCTTCCCGCATCCGGCTGGTTTAGCATTGCTCAGTTTGCAAAGACATTTCTGGCTCTACCCAAAGACCCAGAAGGCTCCAGAAAAGCAGAACCATTACCAGCAGAGGTGTGAACCCAGGGCAGGGCTGTCATGAAGTGCAAGTGGCAAGTTGTGCACAGCACAAAGACTCCTAGCCTAAAGAATATGTAGGAGCTCAAATCCAGTGTGTTTTCCTTTAGGGTCCTGCTCTGATGGGGTGACCTGGGATATCCTTCCTATTTCTGGAAGTCAAGGCATTTTACAGCTAGCTTTGGGCTCTTTGGAAAGCCCATCCCATGGGACTTCTCTGCTGGGCCAGATTGGAACCAGGAACATCACTGGGAAGTAGATATGCTCCTGGCTTTGGTTCCAAGCTGCCTGGGGGATTCTGGTGCTGCTGCTCACTTACTATGTGACTTGGAGAAGTTAGATATATGCAATATGTGTCTAATATATAAGACAACTATAATCTAAATAGTTGAAGATAAAGAATGTAAATGGTGGTAAGGTTCCACATTCTGCTTGAAGTGACAAAACAGTGATTCTAAGTAGACCGTGAAAAGTTAAGTATGTATAATTTAATTCCTAGAGCAATCAGTAAAAGAACATTTAAAGAAGTTATACAAAGAGATATAGTAAAAAAATATATATAAATTAAAATAGAATACAAAAAATGTTTATGTAACCCAAAATAAGTCAGAAAAGGAGGAAACAGAGAAACAAATAAAAGAGATTAGAAAGATTAAACGGGAAACTGATAAAATGGTAGATCTAAATCAAAACATATCCTTAGTTACATTAAATGTAAATGGTTTAAACATACACATTTAAATGTGATATCATCAGAATGGGTGAAAAAAACCCAACTCTGACCCAAATATAGACTGTCTACAAGACACTCTCATCATATATATATATTTTGATATAGATAGGTTACAAGTAAGAGGGTGGAAAACATATATCATGCAAATACCAACCAGAAGAAAGTTTGGTGGCTTTATTAAGATCAAAGTAGACTTCAGACAAAAAAATCATCAGAGATAAAATGGGTTTTTACATAATGATAAAAGGATCAATTCATAAAGAAGACAAAGTCTAAATGTGGATGCACTTAACAACAGGTTCAAAATACATGAAGTAGAAGCTAATGGAACCAAAAGGAGAGATAGACAAATCTGTAATTGTAATTGGAAACATCAACACTCCTTTCTCAGTTATTGATAGAATTAGTAGACAAAAAATCAGCAGAACTGATTCAATCAACTGGATCTAATAGACAATTGTAGGACACTTAACCCAACAAAAGTATAATATCCATTATTTTCAAGTACACATAGAATATTCACCAACCTAGGGAATATTCTGAGTCATGAAACAAATATTAACAAATTTTAATTGAAATCATGCAAAGTATGTTCTCCGAGCACAATGGAACTGAACCAGATCGGTAATGGAAAGATAACAGGAAAATCTCCAGACACTTTGAGTTGAAAAATATACTTCTAAATAATCCATGAGTCAAATAAGAAGCCTCAAGGGAAATTAGAAAATATTTTGAACTGAAAGAAAATGAAAACACAGCATATCAAAATTTGTGGAATGTAGTCAGGCAGTAGTTAGAACTTACAGTATTAAACACTTATATTAGAAAAGAAGAAAGGTTTCAAATCATTAATCTTAGATTCCATCTTAAGAAACTGGAAAAGGGAAGAGCAAAATAACCCCCAAGCAAGGAGGTGGAAGATAGAGCACAGAAATCAACACTATTGAAAAGAGAAAAGCAATTTTAAAAATCAATGAAACAAACAAACAAACAAACAAACAAATCAATGAAACCAGAAGCTGGTTCTTTGAATACATAAATAAAATTGATAAATTTCTAACAAGACTGATAAAGAAAAAGGAGAGAAAGAGAAGACAAAATTACGAGTATCAGGAATGAACGAAAGGATATCACAATAGACATTAAAGGGAGAGCAAAGGAATAATATGAACAACTCCAAGCACATAAATTTGACAGATAAACTGTACAAAACCCACAAATTATCAAAACTTACCCAAGATAAAATAGATAACCTAAATAGTCCTATGATTAATAAAGAAATTGAATTTGTAGATAAAAAAATCTTTAAAAAAATCAATCACCCAGTCAAGATGATTTCTCTGGTGAATTCTTCCAAACATTTAAAAAAGAAATAACACAAACTCTACACAATATCTTCAAGAAAACAGAGGAAGAAAGAACACTTCCCAATTCATTTTATGAGGCCAGTATTATCCTAACCACAAAACCAGACATCGAAAGCATAAAAAAAGAAAACTATAGATCAGTTTCCCTCAGGAATATAGATACAAGATTTCCTAACAAAGTATTAGCAAATTGATTCCAGCAATACATAAAAAGAATAATACACAATGACTAAGTAGAGTTTATCACAGGAGTGCCAAGCTGCTTAAACATTTGAAAATTAATCAATGTCAGCTACCATATTAATAGGCTGAAGAAGAAAAAACAGATAATCATATCAACTAATGCAGAAAACACATTTAACAAAATTCAGTAGTGATTTATGATACAAACTCTCAGGAAATTAGAAACGTAAGGGTATTTCCTCAACCTGATAACGGATATCTATACTAAACAAACAAACAAACAAACAAACAAAAAAACCCTACCACTAACATCATACTTAATGGTGAAAAATATGTTTCCCCCTAAGATTGGCAACATGTCAAGGATATCCACTCACCAATGGAAGTTTAGCTGATGCAATCAGGAAACAAAAACAAAGGCATACAGATTGAAAAGTAATAAAATAGAACTGTCCCCATTCCCAGACCATATGTTTGTCTATGTGGAAAAGTCTAAAGAATCTACAAAAATAAAAACTCCTACAACTAAGTTGCTGTTTGGCAAGGTCACAGGATACAAAATCAACACAGAAATATCAATCATATTTTTATATACCACCAATAAATAACTGGACACCAAATTTTAAAAAGTATCATTTACAATAGCTCCAAAAATATGAAATGCTTATATATAAGGTTAACAAAAGACATTAAGAGTTCTGTATGCTGAAAACTACAAAATAAAGATGAAAGAAATCAAGGAAGCCTTTTTAGAAGAAAGCATAGGAGAAAACTTAAGTGATTTTAGGATAGGCAAAAGAATTCTTAGCTATGACTTCAAAAACATGATGTATAAAATGAAAATTTGATAAGTTGGATTTCATCAAGATTAAAAAACTCCTACTAAATTAAAGACACTGCTAAGACAAAACATAGGCTGGGAGCAAATCTTTGCAAGTCACATATCTGACAAAGGACTTGTATCCACAATATATAAAGAACTCTCAAAACTCCGTTATAAGAAAATGACCCAATAAAAAATGAGCAAGAGATATTTCACCAGAATACACAGATGGCAAGCAAGCACATGAAAAGATGTTTGGCATCATTAACTGCTAGGAAATGCAAATTAAAACCACAATAAGGTCTCATTACTCACCTTTAGGATGGCTAAAATAAAAAAAATGCCGACAAAAACAAATGGGGGTGAAAATGTGGAAAAAGTGAGATTCCCATACATTGCTGGTGGGAATGCAAATGGTACAGTCAACCCAGGAAACAGTTCGGCTGTTTCTTATTAAATGTATATGTCCTACAACCCAGCAGTCCTGCTCCCATGTATTTACCTAAGAGGAAGGAAGACTGTAAGTGAGCGTTCAGAGCAGCTCTGTTTATGATCTCTCCAAAGTGGAAACAACCCAATTGTCCTTCAGTGAGTGAATGGATGTGTACATCCACGCAACGAGACACTCCTCAGCAATAAAAAGGAATGAACTGTGGACACACATACCACTCTAGATGCGTCTCAAAGGCATTATGCTGAGTGAAAAAAACCAATCTCACATTGGTCACATGTTGTATGGTTCCGTTCATATAACATTCTGGAAGAGGCAAAACTATTGTTTTCTCTATTGTGATAGAGAATAGGTTTGTGGTTGCTCAGGAATGGGAGTGGGGGAAATGTGGGAGTCTGGGGGGCGGCAGGAGGGGCTCTTCTCTGGTGCTGGAACAGCTCTGTTGCCATGGGCACATGAATCTATGCATGTGTTAAAATTCATGGAATTTATATATATATATATATATATATATATATATATATATATATATAAAATTAATAAGTTAGTAAATAAAATATATAAGATAAGTCAGGGAAAGAATGAAAAGGGCATCAGTACCTTGGCAGGCCAGTGTGTGGGAGGCCCTGGGATGCAAGAAATCAAGTTGCAGAAGGATGTGAAGGCAGAGGTCTAAACACCCCTCCCTGGCAGAAGGTCCCATTCTGGAGCCAAGTCTGGGAGGTCCTAGGTTTTACTGTCAGAAGAAGACAGTTTCTTTTTCGATCATCACTTCCCATTGTCACCATCTCATCAGGTCCAGCCTGGGAGCACTGGGAAACCCATGTTTATCGGACTTCACACATTAAAAACCTCCTTCGACCCCACAGAGACATTTATCTCCTCTTGCCTTCCTCTCGGGAAGACTTGTCCTGCTGCTCCAGCCACAGTTGCCTGCGTTGGAAGCCAGGGGGCATTTTTATGTTTCCCGACCTCTGTAAGTCAAATGAGAAGTTCCTTGATATGTTTTGAATCTCTGCGGCTATCTTGCCTAACCCCGGTGGCCATCCCTGCCTCCCCAACTTTAGCCTCCCACTGCTCTTCCCCTGCAGTCTTGTGGGCTCCATCCATGCACATCCCAGCCAAGATGCTCTTTCTGGGGCATACACCTCCCTTCCCTGCTTAAAGCCACAGGGGCTTCTGGTACGGATGGTGAGGGGGCAGAAGGGGTGAGGGAGATGGGAAGTAGGGGCACAACTTCTTCCTTAGCCTGGCCATGTGGGGTCTGGCTCCTTCCAGCCTCGGTTTCCTTACAGCCTCTCTTGCCCATGCCTCTCTTTCTGGATGTCAGAGACCTATTCAGTCCTCCCCTCCAGTGTTCTGTCCTTACTGTTCCCTATGCCTGGAATGACCTCTCATTCCCTCCGCGTGGCTAATTCCCACTTTTCTTTCAGTCCCGTCTTGGGCAGTTTCTCCTCCCAGAAGTTTTCCTTGACCTCGTCCTACCCGGGATAGCTCATGTACCTGTAGGGTGAGTTTAAAGCTTTTCGTTGCCAGGGCATCCATTTCAAAAGACATCCATCTAGAAAGAACATATTCCAGCTGTATGACCCAGCTTCTAGCAAACAGCCAGATGATGAAGTTGGCTACCCTCCCTCATGAAGGCAGGCCCCACCCAGAGTTGGCCAGGCTCTGCCCTGTGACTGATGGCTGAGAGTCCACGTGGACAGTGGGAGGAAGATACCTGTGTCCTTCTGCCCTGCAAGCCATCCATGGCTGTTTACAGAGCTCTATGTAGCAGAGAATCCCAGTTTGAGCCTGAAGCCCGAGGTGCCAATGTGGGCTTTCCCACTAGCTCCCACCGTGACCTGGGATAAAGCACCACCCCTCGCCAACCTCAGTCTTCCGTCTCTGGGATAGGACGCATGAAACCTGCCAGCTTGTGTCTCAGAGGGCTTGGCTCACCGGTCCTAAAGCTGTGGGGGAAGCTGCAGCCTTGGAAGTGGGATGACCTGGAGGACGGGCCGCCAGGGGCTGCACATGCCCTCTCTGAACATGCTCAGTCAAAGGCATGCAAGGTGAAGGCATGTTTGTGGGACGGCTGAATACCCCCTGCCCCCCTTCTCTGGCACCCCCTCTTAATTGCAGGGTGGGCAGCTGCCATCGTCCCCCCCCCCCGCTTCCCTTACCCGTGTTTTGTTCAAACCCCTAATTTGTCAGTCAAGGAAGCAACAGTGCATTAGCGATGGGTGGAACGTGCCAGGCAAAAATGTGGCGTTCATTCAGCCTGGGGCCAGAGTGGGGAGGGGCACCGAGTTATTTCCCTGCCCGCAGAGTTGGAGGTCGGGATGGTGCCTTTCCCCTCACACCCTTTCATTTCTTCACCTGGAGAGCGTGCTTCTGAACGGAGGCAGTCAGCGGGCGCGCAGTGGGCGCTTTGCTTTCCTCTAACAGTTGCCATTAATAAAACATGACATTAAATCGGAGCTCGGAGGGGATAATTGGATCCATTTATCACGCCTGCAGCCAGAGAGGGCTGGCTCACCCGCACTGGGGCTGGTGACCAGGCACCAGGGGGCAAGCTAAGCACCTGAGGGCTGGGGGTGTATGTGGGGGGGGCATTAGGAGAGGCAGGGTCTAGGTTTGACACTTCGGACCCTCCCACCCAACCCCAGGGTTTTTAGCAGTTTTAGGGACCATCCCTTTGGCCTCGACAGAGGGCAGGAAGCCAGCTCTGCTGCCAGACAGGAGACGTTCGAATCCTGACCCGACTCCTTACCACCTGGGCAAATTCTCTAACTTTCCCCAGGCTCAGTTTTCTCATCTGTAAAATGGAGACAAGTTAGTAATTCTTCCATCCAGGGCTTTTGTATAGATGATGTGAGCTCACGCGCTGGAAGTGTGTAACAGTTACCTGGCACACAGGAAGGGCTTAGGAAACATTAGCTGTTATTTTATTCGTTGAGCTCGCTGTGGGAGGCATGAACACAGGATGGGTGTCACCCACTTCCAGGGATGAAAGTTCATGGTCACTAAGTGGGGAAATCATGGGCCTCATCCTCAGGCAGACCAGCTGGACACTTGCAACCCTGACTATTCAGCTCCTTTCTTGTTGCGAGACTGTAGACGCGTCATACAACTCCTCTGAACCTATTTCCTCTTTGTACAGGGGGACACTCACATACACCTCAGAGAGCTGTTTTGCGGTGCCAGTGTGAGCGGAGGTACAGCTCTAGCTCAGAGCCTATCACACTGTGGGACTCACTCAGTAGGTGATAAAGCTCTTCCTTTCTCTCTTGAGAAGAGAATTGCTTCCATTGTTTAAAAAAACATGCTATCTGTTAAGGTATGTAGAGGGCAGGGTTAAGGAAGGCAGATCAGTCAGAGTGCTTCAGGCTCAGCTGGCTCCAGGGGTTCAAATGAGACCACTTAGAGTAGATGGCCTTCCAACCCCCTTCTTAACCTCTGTCCGTACCCATGCCCTTGGTAATAGGACGTTGCTGTTCCTTAGACTTAAGGGCCAAACTGAATTTCAGTTCCCCTTGACTCTGGGCCATGTGACTTATTTTGGCCCATGGAAGGGGCAGAGTGATAGTGTGACCGTTCTGAGACCAGTCCTTACAAGACTTTGCGTGTTTCTGTTTGATTTCTTGCCCCTTCGCCATTCTATGAGAAGCACTATCTAGCCTGCTGGTCCAAGGAGGATGAGAGCCATGTGTTACTAAGTCAGCCCAGCTGCTACTGTTCCTACAACAGAGTGGCCCAGCTGAGTCTGCCCCCCAGCTCAGCCAAGCCCCAGCCCATTTGCACATCCAGAGGAACAGAAGCTTATTGGGATATCTTGGGGCAGTAGTGTGGTTGGGTACTGCACATAAAAGCTACCCGATAACACCAGGAGCACCCCCTCTCCATCTTTCAGTCTCCTTTCTCAAGAAGGTGCTGCCCTACTCTGGCAAGCTGACCACCAGCATATCCAGCTTACCTGCAACAATGAAGATACCCCAGAACAATCCCCAGTAGGTCCTATAAAAGTCCAGGTCCTGACTCTAATTGATTTAGATTAGGCCAAATGTCTATCCTCAAAATGTCATTGTGACTGGGGGTGTAGATTTCTTTGGTAGGCCTAGATCACGTGCTTACCCATGCATCGGGGGCCTGGGGTCAACCTAGATCTCTCCATCAATCCACATGGACTGAGAGGTGGGAGAGGTCACTCCCTGAAGGAAATCAGGGTGGCCTTATCAGAACAGGGAGGGGTGGACGGTAGGCAGGCAAGAGCCATAGATGTTCACTACTGGAAGGCAGGGAGGACATAATTACATAGTCAGGAAGGAGAATTTATGGCTATTGATGGCTGATTGAATAGTCAGAACACAACTGCAAGGTTTCTAACTGGTGGAGGACGGGTGAAGTCATCTTCAAGAAGAGACCTAGCGGTGAAGGGAGGAGAGGGAAGACTTTGGGATAGAATCTGCATAGCTTATTTGGAGGGGAACACAGTAACCCAGCCTGGCTAGATTGGAGGAGTTCTTCCTTTGTGTTTAATTTTAGGTTCCAGAAAAGTCCCAAGACAAATGGAGCATTTCACGTTCAATAGGCCTCCCTGACTATGTGTTTTTAGGACTAATGAAGGAGTCCAGGAGACTTGTCCCCAACAGGTGGGATGGAGTAGGGCACGCTTCCATGGAGGAATCTGTACCTTGAGAAGAGGCAGGTAAGTCCCCTCTTGAGCAACAGAGTCTTTAGGGAGAGACCAGGATGTCAAAAATCAGTCCTGATACCTGGAGAAAAGTCCCCCAGCTCCGGGGGTCAATTAGAATGTTCAGGCACTGAGACAGCAGTCTGGACACTGAGCGGGACTCCCTTCTCTCAGCAAAGCTTAGGCTGGATTCCAAAGCTGAGAGGCTGTCTCTAAAATGTGAGCGGTAAATATGTCTACCATGTTGCTTTCAAATGTGGATGGACTGGATTTGATCTTCTGGGACCTCCCAGGAGATCGCACAGTGAAAAGACAGCCATCGGCAAGCCAGGAGGGGAGCTCTCAGAAACCAAACCCTGCTACCACCTTGATCTTGGACTTCCAGCTTCCAGAACTGTGAGAAAAGAAATGTCTATTGTTTGAGCTACCTAGGCAGTAGCATTTTGCTATGGCTGTCCAAACAGAGGACTCTAGGGGAGAGAGTGGCAATAATCGAGCTACCTGGGCCATGTGTTTGCTGAATATCATTCCATGTGGCCCTCAAGCGACCTGCTGGAGGAGAGGTTATTATTCTCCCTTCCCAAGTGATGAAACCGAGTCCTAGTGGCCAGATCTGTCCAACTCCTTCCACATTGACACCCTCCAGACCCAAACTACTGATGGCCTATGTTTTTGACCGAGGAGGACCTTGGGGACCTTGGTGGTATCACAGATATGCCACAGGACCTCCCTCTCCCTCACCCCTTTAATTCCCTAAAGAATTGCACAGGGTAGATGCTGTCAGCCCATTTTATCATTGGGGACACTGACATTTAGAGGAGTTCAGTGTCTTGCCCATGGTTCCATAGCTGGTAAGAATTTGAACCCATGCCTCTCCGACTACAGATCCTGCATTTGGGACCACAGACCAGAAAAACCCTTGTGGAGCATTCCCCCAACAGATGGGATCCTGCCTCCTCCAGACTGATTCTATTCTATTGATGTTCCTTGAGGAAAATGGTAGCTGGCAATGTGATACACGTGGAGTTAGGCCCATGAGAAGCCATGATGTAATTCGAGGAAGATCTCAGAGGGCGCCAGGTCAGAGAGGAAGTGGCTCCTTGCTCTGTCTTTCTTGGATCTCACCTTCCTCTAGGGAAGTCTCTCACTTTGACCCACCCACACCCTCTTGGTGGCAGAACTGCTGCGCACCGCCCCTGTTACTCTCTCGGTCATCCATCAGCCCAGCCACTCTGGTCTTCAGACAGCCAAGCCTCTTCTCCTCTTCACGGGCCTTTGCCTACAGCTGTGCCCTCTGCTCGGCTCCACATCCTCACAGGACCAACTCCAGTGACAGAGGCATCAGCTCCTCTGTCATCTTCTCTCGGGGCCCATTCCCAACCACATCCCCTAAATCTGCCCCCTGCTCCCATCTCTATCACTTCATTGTTTCCAGAACATTCTCACGACCAGACATCATCTTGTTTATTTACTTGTTTGCCGCTCTTGCCACTGTCTCTCCCAGCATCCAGAGTAGTTCAACATCTTAGTGCCCAATAAAGAATAGTTGAAAGGACAAATGAATGAAGAAGGGCCCTTTAAGGTATTGGCAGCAGGAAGTGGGTTGGGGAGCCACAGACCCCTCTTTGGGAGAGCTACGTGGTTGGATAGTGCCCTGGAGATTGGGGGAGACTTCTTCCCTTCGGAAGTGCTTAGCAAAGGAGCAAATGGGCCGATATGGACACAGCCTGTGAGGAACTTGACCAGAACTGGGGAGCCTGGCCCAGCTCTGCCATGCCGGGGAGCCCCAGGAGATGGTGTTCACTTTGCAGGAAGCTTCTCTATGAGGCTCCTCTCCCAGAGCCCCTCCTTGGCTCCTGGGCTGAGTGGGGCTGGGCCGGGCTGGGCCGGGCTGACTGATTCCCGCTTTATTATGTTATGATGATTTCCCCCTCCCTGGAATGATTAGGCCTTAATAAATAACATTTCTTTCTGATATTGTGCCATCATTAATTCTGCTTAGCTCTCCTCGGAGAAAATTTTGTGGAAACATTCTCAGTGCTGCTATTTAAAGCTAAATTAATTCGGCTGATTATTTCTATCCAAGTAGATTTGTGCCCAGACGGCTGGGGCCAGCCCAGAGAGGAAGCGAGGTGTGTGCTTGTCTCTCTCCCTGCGGCCTTGCTCAGGGTCTCTGCTCACCCTTTGCTGGGCAGAGCTCAAGCTCAAGTCCTCCCTGGAAGGGGGAAGAAAGAGCAAAGGGGACCGGGATCCTGATTTGGGGACACAGGTCCTCCCAGCCTCACCTAAGGTGAGGGCAGAATTGGGAGGGTCCATCAGCCATTCTTCCTGTCACTGGCCTCACAAAGGCTTGTACAAGGGCTGTGTCCTTACAGAAGCCACTAATGGGATCCCAAAGGGTGTGGGAGTCTGTGAACCAGGACAGGGTCCTGCCAGCCAAAGCTGAGCACAGTGGAGCCCACTAGGTTTCTATTACCAATTGTGGGGTGCTGTGTCAAAATTGGGGTTCTGAACCTACTGGAAGGACTTGGTGCAGCCAAAATGGGTCCTAAAGAACCATGAGATTGGCAAACAACAGTCAGGCGGACAGCAGGGTCCTGAACCTGAGAGCAGGTGTCCGAGTCAATGATGCTGGTACAAGTCTGCTGACTTACTCTTAATGGGGCAGGGCTATTAGAGCTGGACAAGTTTCTCTGTAACAAGTCAGGATTCTGTGAATTCAGAGTTCTATAAAATCACCAAGTGTTTGGCACAACCAGGCCTGGTTCTGAGGAAAAAGACAGGATTCTGTGTAACCGGGTAAGTTTCTGTATAACCAATCAGAGTTTCGGTGGAATAAAGCCGGTCTCTGGATGTCAATATGTCAATTTTGGAACTTGTTTTTTTTTTTTTTTTTTTTTTTTTTTTTAAGCCAAGAGCAGAATTCTGGGAAGCTGAATAGAGTTCTGCAGAATCAAGCAGAATTCTGCATAAGAGAGCAGGCGTCTGGGTCCATGAAGAGGGCTCTATGGCAAGTGTGGGGTTTCTGATAACCACGGTGCAGAAAGCAGATTTCTGTGATATATATCTGATATATATGTGATATATATCTGAGATCCTTACATAAGGATCTCAGATTTCTGTGATATATAAGGACGGAGGGCTCTGCGTGACAAAGCAGAGTTCTCTAAGGGCTCTGACTTTCAATGACCAAGAGCCTTGCATATGTGCTGTGTCCCGCAGGCATGGTCCTGGGTGGCAGAGCAGGGCACAGCATGCCTCAGATGGCCTGGCCCAGGCCCGGTGCCTGCATCTTGGCTGCAAGGGAGACCAGGAATGTGACTATTGGACCTTTTTAATAACTGTGGTGGGAGGCTGGTCTTGCCAGAAGAAGTAGGGGACTCTTCAACATAGCAAGGGTGTTCTAATATGGATCAGCCAAAAAGAATGGTGAATCTCCACTGTATCCGGCTTCCATTGTGCCCAGTCTCTCCAGCCCCAAGGCCTTTGTTTGTGCTATTTTCTCTGCTTGTCCCCCCACCCCCACCCCATCGCCCTCCCACCATGTACCTGCAAACTCTCCATGTACCCGAGGTCTCCACTTAAACCTCATGAACTCAAGGTGCTTGCCCTGACCTTTCTCATGCAACCTTCCTGCTCAGAGACATCACCTTATTCTTTCCCTTCCTTGTACCGATCCCACCGGGTACGTACATATTGATCTCAGTGTTTGTCCCTCTCCTCTCCAAATGCTTAGTTCACCCCTGTGCCTGGGCTTCAGCTCCTTGGAGAGATGATCCCTAAGTCTCCCCATCCATCCCCCAGGTTGCCCTGCATCCTGGACAGCACCACCTGGAGGACCTGCATACACCGCAGCTCCCTGTGTCCCAAACTGGGCTCCCCCAAGGCGGGCTTACCTCATAGTCACGCCATGTAACCAGCTCTGTCATCATCCTTCCATCCTCCAAACAACACACCTTGGACTCTGCCTCCATCACCCTATGTATGGCTAACCCAGTCTGTCCAATCTTTATGACCCAGCAGTCTACTCTTCTCCTGCCCACCCTCAGGCAGACCTTTCCCCACATTATTTTTCTACTCCTTTCAACTGAGCTACAGTGGCAGGCTGTGGTGACCCAGAAAAAAGTGTTATCACTTTGATGAGGGGGGATACCTTCCATTGCAATATGCAGGCCTAGGGTAGCAGTAGCTTAAATGACTTTGTTTTCATGATTATAGGCTGGTATGAGCCGTTCAAGTTAATATGGCAGCCCCTTGGCATCGGGGATCCCTTCTATCTAACTGTTCTCCTTTCCTCAGGGTCCTTAGGTCCTCTCCTAAGCATGGGCAAGATGACTCATCAGCATGCCCACTGGGTCTGCTTTCCTGCCAGATAGAAGGGAAGAGAGGGAGCCATGGAGAAGGAGAGCCAACCAGCCTCCTTCCTCAACAGCATACCCAAGAGTTGCACATGCTAATTCTTCTCACCCACTGCTGGGCAAACCTACCTGCAAGGCAGGCTGGGAAATGTGCTAGCTTCTGGAGGGCCATGTGCCCAGCTAAAATCCAGAGCTTCCACCGCCAAGGGAAAAGGGAAACACAATGGGCAGTCTCCACGGCACAAGTTTAAACACTAAAATAGCACAGACATGAAAAGCAGCCATTTACTGAGCCCCCGGCAGGCACGCGCTTTCATTTGAACCTTAGGACCTCATGGCAGGCGGGAGTGTCATCTCCTTTTCACAGAGGAGAACACAGGGGTGGGGGGAGGGGGGCATTAAGTGACTCACACCAGATTGCAAACCTGAAACTGACAAGACAGGGTCCAAAGAGATGGCACCTGGTGCCGGAGCCCAGGATTTACCCATCACACCACACAGGAGGGACTTTCCAGGGAAGGAAGTATATGCGGGTTTCCCCCAGAGCCCTATTCCTAGCACTTCAAACAGGGGGGTTGGCTCATGGCTCATGAATATTTTTGGACTGATTGGATCTTCTCCTTTCTTTCTGTTGGTGCCTTGACCCACCGGAGGGGTGGGACATCTACCCATTCCGGCAGGAGGGTCTTCGCATTCCCGAGGGAATGTGCTGACAGGGTCTCCCTTCCCTAACTTATCCCTCCCAACCCCAGGCACTGGCCCTGCGTCTCTACTTTCCCTGCTGTGCGTGCATGTGCATATGTGCAGGCGCATGTGTGAAGGGCACACATTCCTCCGTCTGATTTTTCAAGAGTGAGAACTCAGCTTGAAAGAATTCTTGCCGTGGTATCCTGGACCTCGAATTGTCTCTGTGCCTTTCCCTTCATAGAATACAGGGAACGAGAGGCTGAGGGGGGCTGTGTCTCTCTGGCTTCCTCCAGGATAGGTCAGTAAGAGCCTGCATTTATCAGCCCCGTAGCACAGGCTGGTCCTCTTCAGGTTCTGCATTTACGTCTCACCCGGTCCTATGCACTGGGGGCTCTTTTTAGTCCCGTTTTAGAGACAAGGAAACCGAGGCACAGAGAGGTTAAATAACTTGCTGAAGATCACACAGTGATCACACAGTGATGGAGCCATGAGAAGACCCCTGAGACTCTACACTGGAACTGCAACAGCTCACTGAGAGATAGTCAAACACTTTCCTGCGTACAGGGCCTTGTTGTAGCTCTGGTTTATTGTCATTTGCCTGATAAGGAGGCTGAAGCTCAGCGGGGCTAGCTCTGCTCCCCAATGGACCAGTCTGCTGCTAGGCCTCTCCAGGGCTCCATGGGGTCTCCAGTTGGTGGAGGCTTGCAGAAGAATCTAATCCTGAGGTCCTTTTGGCTCTGAAGGCAGCTGTCTGGCTTGTCTGCCTCCTTTCCCTCCAGGGGAGCTCCCTGGCTCTCCTCGGGCTATCCACCCCCCCCGGCAGCCCTCTCTCCCTTCCAGCTGTTCCAGCTGTGCACATGTAGGGCGGAGCGGTGGTAGATGGTGGGCGTTGAGTGGGGGAAGAAGGCTGTTTATTTATGGTGTGACAATTTTGATGTATTTGCTAGGGGGAAAAACACCCCAGCACCACACAATTAAAAGACTGGCGGTTGTGGGCGAAGCTGGTCTACAGCTGACTTAGAACCCAGTAGATTGGAGAAAAACAACAGCAACGGCTGTGGCTTCAGTCCCTCAGCCAGGCAAGTCCCCTGTAGCTCTTGGATGCTGTTCTGGACAGGTCCCAGCCTGCCCAGGTGGGTGTCCTGACTAGGACCCTGTTTATGGGGGGTGGTGGGGACCTGTGGGGGGGGCAGTTCTATGTGTTTACTGTCTTTCATGGTACAGTGGTCTTCCTGGGGCATCAGGGAACAGAAGGTCTCCATATTCTCTATGGACTACTCCCATCTTTTCTCTGCTATCCGAAAATGTGGCCATTATAGTCCTGTGTCTCCTCTCTCGCTTCCCTGCCTCCAGTTTTGCCAAATTCGATCTTCTCTCCATTCAGCGTTTATTCTCCTACCAGCATGGATCCTAAATGTGTTAGCATGTCATTCAAAGCCCTTGTATCAGTCAGGTTTCTGCTGTGATAATGCTGTGTAACAACCCCCCCCCCAACCCCAGAGACTTATAATCACAAACCCTTACTTATCTCAGTCCTGGGTCTACATGTGGGCTGGGGCAGTTTTGCATCAAGCTGTAGGGCGGGTTCAGGTCTGCAACACATAGCTCCCATCCTGGAATCAGCAGATGCCCAAAGCACGCTCTTTCATGCAGATCCCAGAAGCGCAAGATGCCATGCTGAACCACATAAGCAAGTTTAAAGTCTCTGCTCAAATCAAGCCCACTGACACTTTATTGGTCAAGCCCATGCAAATCATATAGTCAAGCCCACTGGGGGCAGGGAAGATACTCCACCTCCTTTAACAGGAGGAGGCAAATCACATGGCAGAAGGAGCAGATATGTCTTTCTGTTACAAGGAGGAACTGAAGAATTGGGAATAATAACCCAATCTGTCACAGTCCTTTATAACTGTCTTGAATTAACAGTCCCGGGATGGGTATCATCGGCATCACCTTGACCCCACCCCAGACCCACTGAGTTACAAATCTGGGAATGGGGCCTGGTAATTTGAGTTCTGCTTAGCCCTCCAAGTGATGTAGGCTGTAGTTGGAGAACCAATGCTGGACAACCAGGCTGACCCCCTCACCCCATTTTTTTTTTTAAATCCCTGAGTCCCCTAAGCTATGTCCCTCCCTGGAGCCTTTACCTTCACTCTTTGTTGGAATGCTCATTTCTCCTCCATCTGGCAAATTCCTGCTCACGTTTTCAGGCCCGAGCCAAATGTCTCCTCCTCTTGGAAGCCCTCCTCCTCCCCGATGCCAGGCAGAATTAATTATTTCCTCCTCTGTGTTTCCACAGAACTCCTACAGATACCCTCCATCCAGCCGGCCTCGGATTGTGTGATGACTTTGCCTGTGGGACAGGGTGTCCCCCAGGGCCAGGACTCTGCCTTACTGGCTGTTTCATGCCCAGCACACTACATACACCAGGCACACAGTCAGCACCCATTTACTGTTCAGAGATTCTGTTGTTGATTTTCAGGTACTTCTGCTGGGCTGAGGGGGTGCCTTGCTTCTGCCTGAGGAGCCCGGGCTTCCCAGAACGTTAGGTGGTGAGTGTGGATGGAAGAGGGGGGTTATCGGTGAGAATGGTCAAAACAGCCCAGTCTGGGCTCTGCTCGGGCTCCAAGAGTCGAGCTGCAAGGAGGTCGTGGAAACCTGGGCATGGGCAGGAAGAAGATGAGGAGAGCATCTGGTGCCCAGGTGTCCAGCAGCTGTCCTTGCTTATGGCAAATCTGGTAAAGGGTCACCCAAGGGACTCTGCAGGGTTAGAAAAGCTCTGATTGTTTATCAGATGTTGGGAAAGCTGACCAACCTTCAGACTGGGGGATCTTGGCAGAACTACCACCTCCATCGGACTAGGAGCTCGTCTGAGGCAGGGCTATGTCTCCTCTGTCAGGCTGGCAGCTCCTGGGCAGTATGAGTTTTCTCTGCCCCATCAGACAAGGAGAACCCTTCTTCTCCAGTTGGGCTGGGTCCTTCCCATCACATGGAGGGCTCCTGGTTCAGGGACGGGGTTCCTCCACCAGACTTGGGCATCCCTGGGATGGGGAGGGGTGTGTCCTTTGTAGTCCTCTGCTCAGAGGAGGCAAAGAACTCTCAATTGATTTTCTATAACTGAGATCCTTGTAAGGCTCTGCTCCCTCAACACACCCACTGCTCAGCCTTCAAACCCAATGCGTATCCAAATGAGCTTCCTCCTCCTTTCCTGAAAACACAGAGAGAATGAACAGTCAACCCAAGGAGGAGGAGATTTCGGTGGCCCTGTGGAGGAATGGGAGCTGGGGCACCGGGTCCTGGGAGGAAGGTAGATGCCAGGAAGCCCCCCACACCCCACCCCACTCTCTGATCTTTGCCTTCGGGCTGACAGGTACAGTTCAAGGGAAATTGAATCTGTAGCTCTCAGCTTCATTTGCGTTTAACGCATCTGGTTGGCAGTGGGCAGGAGGCTTTTGATGTCTGCTTCTCGTTGCCCAAGACTTTTTAAGCCTTTTTCCTTCAAAGCCAAGGAGACCTGTGTTTCTGCCAAGGAGTAAATAGACTTGCATACCCTCCAGTGCCTTAGTCTCTGGAGACCCAGCTCCCAACGCCCTGAGGGTTGGAGGCCCTACTTCACTCGCCCAGCCTACCAACAGCTTGTGCGGGTCTCAGCTCAGGGAAAGCTTTCAGAAAACGGTCTTGGCTAGCATGGGATCAGGAGCCACCGTGGGAGATTTCAGGATTGAGCTCACCGAGCTCATCCTTCTAAGAACTGAGGGAAGGGCCTGCATTCCTGCCAGGGCTTCTTGGCAGGTGTTCAGCTTCCTGTGATTTCCCCAGTGTCCCCATCTCCCCCGCCTCTAAATTCATCCTTAAAATGGTGTTCTTGTTCGTAATATGGGCAATTGATGATTTCTCAATCTCATGGAAAGCATGAATACAGCCCCTTTAAAAAGCTTGGCTATTTTTATTGATCTGGAAGCATCTTCACGATTAACAGGCAGGCTTGCTGTGAGAGGCAGCTTAGGTGTGGCGGGCTTCCTTCTGGAATAAATTGGTGCCCCTCCCCCCGGTAGAAATTTTGCAAGAAACACAGGAAAACATCTAGGCCACCTCTGTCCAGTCCCACTGACTCTGCTTCCTGGCCCCCAGTCTGATCTCAGCCCTGTCTCTACTCCTCTGGAGACTCTGAAGGGAGGAGTCCCCACTGTGGACGCTGCCCGGAGTTGAAGGCAGCTGTGGCCATTTCTCTGTTTGGAGCAGTGAGGAGCTTCACAGGAGGGGGAACTGTGGCCTCTTCTCCTGTTCACATGGTGGGCCTATGGACACTGGAATTGGGGGAGTCTTCTGATATCTGGATGGTTTTCCATGCTTTACCAGGGACTGGGGCATCTCTGTGTCCTCGTTTCCATTCTCTGTGAACCCAGACATCTGCATGAAGTGTTGGCGTGTGGCTCTCGGCGGGACTAGCCCAGCCTGGTGCTCCATGGTCTGGAAGGAGGTGGAATGTGAGCCTAATGAACAGTGGTCTTGGGCTTTCTGAGAATAGAGGAGGAGCCGCACATATGGAAAATGGGGCTGTTGTGTTTGATTGTGGGAGCCTGAGCCTAGGGGAGGCTCCATCCTACACGGATAGGCCCAGTTCTTTACAGGGATGGAGGGGATAGTTGTCAGCCATACCGTAGTGTTGGAAGCAGGGACCGCTGGAGACTTTGGCCCCAGGAGCTGAGATTGGAGTAGATGGGATTAGTTCCCTTTTCATTGTTTTATGGTGACCGAAGTGGGCAAGGCAAGCAAGAGAAGGGGCTCCCCGAGGGCTAAGCCACAGAATGAGCGTGATCTATAGGACCTCTTAGATGTCAACTAGAAATTGAAAGAGCCTCAGCAGACCCCAGCTAAACTTCTGTGACCCAGGGGTGGGCACACAGCACGGTGGGGATGGAGTCGGGGAATGAGACTTGGGTCCCTTGACCTTCAGCCTGGTGTCTTAGCCCTGATCATTCCAGGTCAGACTTGAGAAAGAACTTCCTGCTTCTGTCAGTTGACACAAACACATGGGCATCTTAGAGTCAGCTGACAGAGAGCTCTAGGGAGCTAGGCAACCAAGGGCAGCCAGAGAGAGCTTCCCCTGGGAGGCAGGAAGGACGGCCCTGACCCCTAGCTGCGTGCAGCCCCCTGGCCTGAGCAGAAGTTTCCTGTGACTCGGAAGGGCAGCCTGTGGAAAGCAGACCTCACTGTGGATGGAGCTGAGGTCACTGGAGGAGGGGGCACCTGGCACCAGCTTCCTGCTTAGAATAGACACAGACTCATTATCTAGCGAGTACCTATCATAATCCCAAAGATGCGCGGTTCCCCTCCGGTGCCTTCAATCACCACCCTGAATGCGAGCGGAAACTTAAAGCAGGCGTCAAACCCACGCAGATGGGAGCTGACAGCTCGGTCTCCAGCCTGCTCCCCGCTCCCCGCACTGAGACACCTGGCTTGTGAGGAGGGGATGCTTTGTCCTCACCAAGGCTGGTCCAGCCTGAGGAGGGGGAGGAGGGAGCCCCGCTGAGTGGAGGTGTGAGTCGGGGTCCCTGACATGGCAACTCTGATCCTGGTCAGGCTACGACAGGTCAGCGAGGCTCACACCCATCTCTCACTTAACACAGGGCTGCTGAAGATGACGAGCGGGATGCCTGGCACATAGCAAGCCCTTTATCACGGCAGCAGACCTACTATGTTCCTAGAGCTCCATCCTCCCAGATGCTGGGGCCTGTCACCCCCACATAAACCCTGAGGAATCAATACAGCTGGCCCAAGGCAACCATAATCCTGTCCTCCCCTCAAAGCCCAAGGACCCAGGCTTCTCAAAAGGCCTGTGGAGGGAGGAGCTCCCACCCAGTGCAGGGGTGGGGCAGGGCCGGAGTGCCTTTGCCTCAGCAACCTGGGCTGGGAGGCTTGCCTAAACGCCTCCTCTTCTCTGCACCCCAACTGCTTCACCTACCAAATTCTAGGACAGTTGGCTGGGGTGGTCCTGCAGATGCAGATCCCTGGGCTCTTTGAGCCTTCCCTGGAGTCCCCGGGGTCCCAGAGGAGACAGGGTAGAGGAACACGGGCTCTCCATTACTCAGACTTCCTCTCAGGAAGGAGGGATCCAGGAAGTGGTCCCTTCCATGGGTCCAATGTGCTGGGTGACTGCCAGGAAGCCACACGCCCCCTCCTCACTGGTCTCCCCATGGACACAGTTCGTGTGGCTGCTGGCACCTCCAACAAGGGATGTCTAACTCAGGGCTTCCACTCATGCAGCGCGATGTCACAGAAAGAATGTAAGCTGGGGTCCAGACAGACCTGGGTTCAAATTTTGATTCTGCTATTTCTAGACTGTGTGGCTTTAGGCCTGTCCTTCTCCCGTCTGTGGCCATAAAGCGGGCACAGGAGTGCCTTCCTCCCAGGGCTATTTGAGGACCCAGGGAAGCTCTGGGCATGGACACTACTTGTTTCTCAGGGGGGTTAATCCCCTCTTTCCCTGGGCACCTGGTCTCAGTGTAGCAGGAGGGTGAAACTGCCACCTGGGGGTCACGCTGTGCCTGTCTCCCCAGGACCTGCACCTTCCCTGCCTCCATCTCTCCTGTGACGCCCAGCCTGCTGCAGAAACCCCAGACACAGCGCCTTTCAGAAGCAAGGCCCAAAGGCCAGATTTGGTGAAAAAGTCATCTTTGATGGATTTTTGCTTCCTTGTGAACATTTCTTTTTTTTCTTTTTTTAAAGATTTTATTTATTTGACACAGAGAGAGAGAGAGAGAGAGAGAGAGAGAGAGAGACAGAGATCACAAGTAGGCAGAGAGGCAGGCAGAGAGAGGAGGAAGCAGGCTCCCTGTTGAGCAGAGAGCCCGATGCGGGTCTCCATCCCAGGCCTGAGATCATGACCTGAGCCACCCAGGCGCCCATGTGAACATTTCTATTCAGGAACACAGAAAGAGGCACCGACCAGGAGCCAGGCTGACATGAAAGCTGGTGCTCTCGCTGCAGAGCTGTGCCAGGATTCGGGGCCCCAGGGCTGTTCCAGGAGGCCTGGCTGTCAGAGCTAGGTGCCCTCCCCCTGCAGCTCCCCCCCATCAGGGGAAGGGTGGCAAGGCGAGGAGGGACAACCACAGTTCAGTCAGGCTGCCCTGGGCGTGACTCCCAACTCAGTCACTGGAGAGCTGTGCAACCTGGGGAGATGAAGTAAACCTCTCTGAACTTTGGTGTCTTCTCCAGCAAGATGGGGACAACCACAGTTCTCTGAGCACATTAGAGTGCAGATTAAATGAGGCAAAAATCTGTGAATCTTCATAGTAGGTGCTTAATGGATACTTGTTTTTTCCTCCTATTGATACGTTTTTGTTGAAATTTGATGTAAGGCGATTTATTGTTTGATACTGAGGACCCAACAAGGAGTAAGATCTAATTGCTGTTTCTCTGGGTGCCACAGTCCAGTGGGAGAAGCCCTCCCTCCCCCTTCCCCTCCTCTCCCCTTCCCTCTGCTCCCTTCCAACCCCTCCCCTCCTTCCCTTCCTGCTTCACTGGGGCAGCAGGTGGGGATAAGGGGAGTCATTGGAAGCTCAGAAGGGCTCAAGCTGGCTGCTGTTGAAAAGGGGATGCTTGGGGGGCATCTGGGTGGCTCAGCTGGTTAAGCGTCTGGCTTGGGCTCAGGTCATGATCTCAGGGTCCTGGGACTGAGCCCTGTGTGGCTCATGTCCAGCTCTCTGCTTAGTGGGAAGTCTGCTGCTTCCCTGTCCCTGTCCCTCCCCCACTCCCTCTGCTCCTGTTCTCTCTCTGTCTCTCAAATAAATAAATAAAATAAAAATAAAAAAATAAATAAATAAAGGGAAGGGGATGCTCACAGGCCCAGTGTATATAAGCTTGTGTTCTCTGTCTCCCTAATCCCCAGGCCTTGTCTTCCCTTAACCTCTGAGTTGAGTGAGGTCCCTTTCTAGGGCTGTGTTGCAAACCCTTTCTATTTTGAGCCCAGCTGAATATAGGTAAAATCCCGAGCCTGTGGGGGAACTGGAAATGGCTGATCTTTGCTCCCAGCGCTGAGTTTCGTCCCCTTCCTCCTGCCATTCAGAACCCTCACTTGATTTCCTCAACCAAACAGAGCTCAAGACCAGGTTGGAAGAAAAAAGATTTTTAAAAAAGAACAGGAGTCGGTCTGGCTTTTCAGCTGGCCCTAGGGTTGGGCTGGCGCTGGGGTTTTGTGTTGGTAGGGACCATGTTGTCCCTTGGAAAGGTAGGGAAGAGGGCCCGCTGGCGAACCGCAGGAGCCCACTGCTGCTGCTTGCCAATATACAGCCTTGACTAAGTCACTCCTTGGCCGTCCCGTTTCCTCATCTGCAGAATTCCGGAAGGATGAGCTTGTAGGCTCCCAGCAGAAACCCTCGCCGCCCCCTTTTCCTATTCCCTGAAGTTCCAGGAGCCCCAGGCCTCTGAAGCAGGGAGGCTGGGGAAACCAGGGTGACTCCTTCCTAGAGGTGGGACTGCAGTTCTCCAAGGTCCCTCCACATCCTAGCTCCTGACTGGGAGTCCGAGCTGTGATTGTAGCATGCCGCACCTGGAGCTTCTGGAACAAAGAGACGGGAGGGCCTATATCCTAGTGAGTGTCCCTCAAGAGCTGATGTTCTCTCGCCTTCTCCTAGGAGACACAGCACTTACTCCTGCCATGCTGTATTTGCTCAGACTATCCGGGGGAGGTTCCTTTTGGGAATGGCCATCAGAGCCCCTGGGAGACGTGGGGTGGGGAGACTCACAAAGGCATCGCTCCAGGCACCTGACTTGGCTAGTTCTTCAATCCCTAACCCTAACCCTGCGGGCTGCAGAGCCTGCCGGCAGCACCATGAGTCACAGGTCATGCAGTGGGAAGAGGATGGGGGTGCTTCCTTGACGTTCCCACTCTCTCTGGCCTCTGCCCCAAACATGGCCCTCCTGCTGCTCTCCTTACTTCTGCCCTCACCTCTCCAGGTGTCCCCTGCTCCCCTGGGGTGAACTCCAGGACCTCAGAAGCTTCCCTGTGCATGTGTGATCCCTTCGACCTGTGCTCTCCACATCGCCTGCCCCAGATCCCTACTCTAACCCGGCACCCCGCCTGCTGCTTTATGAACTCGTTTCATTTTCATGCTTTTCTGGGTGCATTTGTGGATGTGGAAGCCTGGAAGGGCTTTCTGTCCCTGGCTGGGCCAGTTTCTTATTCAAACCAGAGCTCCGGCGTTAGTGACTCAGGACTGCCTCCACTCCCCCCCCCAACCTTTCTGGTCCCCTCTTGCTTCCATCCAGCACAGGTCCCAGTGTGGGCTTCTCCTCTCTGTGGGCTTCTGTGGCCTGCCACCTCCGTGAGACCCACAAGTGAAGAATTATTATGATTTTTTTTTTTTTTTAAATCTCTGTATCCCCAGGGCCTCGAACAAAGTGTGGCAGAGTGTAAGGGCTTGACAGATAACTGTGAATGCATCCATAGAGAGGGTGCGGGCTGTCTGGAGCCTACCAGTATAGGGAGGAATGAATAATAAACCAGCTTATTGAGTGTTTACTATGTGCCAGGCATTCTAATGACAACAGGTGACATATATTGTGAGGGTATACTGTGCAAGCAGGATGATATTTATTCCTCACAATAACCAACAGAAGTAGGTAGTTCCGAGATCCCTCTTTTATATAGATATGGAAACCGAGGCATGGGGATATGCCAACACTTTGTGACAGCTTATTCACCAACTGAGGCTGTGCGCTTCAGAGCCCGAACTCTGTCAGGCTCTGGGTCTACCCATCTCCAGCTAGGGCACCAGTTGTGAGGCCTGGAAACGTCTCAAGGACCATCTGCCATGGTCTCTTTACGTAGTGGGAAACTGAGGCCAGGGCCAGGAGAGGCTGGCTGGGCCGCCCCACTCTTGCTGTCAGCTGTGTCTGTTGCCTGGTTGCCCTCCCCCATCCTTTTGGCTTCCTCTTCAGAAAGAGGAGATGGGGGTCCCCCTCATTGGACCCTGCTCATTCTCAGCCGTTTCCAGACCGCTGTTTTTTGGACAGCGCCCCCCCTGATGCGGCTTTGTTGCCATGGAGACCATGGTGGGTACAGGTGCATCTACACGACGGTGAAGGATACAGCTCCAGTTCCTTCCCTCTGAGAGCTGAGAGGTGCACGGATAGGTCCTGGGACATGCAAACTCGCCAGGCACATGCCAAAGGACCGGGTTAGGCTTCCGGTGTGGGCGGGTCTGGGCGCGGGGCGGAGACTGGAAGGGCAGGTACAGGACTCAGAGCCTGGTTCACTCGAGTGGAAAAATTTCCCCTCGAAATTCCTGCTTTAGAGTCCACAGCACCAGAACATCAGCATCTAACCCCCAGCCTCATCTTCCCAGAGCAAGGAAGAGAAAAGGATTTCATCTTCTTTGGAGGAGGGGTCACCTTTTATTTTTCTTTTTTAACTTGAAAAATATATTAAAAATACACACCCCAAGGAAAAAGTCACCCCCAGGGCCACTACATAAAATTACCCCAAAATAAATTAAAATAGACACTCCCCTCCCAAGCAAGACCTATCGCTCAGAGGTTAGAAACTAAGTTTGTGAAAACTACTAATTATTTCTATGCTTAGGCAGAGATACCCATCTCTCTCTAAATACATTCATATCTGTAAAAACACATCGTATCGAATTAGAATCATACTCTGCAAATTGGCTTACTTCTTGCTTTTTTAACTTCACAGTGTATCCTGGAGATTTTCCCTATCGGTAAGCATCGATCTATTTTATACTGCCGTGGAGGGGATTAAGAGTAGAGAAAGAGGAGGACTGAAGCAGGACAGTCCTGGCGGGGGCGGGGGGGGGCAGTCTCTGAAGGAGGTAGGGTGTGACTGATGAGCTGAGCGACAGAAAAATCGTGTTTGTTATAATTACAGTGTGCGGGGTATGGTCATCCCATCACGCCATTTCCTTCCCTCACAGTCCACAAAGGAGACCTGATCCTCCCCTGCTTACAGATGCAGAAATGAGGCCCAAGTTCAGAACGATGGGGTGCGGAGAGAAACCAGGTCTCGATTCTGATTCCCGGCTGGCAACCACCAAGCCTGTGAGATTCCCCCCACCCCAGCTAAGGCAAGCTGTGCAGCCTCTGGTGGGTGGGATCTGGGGGAGCCTCTTCCCCTTTCCGAAGTCCCCTCTGTCCTTTCTCTTCCGGGAGTCAGAGCCAGGTGGAGCTCTGCGCTCCACAGAGCACTTTGGAATTCATAAAATGGTAATTTATTGAACAAGCCTTTGGAGAAGGGAAGTAATGAAAACCGCTATATAAATTACGAGGCCATTGGTGTTATATGGCTGGAGCTAATGCTGTTAGTCCCCAGAAGGGTGCAGGGAGCCTCCCCCAACTCCACCCTTCTTGGCCAAGCTGTCAGCCCCTGGGGAAGAGCCTCCAAGAACAAGGGGCCGATGGGTCCCCGACACAGACAGGCCTATGCCTGGGCTCAGCTGGGGAAGCTCCTCCTTGCCACGGTGGCGAGAATCGTGATGGGACCCAGGGTGCTGCGTCGATGGACCAGGGCCCCGTGTGTTGGGGTACTCACCACAGCTGCACCTCCCCAGCCTGAAGATCCCCACTCTCTTCCCTGCAGACATTTTAATTCTGGCATCATGATGCCTCTCCCATGTAATGTGGCCCCCCTTTTGCTCCCTGAAAAGCTGTTAACTGGACTTCCCCTAGAAATCAGTGGCCTCTTAGAATTGAAGAAAGGTCACATTCTTGTTTCTCTTGTATGTTTATGGCCATTAGGATTTGCAGGCCTGGATGCCACCAGCCGGTCCTTCCCTCATGGGAAACTGGTTCCTGGTGGGGGAGAGCATGTGCCGTGTGACCCCAAGCATGAGGCCCTCAGTCTGGTGGGTCTGAAATTGAGGATTTTCTCCGGAGCTTTAGGGCTTTAGGGCTACAAAGGGGCAAGTCCCGCTGCTGTCTCTGGGCCCTGACTTCCTTCCCCCATCCGCTGGGGACGACTGCCATACGAAGGCATGACAGGTTTGTCAGAAACAAGCAGCACCCCCGCCATGCAGGGTCCCTCTGACGTGGCCACGAGGTCTTAACCTGAATGACCCGGATGGCAGTGTCTGTGAGGGGGAACCTGAGGCTTTGGGGGTGGCTTGTCCTCTTGTCTGGTGACCCATTTCCACGTGGCCTGGGGAGCTGGCCAGAGTCACCGCTTAGCGTTTGTGGGATTTTCCTTCTAACTGGGTTCTCCCCTCCAGGAAATAGAATGATTGCATCTCAGAGATTTGAGTGACAGATAGAAGAAATGAGGCCCAGAGAAGTTAAAGACTTTCCACACAGCACATCCTTGCTAGGCCCAGAAGGGGAGGGATGTGGAGTCAGGCCACTTGTTCCCTGCGAATGTCCGGCTCTAGCTTTCCTGACTCGGTTACTTGAGAAGAAGTAGGGCTGGAGGTGAGGGGGGGTGGTGCTTGAGAAGGCCTGGGGCCTGGCTGCTCTCTGTTAATGGCCCTCCAGGTTGAAAGGGAGCTGGGATTTAGGTCTTACTCCAGGCTTTTGATGTGTGATCTTGGGCTGCTTGCATACCCTGTCTGGGCCTCAGTTTTCCCACCTCTAAAATAGGGAATTTGGGCAAATAAAGTAGTTTCTAAACCCATTTGCAAACTGGAGCCACTAAAGCAGGTTGTTCAAACGCGATTCCCTGGGCCCCACCCTTGGCCAAGTACCCCGGGGAGAGGGCTCAGGAACCTCTGAATTTAACCAGCTTCCCAGGTGACTGGATGCAGTTAATGTCTGAGCTGATATTTGGACACTGTGGGCTGGATGACCAGGAGGTGGGTGGGAGAAGCCAGACTGTGTGAGCCTGGTTGGAGTGGGGTTTGAGGAGGTATTATAGGGGAACATGGGAAGTGCAGGGCTGGGCTTCAGAACAGCTGACATTTTTGTCTCTTGGTTGTGTGACCTTGAACAAGTTACTTAACCTCTCTGAGCTTTTGTTTCCTCATCTATAAAAAGTGGAGTAATAATAATAATTCCCTGGAAGGGCAGGAGAGAGGATTAAATTCTATGATCGATGGGGGTAAGATTCCTATTTACGGACCACACATCTCCCATGTCAGCCCCTCCCAGTTTGACCTACCCCCCCTCCTGTGGTCCTGACTGAGTCTGGCTCATAGCTCTGTCCCCTGGAATCTGGGGGACCAGAGGGTGAGCCACAGGGCCAAGGAGAGCAGGGGAGGGGCTTGGCAGAGAAGGAGAAGGAGAGGAACAGCAGGGAGAGAAGGGAGGAGTGGGAAAAGGCGGAGGGTCCTCTGGGGACTGAAATATGGCTCCTTCATTCCGGAATGTGCTTCTTAATCAACTTAATGGGCCTCTGACTGAGCAGGGGCCTCGGAAGCTAGGAAAGATGGGGATGGCAGCCTAGGCCGCCCACTCCAGGGCTTCAGAGAAGGGTTCTGCTGTGGGGGGGAGCCTGGGATCTGGGCTGGCTTTTGAGACCTTCATCATTTTCCTCCTGACCCTTGCCCTAGCCCCGGCCTGGCTCCTCCCGGATTTGGTGGGAACTGGGAGCCCTGACCCTGGCCTTTAGATTTCCAACTTCTGACTTAGCTTAGCAGCATCATGAATTCAGGGTGTGCTGGAGGGAAGGTGGAGAAGCCCACTGAGGGGTGGGTCAGTGGTCACGGTCATGGCTGGGGCACCCAGGGGTGGCTCTTTCAGATGCCATCCATCAGGAGAGCTCCAGAAATGTCCTTCAAGCAGCGGCAGTGACTCTCAGCCTGAGTCACTGGTGGTGCCAGCTTCTCGAGCAGGACGCCTTGTGGGTGCCCGAGCAGGGACGCGATGGTGGTAAGTGGGGCCGCAGCCATTTCTCTCCATCTGCTCTCCTTTCTCTGCCCCTCGAACTACTGCCCATGGGAAAGAATCGGGATCTTCCCTGCCCGGCCAACCATTCTAGCAGGGTAGCTGCTTTCTGATGGCTCCGGTCTGGGTCTTGAGCTTCCTGACCTTAAACTGGGGATCCTGATGCCACCCTCCCAGCAGCGAGGGAGAAGCGTGATAAGTGAGTGCAGCGCTTGAGCACCTCGGTGAGATTTGATCCGCCACTCGGGGCCTTCTGCCTACGTGGGAGGCATCTCAGATCCGGCCAGGTGGCGGGACAGGGCGCCAGGGCAGCAGGGGCAGGATGGTGTGGAAGGGGAGGGGTGGAAGCAGGAAGACGGAGCTTTCCCCGGGTGGTTGGGCAGTGCCCTTCCCGCGTGTAGAACTGAGGAAAGCGTGTCTTCCATGTGCTGCGTGTGTGATGGCCAGCAGCCCGTGGGCAGGCTGGGATCTTGTGCTGCCGGACCTTGTCACAGCTTGAAGGGCGCCACTGCCATCCCTTTGGGGGTACAAAGGCCAAGGGGGCCAGAGGACGAGGGGCAGGGTCAGAGCAAAACCCTAAATCTCAGGCTCCTGGTCCTGGGTGCATTTCTTACCCCATAATGATGATGGCAATGATGGGGATGATGACGGTGATAAAACGGTAGTACCAGCATCTGCTTCCCAAGGGTTTTACTAAGAATTGTACCCACGGTCACTCATTCAATCCTCACACCAACCCTGTGGGGTCGGTGTTATGCTTTACGCCCATTTGACTTCTGGGGGCACCGAAAAACGGACAGGTTTAAGTGATTTCCCCGAGGCTGCAGAGCTGAATGCGGTGAGAGCTGTGATCCACATCCACAGGTCACATGGCCCACTGCGGCCTGTAATGCAGTTTCACCGTGAAGTGCACAGATGTCCCTCCTTGCCCTGGCCCCCCGAGCTCCTGGCCTCTCGCTGCCCCAGCACAGACCTGGGGACCTGGTTGGGAGTAGGCGGGTGGGAGAGGCAGGGTCCTGATGTCTGAGACTCCTTCCTGGAGATGATTAAGTTGATTGCCTTGAGAACATTTTTTGTCTCCCTGGTGTCAAGCCCAGAGCAGCCAGGGAGACAATGGCTGCAGGAATCACATTTGTTAATCTTGCATTCGTTAATTTATTTTATTTTCCATCCTTAGAATTAGGACGAGCCTCTTGAACTCAATATGCAAATGTATGCAAAGCAAGATGAACAGACATCTTTAAAACCTTGGCACTTTGTTTCCCCTCCTTTCCATTAATGGAATTGCAGACCTCCCCAGGCAGTGGGTGGAGGGGTGGTGGCAGTGGGTGGGCCTGGGGGAGGGGGTCTTTTGTCATGTTTCAGGGCAAGTTTCTGTCCGTGAACTCATCTGACCCTGGGACGCTCTGCCGTGGGTCCGCATTTTACCTGGGAGGCCAATGAAGGTCAAAGCAGTGAAGTGACATATGCTCGAGGTCACGTAAAAAGGAAGGAGCGGAGCTCAGGTCTGGGGTTTTGGACTCCAAACCCCATGCTCTTTGCTCTGCACACGCACCCCCTTCTTCTGCCCACGGCCCCAGCACTAACTTCTTTTCTAGCTCTCCTGCAGGGGGGGGACATGCAGCTCAATGGCCTGGCTAGGGCCCAGCTGGGCCTGTAGTCCTTGAAATGTGGCATGCAGGGAGGGACTTTTGAGGCTTGTATCCCACCACAGTCCCAAGTACCTTCTCCCCTGCAGCCCTTCCTGCAGTTGGCCTTGGCCCCTTGGCCAGGAGGTGGAAAGAGGCTCTGACTGCTGCCCTGCCCTCCTCCTGCCCTCCCCACGGGGCCCAGTGGAGCGGGTTATTGCTTGCCAGGTGTTTAGCAATCTCTCGGATCAGAGGCCTTGGTCTAATTGCTAGAAAAGCCTCCCTCGGCTCCCCAGGAAGCAAAAGCTGACAGATTTCCCAGCAGCCGTCATGTTGCTGGAGGGAAGATGGAGAGAGAGGGAGGAAGACAAAGAGAATCAGAGAGGGGCACAGAGAGAGGTGAGTATCAGGACTTGCACGTCTCCAGAAAGGGGGATCCTTTCTCCCTTCTCCCTTCTCCCCCTCGCTGTTTGTCCCCTCCCCTCTCTCCCTTAATCTACCTGGAACCCAACTGCAAAGCTAACATCCTGAAGGATGAGGACAGGGCCACAGAAGGACCTGGGGACTGTGTGGGGCAGTGAGCTGGGTGGGATGGATGGGGAGGAGGGAGCAGGCCCCTGAGAAGAGGCAGAGAACATCAGCGAGTCTGGAGGAGCCTATGTAGGCAGAGAAATGGTTCTGCATTCTTTAGACCAAGCCCCACAGTGGGTTTGTGTCGACTCTACATGCTGAGCTGGGAATATTATCTGACCCTACTATTATCTGCCCTACTTCCCTGCTCAGATGGCTCCACCCTTGCCCAAAGCCCTTCCCTTCCTTAGACCCAGGAATGAGGAGTTCGGAGGCCCAAGGGAGAGGTCATGCAGACAGACCAGCGCCACCTCCCCGGGCATCTTGCCCCTGGTTCCTGCACCCATGGAGCATGTTCTAGGCATCAGCCTGTTGCTCGGGGAACTATGCCCAGACCCAAAGTGAGCCTGCAGGCTGGTGTCAAGGGAGAGGTGCCCACCATCTGCTCTGCAAAGAAACAGATACCATCAGCTCAGCCAAGTCAAACAGCCTGGATGAAAACAGGTTCTCCCGGAATCCCAATACCAACAGCCAGCGTCTCAGTGAACGATCCAGGGTCCGAGGCAGAGGGAACAGCAACAGCCCTGCCCCGGGGTATCAGCGAGCCTGCCCTCTCCACAGCAGGTGGGCACCAGGCCACCCAACCCCATGACGCTTCCCCACCCCCCATCCCCTTCCCTTCATTGAATTATTCTCCAGTGTCAGGTTTTACTGGGAAAGAATGAGAGGGAGTTTGAAAAATAAATAAACGTTTAAAAAAACAAATCAATAAATAAGAGAGCAGGCCACTCTTTTCCCCTTTAATTTTTTAAAGGAAAAATTAATTTTCCCTTCGCCTAAGTACCTGTCACCTTAAATTAATGTCTCTGAGAGCGAAAATGACGGAGAAGTTGGGTCATTAGGCAAATTTTAATTAGAGGCTCAGATGTCCTTTACTAATAAGATGCTACATATATTTCCTTCTGTTCTTGCCTCCCAACAGCCAGGACATCTCTGTAATGCAACCAAGGCCCCTGGAGGGCCAAGAAGTTGGGGCCTTGGGGAGATGGGTGTGGGGCAAGGGAGGGGAATGTTGGGGGCTTTTTCCATGCAGGGGAGGGAAGGGCAGGGGAGGGGATTGTGAGGAGAGGGGGTCCACTCTAGGGCCCAAATCAGCTTCCCTTTTCCTAATGTATGTTGTGTGTGCTGTGTGTGTGTGTGTGTGCACAAAGAGACAGTGTATCAGAGATAGCAGAGTGCTCAAGAGGTTGGGTTCAGAAGCCAGACTAGTCCAGATTGACATTTAAGCTCTAATTATATGTCCTCGAATGGCTACTTAACTTTTCTGTGCCTCAGTTTCTTTACCTGAAAAGTGAGGTTGAAATCGTTCAAATTGACTTAATAAACCCTTTGAACAGGTCCTGGTGAGGGTAACCCTTGATGTTGGCCACACCCAGGTGCTGGGGAGAAGGGGTGAGGGCACACGTGTGTGTACTTTTGTGTGTGTGTAACATTTCAAAAGAGACAGCACTGATTTTGGACTCAAGGGCCTGACTTTGAATAGGACATCTGCTACTTCTAGTCTGGGTGACGTTGGTAGGTCACCTTCCTTCCCTGGTCCTTTTTAGGTTTGCCATCTGCCAAGAAGCCCGAAGATGAGACCTGGGATTCTGACCGTCCCTCTGTGGGTAGGACATGCGAGATGAGACAAGTGACAAATGCTGGGAAGCAGCGCCGTGGATCAAGAGGCATGTCTGCTCACACTGGCCCTTGAGGGAGCCCCGATCAGCATGCAGGACAGGATGCCTGGCCTGCCTCCAAGCAGGTGTGTAGGAGTGTCTGTCTGTGCATGTGCTCAGGGACAGGCTCTTTGAAAGTTTCCCTCTTCATCCCTCAAGGACTCCTCTGTGCTCTTCCTGATCAAGTCCATCTCTGGCTCTGAAAATGGGCATCATTTCACCCAGGCCCACACCAGCCACGGTGCGGCCATAGAGCCCGGCAGCCCCTCTAGGGTGTGGTGGTGGTCAGACACAACCACGTATGCAGAAATTTAGCACATCCTACACTTCTCTGTCTAGATCTAACATGCTCAGGCTCGGGGCTGGAACATGATTCAGCAGGAGCTTCTCTTATCTTGTTGTGGGAACTGAGCCCCAAGGGACACCCTAGACTCCTCTGGCGATGGGATTGTCCATTTCTGGGCCTCCGTTTCCTCTGGAAGCCATTTAGCATGGGGCAGGAGGATACTGGCTATGAGCGTCACTCTGGATATTCTTGGATATTCTTGCTCCCCCTGGTCATGTTTGGGGAGAAAATGGAGAGTGGAAAAGTGCACAGGCTCTGTGGATATTAAGCACCTACCATGTGCTGGGCTGACCTTTTTATTCCTTTAACCAGCCCAGAGAGACTGTCATTACCACCTTTCATAGAGGGAAACACTGAGGCTGGGTAATTTTCCTAGGTCCCTCTGCTTTTAGTTCTTTCCTTTGTAGATAAGCATGGAGGCTAGTGGCAGGGCCCTGGGAGGGTCAGAATGTTCCACAGCCTCTGTGGATGGCAGGTGGTAGTGTTCTGAGCAGCTGTGTGCCTTCAGATGAGGCTCTGCCCCTCTCTGGGCCTCCGACTCCCTCTGGTGCTGAGAATCAAATGAGCTCGGGCAACATCTCCTGAGACCAGGTCTGGAAGACTCCTTGGAGAAAAGCAATAATGCAGGGCTGAGGGGCTGATGTAGGGTTGGTGGAGCTGAGTTGAGGCTCATTGGCCCTAAGTTCATCTTTGGGGCATGAGGTACAAGCGAAGGGCAGAGCTATTGCTGGACCATTACTCACCAAGGCAACACCTCGCTGCTGCTGGCTCCCTGGACCCAGCTTCCTGCAGAAAGGAGGGAAATTGCACTCATTTTCCAGGAACAAAGAGGCCAGCTCACTGACCCTGTCAGTTTCCTCCCACCTTTACTCTGTTCCCTACCTCTGCTTGGTTGTATAAGAACTTCTTCTTCCTCTCAGAGATGGGTGGAAAGACACCCCCCCCCCCCCAAGAAAAAACAAGCAGTAGGGCAAAGAGCTCAGAAGTGGGGCAGAGACCTCGAAGTCCTGTTCATCAATTTCTCCTTCCCCAGCTCACTTTGGTGGGGAGGGAGTCAGGGGCACTTAGGTAGTAGCAGGAAAAGTAAGGGTAGAGGCCCTCTAGGGAGAGCAAATTTGCTGATGGGGTTGAGAGGGAGCTGGGGGTAGACTGCAGGTACAGAGGAAGTCCAGACTAGGAAGAGAGAATTTGCTTTTTTGATCATTTGCTGTGTACGAAGCTCTTCTGCTTGTGCTATCTCATTAAATCCCCACAATACCCACCATTGGCCCATTTAAAATACTGCAACAGACTCAGAGAGGTTAAGTGATTTGCCTAAGAACACAGAGCATCTCAGATGGCAGGCTAAGGATTGGAACACCAGCCCTATCTGACTCCAGAGCCTTCTCCATTCTCCCATGATGCCTCTGCCCTGCCCAGAAGGTGGGAGTTCTGAGTTTCAGACAAGGAAAGAACGTTACCTTACTATGCAAATCTCTCTGAGCCTATATTTACCAATTATGTAAAATGAGATTAGACTAAATGATTTCTAATGTCTCTTTTAGTGCTGTCTTTCTGTGCTTAAGAGGGGAGAGTTTTGGGGCTCCCCAAACCCAGAGTCGAGAACCACGAATAGCTTGGAGGGACATTAGGGCATCAGGACTGTGGTGAGTGAATTAGAATGAGGTCTTTTTGACTTTCAGGACTTCATCATTACCACCTTCAGACACAGAGTACATTGTCTACTCATTCTAGCTCTGTAGCCATATGCCTACCCTAGGAAGGGAGGAAAGAGACAGCCCCATCTCTGGGATCCAGCAGGTGAGGAAACACGCCAGTACTTTCTCTGTGACACAAGAAACCCTTGTCTCCAAGCCACAGACCCCAATTAACAGCTTAGCACCAAAGTTCCCAAGATGCTTTCCTGTCTTTGGATACACTGAATAATGGAGATGTTTCTGGGGCTGGGAAGAGAAGGATGGGAGGTAGGATGTGAACCTGTAAAAATGTAGAAAGAGAGATTTCAGACTCCTGGGTGTTACACTTCCTTCACACTTTTAGGAAGGTGTCTGGCTCCTGAAAGGACTCCTGACCCAAGTATAATTTTCTTGTAATTAAACCCTTTCCTTTGAGCTCACACTATCATCGTAAGTATTGAGGAGTGAGAGAAAGAGGCAGGGTTCTGCCTCCTGGGGGAGACCAGCCGTTGTCCTGTGGGAATGTGAATCCAGTGAGGGTGACATAGCTCCCAATGAGGAGGAGCGTCCAACCCAACAAGCTATCATGGCTGCCTCCCTTGGGGCATTCTTGGGCTGGTGGAGAAGATAGAATCCTTGTCTAGTGGGGGTAATAGGGGGCTGGACTGAAGGAGTTAAAGGGACTGAAGGCAGAAAATATAAAGTTCAAATGCAAAAAGATGATATAACCGAGGAAGAGCATTCAACTTGATGCTGGAGGGAAGAGGGAGAGAGGTAAGTCACCCTCAGGGAGCCCAGGGGTAAAGTCGAAGTGTGTGTGTGTGTGTGTGTGTGTGTGTGTGTGTGTGTGTATGCGCACACATGCAGTCACATACCCAGGACAGGAACTCCTTTGTTTGACAGAGACTGTAACAAGGAAACTTCAAGAAAAGGATTCTCTTGTCTTGTTCCTCATCATCTGGGGCAGAAACGCTCAAATTGGAAACACGTATAAATATCATGCTTCCCTCTACCAAGTTGAAGTTGTTAGATTTTGTACTCTTTGTTGAGTTATGAGAAAAATGTCTGGAAGTCTCAAGAGCACATTTGGTCATTGTGTGACTTTAGAAGGCGTCTTTCCCCATTCTGGGCCTTAGTCGGGTTGACGGAATTTAGAAAGTCTCTCAGATCTTTTCTAGTCCCCAACATTCTTGTTTTTATTTTTGTTTTGTTTTTCCCCTTGTAAGCCTTCTCAACCAGCTTCTTTTAGTGCTGTCTTTCTGTGCTTAAGAGGGGAGAGTTTTGGGGCTCCCCAAACCCAGAGTCAAGAACCACGAATAGCTTGGAGGGACATTAGGGCATCAGGACTGTGGTGAGTGAATTAGAATGAGGTCTTTTTGACTTTCAGGACTTCATCATTACCACCTTCAGACACAGAGTACATTGTCTACTCATTATAGCTCTGTAGCCGTATGCCTACCCTAGGAAGGGAGGAAAGGAGGCAGGATCTGTCCGTGGTTCTGAAGACCATGGGGCCAATGAGAATCTCCCATCTGGCCCAATCACAGTCATGATTGAAGTAATCTGAAGTTCAAGTGGCCTTTGACTTCTTGCATTTCTGCGGCGGTGTTCAAAGTCTTGTGGTATATCTGAGATGAGTGAAGCAAAGAAGAGAGGACAGAAGAGAACCTGTCATTCACTAAGTCCTCAGGAGAATCCTGTGAGGAGGGATTGTTATTATCAGACTAGTTTTACTGATGTGAAAGCAGAAGTCCAGACAAATTAAATATTTGGTCCAAACCGACCAGTTAGCAAGTGGTAGATCTTAGTTTCCAGTATAGAACCCATACTTCTTCCACTGCAAAATGAATGGCTGACTAGGTGTAAGAACAGAATGGGTCTACAAGAACCTCTTAGTGAGTCCTTTCAGATTTCCCATCTCTTTCTACCTGCACCCCTGTCTTGGTTGTGACAGGCAAAATACCAGATTTCTTCTCAGAGTCAGTCCATCTTTCTCCCTTCTCTGAAGAGTGAAGCTGGGCGGGGCTTCTCTCTCTTTATCCTTGCCCTCCAGATCTCAAATATGCCTCTTGGGAGAGTTTTTGTCACACTAAGTGGCTTTGCAAGATTGGAAATGTTCAAACAGCCCACTCTTCTCCACAAGGGTCATTTGGTGGCTCCCTAGAATACTAAATCTGCAGGTGGGGAGACATCCTGCTGGGACACACTCTACTCACCCAGTATCTCCTGCTGATGCCGTTCTTTCTCCACTTCTCACCTCTACATTGTGTACAGGGAATTTGTGAGTAGTAACTGTGTTAAGGGAGAAGAGCCCCCTCGAATGCCCAAAGGAAAACACTTTCCTGTAAATGTTGGTAATGTGATGGATTTGTCAACATAACTAGAAACCAATTGCATCAGTTGTGAAACACAAATCAGGATTCTGTTTATTCTGCTTCAGTGTAAAAATTGCTAAAATGTCATCAAGAAAGGAAGTAAAAGCAAAGGAAGCAGGATGAGAGTCACCAGAATCCTGGGTTTAGAAAACAATCAGGATAAAGTTTATTAGCATGAGTCAGCACCTTGGACAGAGACAGAAGATTGTTATCTGCCCTCCCCCTTTCTCTCTTTTTAAGGATGCTCTGCCTATGGCTAGGGTCAGGTCCTCCAACTGGCAGGCCTCCTTTTCCTGACCCTTGCCTTCCCTTTGCCCTAGCTTTGGCATCTCCTGGGGGCTGTGAACAGCTGGCACTGTCCTGGCATACTTACAGGATGAACTTGCTACTTTTCAAAGCTCAGGCCTCCGACACGGAGGGCATCTGGGCTGCTCAGGCCTCCTCCCCACAGGGTAGGTGACCTTCTTCTTTGATGAAGGAGCAGGTGGGTCGGTTTGGCTCTAGTGAGGATTTTTTGCTGTGACAGGTGGCCTAGAGCGATTGGACAGGAACCCTCTCCCTTCCCCCACATCCAGGAGACTCTGGCTACAGGGAAGAAGGAGAAAAATTAAAACTACAGTTTATTATAAAATTAGGGCCATAAAACCACAGGCTATAGCAATGTAACAGCCACAACCATAAATATGGAGCTCATTCGATCATCGAATAGGTGATTTTACACATTAAGCAGAAACACTCATGTACAGGTAACAGAGAGCAACTGTCGTGTTTCTGTTTGTGGCAATTACTGCCCCTTTATGGAGTTCTTGTGACTGCTTATTGTTGAATAGATGGAGGTCTGGGATGGGGTAGGTCAGTGTATATAAAACTGTAGCCAGCCTCCAAGGAGCATGGGCCCAGTGTTCAGGTCAGATGGGTAATGATAACATTGGGATGTAGGAAGCAGGATGTTGTTTGCTTGTTGTTGTTTTTCTAATCAACATTTTCATTAAGTTTTGCTCTGTGGTATGCAGTGTAACCCTATCTTTCATCTTCCGATGAAATCTTCAGTAATACTGGCTTCACTTGCTAAGACTTTATGATGGATTTGGATCAGCTTTGGGGGCTTGGCCCTCCTTAAAGGTGGGTGCAGGTTGCCAACCTGGAGCTCTCAAACTGGTTTCCAACTCCAGGTAATTTAAAAATGGTTCAGCATAGAGCAGAAGCAGAAAGAGCTTTTTTTCTTGAAACACCATGAATAATGAAAGTCCTGTTGTGTTTCGTGAGCTATCATCAAATGTGATACTGGTCCATAAGACTGGAGCATTTTGGTGGCAGGTTATTTTCCCTCCTAGTCCTTCTGTTTTTCCTGGCTCCAGCCTCATCAGTAGAGTACCTCTCTCTCTGCTAACTCCAAGGACAATGCCAGCCCAGGCCCTTCCAATTGCCCAGGTTCCAGCTTGCCACATGGAAATAGAATGTTTTGAAGTATTCCTTGGGTTTTTCTCCCCCCACCAACCCAATTTTTATTCAGTGAGTCATGGCCACTGTCAACATTGAGAACTCAGCTCTGGGGCTGGTTTTTGAGCTTAGGCTCCTCTCTTCCCATCTGATAAGGGTTTCTGTGACCTCCCCTGATCTGTCAGGTTCACAAGACAAAGGTGGATTTGTAGAGTAGGGTTTTTTTTCCCCTCCCTGAGTTCTAGAAAAGGCTTAGAGGCACAGTTGGCCATTATCCAGAAATGTCTCTAACAAGGAGTGATACATTCTAATCTCTAAATTCAACAAACATGCTTTCAACAAAATTTGATGAGCACCTATGGTATGCCAGGCTCTGGACACAGGGGTGTAAAGTGAATTAGACACAATCCCTTCCCTCAAAGCATTCCCAATCTGATGGGTGGGGGAGTTGTGAAAGTAACAAATAAGTGATAACGTAATAGGGGATGTTATAACAATAAGACTATGTAATAGGGGCTGTATAACAGTAAGACTATTGCCATGTCATTATCTGGGGGCTAACTAATACATTACCTGTGGCTAAAATACTTTAAGAACTGGGATGTGCTTAACTCCCACAAAGGGACCTAGAAGAGGTGAGTAGTGCATATTAAGACCTCTTTTGTGAAGGGAGAATGTCTGTGATTCCTTGTCGGAGGGTCATATCCAAGCCCCTACTTATCTCCCAGCCGGAAGAGCCCACCTCATCTTCTCCGTCCCTTCTCCAGCTTGGGATCCCTTCTGATCCCAAGGTTAATTCCTTTCTGCCATTGCATTCATTACCCCTGCCCCCAACTTCCAAGCCCCTTCTGAGAAGTGAGTACCTCTGGGTCCAGTGTTCCCTTACCCACAGATAACATGTGATGGAGGATTGACTACATTTTTATTTGTAACTCAGCTCTATCTGCGGCTTCCTTCCATGCCCAATTAATTGAGATTTAGCCATTTATATAAGCAGCAGAACTATCCTGGGGAAAGGGGTGAGGGTCACTTGCTGGGGGACTCTAGGCCATCTTTCTGAAGGAGGGGTAGCATGAGATATGGGACTTTGAAAGATGTAGAGATATATAATTAGCTTGGTTTCATATCTGTGAATGTTGTAGGATGTGGAGGTTGGTGTGGGACAGGTAGCTGACTTACCCTCTTCCACCTCCCTTGTGTGTATTCTGGGGAGGACCCTGACCAGGCTTATGCCACAGAAAACCCTGAGCATCCTTCCCCTGTCAGATGGCAACCCAATATTCTGTAAGCTGGCTCTTGTTCTCATTTTTTCAGAGGTGAGAAAAGTCATACCCTTTCCTCCTCTCTCCTGCAACAGTTATTTCAGTGATCTATACTGCCAGGAATAATCTTAATATGGCTGTAGAACTTTGTAGTTGATGAGTCTTTCCACTTGGGTGTAAGCAGAGCCCTATAGTATGGATAAGTTGGGAAAGAACTGTCAGTTTCATTTTACAGACAAGATGCTAGAGCCTCAGAAAGATTGCCTCAGGTGGAGAGCTGGGACCAGAACTCAGGTCCCCTGACACCAAGGAAGGACCTTGTTGTTCTACTAGACCGGAAGCTCTACCTCATCTTAACCTGAATACCTGTTGCTGAACATGACTCTCACTTCTTCATTCTTGGACTTGGAAAGCTTCCACAAGGGGAATCCCCACATAATTTAAAATCTCTGGGTTTAACCCATATCCCCTGAATAGTCGTGATAGCTGGCACTTACTAGATGCCATTTGTGGGCATTGTTCTAAGTTCTTCACATGTATTAACTCATACAGTCACTCAACTCTATGAGGTCAGTCCTATTATTATCCCTAATTGACAAATGGTAAAATCGAAATACAGGGACCTTAACCAACTTACTCTAAGTGGCAAATGGCAGACCGAGCAGCCTGCTCCAAAGTCTAAACCGTTAACCGCTATACCACATTGTCTCTGGAGGCCACATGTGTTCAAGCCCTTGTTCTGCATTTACTTGCAGTGTGACTTTGGATGAGTCGCTTAACCCCTCTGGGACTGAGCTTCATTCATTGACAGATAACAACAATACCTCACATTCATGTGGTACTGTGTAGTTTACAAAGTGCTTTGTCAGGCACCATCTCATTTGATCCTCACAGATGCCAGCGAAGATGACAATCTTGACTTTCCCCACAAGAAAGCCCAAGGCTAACTAGTATGCTCTGACGTAAGTCCTAGAACCCAAGCCTTGGTGGTTTCCTTGATGTGGATTATGTGTGTCTTGGACTAAATGCTGTCCAAGGGTCCTTCCAGCTCTTGTCTTCTCTGTGCTTGGAAAATAAGAATCTGAGGTGGTCTCAGTCAATTTGGGGTGCTACAATAAATTACCATAGATCAGGATGACATAAACAACAAAAACTTATTTCTTGCCATTTTGGAGTCTGGATGTCTGACATCAAATTGCCAGTATGGTTGGGTTCTGGTAAAAGCTCCCTTGTGGGTTGTAGACTACCCACTTCTTATGATCTCACATAGTAGAGAGAGTGTGAGAGAGATCTCTACCAACTCCTTTGTAGGAGAACTAATCTAATTCATGAGTGTTCCACCTTCATGACTTAATTACATCCCAAAGGCCCCCACTTCCTAATACTGTCACACTCAAAGCTAGGATTTCAACATATGAATTTAGGGTGGACATAGACATTCAGGCTATAATAGGGGTTAATAGTGAGCTCTTAGCTTGCGGCCAGCCCAAGCTAGTGGTACGGATAGCAGATCCTTTGTACACAGCATGCAGACATCTGAAGCTGTCCTTTGTAATCCCCACCAACCACAAGGCTTAATGGGAGCCTCCCACAGACCATCCTCCCAGTAGAAGCTGGCATTAGAGAACAGCCGTGAAACCACCTCTTGACCTTCTCTTCCTCAGTCTGAGAAGCCTCCTCTCCCTTGACCTTTCATTTTTTTCAGATATCAACCCTGGGGATGACCAGGAAGCATCTCTGAGCTGAGGCTTTGTCCCCAGAGAGGCAAAGGGAAAAAGGGCAAAAATATAAAATGAAGATTGTACAGAAGAATTACCCTGTGTGTTTCTCCCATCTCCCTCATCTCCCCGTGTAAATTACCCTATTATTCTGCTCCCTTAGGACGCCTGATCATCCTTATTTCTTCTTTTGAGCTAAAGTCATTCATGCAGTAAATTAGTTCTTTGCTTCGAAACAGCTCTGATTGTGGCAGTTGCCACCACCAGTAGCAGCACCACATCCCCCGGACAGTTTCCAAAAACAAAAAACAAAAAAAAAAAAGGAGAAAAGAAAGAAATAAAAAAACAAAAAACCCTCAACAACTCTCCCTTCCTCCCACTCTATTCACATGTATGGAAAGACATGGGGTGCCTATTTCCTGGGAAATGTTTTCTTCGAAAGGCAAGTAGGTGTTGAGAGGGAGTCCAGATGGAATCTTAACTAAGAAACAACTCAAGTTGGACATGGCCTGAAAACTTCCACTCTCCTGTCTCCCTTTAAAAAAACAAACCTTGGGGGTGCCTGGGTGGCTCAGTAGGTTAAAGCCTCTGCCTTCGGCTCAGGTCATGATTCCAGGGTCCTAGGATCGAGCCCCACATTGGGCTCTCTGCTCCGCAGGGAGCCTTCTTCCTCCTCTCTCTCTGCTTGCCTCTCTGCCTACTTGTGATCTCTGTCTGTCAAATAAATAAATAAAAATGTTTAAAAAAACAAACCTTGGTTTTCCTTGGGTTGCTGGGGAAGCAGAATTATAACATAGAGGTTAAGGACCCAGTGTTGGTGTCAGACACTCCTGGACTGAGTCCTGGATTCTGCCACTTTTTAGCTGTGTGGCCTTCGGTAAATGTCTTAAAAGGCCTTAATATGCAAGTTTCCTTTAAACATTTATTCATATTCATTTTATTTTTCTATCTGACTGTCCATCAAGTATTTATTTAATGCCTACTATGTGCCAGTTTCTGTTGGAGAAGTAGGAAGTTCAGCAGTAAGGAAAATATATAAAAATACCTGCTTTCATGCAGCTTACACTCTAGTGGGATAATTCCAGTATCTGAGGTCAAATGATTTGCAAGTAATTTCTCTTATTCTTTGGGTTGTCTTTTCAATTTTTTGATAATACCTTTCAATGCCAGTTACCATATTCTTGCTTATTATGGTTTTGTAGTGAGTTGTGATATTGAGGAATTGTGAGTCCTCTGACTTTGTTATTATTTATCAACATTGTTTTGGCTGTTTAGGGTCCTCTTACATCTCCACATGAATTTAAAGATTGGCTTTATTTTTATTTCATTTTATTGATTTTATTTATTTATAATTAATTATGGTTATTAATTATGATTCTTTTTTATTTCATTATTATTTTATTTTTATTTCAGAAAAAAAAAGGCTACTGGAATTTTGATAAGGATTGCATTGAATCTGTGGATCACTTCAGTTAGTATAGGCATCTTAACAATATGGTCTTCTTACCTATGAATATGTGATATGTTTGTTGGGGAGGGAAAATTTTCCTCTACTTTTGAGGTTCTTTTGGCTGGTCTAAGAATTAAATTGATATGAATAGGCTACAGGAGAAAATCAGATTTAATCATGCACTTACAGGAACTCCATAAGAATATGAGGCCTCCAGGCAGTTGGGCAACTGGGGCTTATATGCCATCTAAAGCTAAGGAGAAGGGGGTATGGGTCTGGAAGAGAAGGAAGACAATTCATAGGAGCATGAAAAGGAGTAAATATTTGGAAAACAAATAGTTGCTGGATTGTGCAGAAACAATGGGACACAGAGGAATTTTAACATGACTTTGTTGGGTTTCTTCCTGTCTACCACACCTAGTTCACATTATACTGTAGTTGTCTAGGGTGATACCTCCCTTCCTGGAACAGTTTCTCTGTCTATATTTCTTTTAAACAGCAAGAGGGGAGGCAAAAAAGAAAAACTTCTTGAGTCTCCTATTTCTTAAAAATAATCAACCTAAAATAACCCACATGCCAAAGAGATGCCTTTTGGGGTGGTAAATTTTGCTCCCTTAAGTTTCCATTTAGTTAGGTCTTCTTTAATTTCTTTTGACCATTTTTGTGGTTTTCAATGTATGAGTCTTTTATCTCCTTGGTTAAGTCTATTCCTAAATATTTTATTTTCTTAGATGCAATTATAAATATTTTTATTCTCTTAACTTCCTTGTCTATATTGCTGGTACATAGAAACACAAATGATCTTACACCATACAACTTTGCTAAATTGCTAGCTTTAACAGCTTCCTTGTGAGTTATTTGGGGTTTTATACATATGGGATCATGTCATCTATAAACATAAGTAGTTTTACTTCATGCCTTCCAACATGGATGCTTCTTATTTATTTTTCTTGTCTAATTGCTCTAGTAGTTTAAATATCAGTGGTGAAAGTAAGTATCCTCGTCTTGTCCTAACACCTGTCTTTTGAGTTACTTTGCTTCTTATTACTCCTTGCCCTAGTTTCAGTAATTTTGGGGGATGGATGGGACTATTACATATTTTTCTTACTTATGTTGACCCTAGAAATGCACTTAAGTCTGTTTTTGCAGGAGCTAGTCATTTTGTAGAAAAGACCTCTTAGGCTATTTAGTCTCCAATGACTGGAAGCAACATTGAAAAACTCTGACATTGAAAAACTCTGACATAGAAAATGGGAGATTAGTTCTCATGGCCTAGCTTAATGGCCCTCTCTCCATCTCACCCAGAATAATAAAAACAAGCTGTATTATCACATTAGAAACTGAGTCCGAAAGAAAATCTGGAAGTTAATCAAACTTATAGGGGTCTAAGGTTGGGGAAGGCTCTGGGAGAAATAGGCTTGAAGGATGGGAGATGAATAGATCCTGTATCCCATACAATAACCAAGTTTGTTCCATTTCTCAGCTAGGTGTCTGTTGTCCAATCATGGAGCCCCTTGTCATCAGTTGCTAGGGAACTTACCCTTGAGAGCACGAGTCATACTTTAAGCTGTGCATCTGTATATTCATGAGACAGTGGCGGGGGTGGGGTGCGCAGGAAGAGAGGGGAGAGAATGAGATAAGGGGGAGATATACTAGTTGTCTCATGGAGTCCTCTAAAGAAGAGAAGCAGAGAAAACACTTCGGCTCTTGCCCCTCTTTCTTTTCCTGTCTGTTCTTCTTCCTGGGGCCTCTGCACCATCCTCCTTTCTCTGGATATCTGGGCACCCTCCCCCCCCCCCCAACTCCTGTGAGCCCAGGTGTGTGAGGGCGGACGTGCTTCCAACTGCCCAATAAGCTGTTGAGCTCTGTGACCTGCTGCCAATGCCTGGGGGTGACGTTGCCCAGCTACAGTTGCTGGGGGAACCTCAAGTTAGAATTTCTTCACTTCAGGGCGTGTAGAGTCTCAATCACTACCCTGAATTAATGTTGCTGTTCCCCGGCTAAATGTAAGTGAGTGTCGGCTTCTGGGATGATTGAAGTTAGAGCGTTCCTGCTTGGATACTGTCAATCATTCCTCCCTCACTCTCTGCTGTGTGCGCTCAGCCTGCACAGCCCCAAGCGGGAATCATGGGGGGGAAACACAAGAAACCACGGGCAGGCCTCTGAAAATCCCCTATCAAATGGCAGGTACATCCAGAGAGGTCTTCCGGTGGTGGAGTTAGTCCCCATGCTAAGAGCATTCCCAAGCTGATGGAAAAGACAACTTCTAGCCTAAGGAAGCTCCTGGTGTGATGGGGAAAGACCAAGGTCCTACTTAAAGTAAGCACTTAGTCTGATGGGGGAGACCTAGTCCCTGCCCTGGGGAACCTCCAGTCCTAGGGGGAGGGACACTCATTGGGAGGTAGAAAATGTGGATGGCACCATGCTGTCCCTCAGATGTCCTATTTGATAGGTGTGATCAGGCCGGCTGGGCATGACTGTTGACAGAACTGCTGGGACTCATGCTGACTGACTTTCTGATGCACAAGGGCTGTAGCAGCCTAGCTGATCCCTTATTTCACCCACGAAACCCTGACCACTCCTTCCTGCTCTCACCCCAAGGCTCTTCTGAGTTTTTTCCATTTTTGACCAGCTTTGCATCCCCTCTTTGGACTCCCCATCCCCCAAATGTTTATTATGAAATTTTAAACATGAAAAGAACTCTAAGGACTCGCCATTGAGTACTCAGCATGTAGAGTCTACGAATGTGAACATTTTGCTCTATCTCCTATCCATATGTCTACTCCTCAATCATCTTATTTTTGGCATACTGTAAAGTAAGACACAGACCATCAGTATATGTTACTCCAAACACTTCATCATGTATATCATGAAGCAGAATTCAGTGTTTGCTAGTGGTTCTTTGTGTGTGTGTGTGTGTGTATGTGTCAGGGGGTGTTAAGTTTGTATCAGTAAAATGGTTAAAAAACGCAGATTATAAGTATATTCTTCCAGAAGATTTGACAACTTCTTACACATGTGTAACCCAAATCCCTACCAAGATATGGAACATTTCTATCACATAGAAAGTCTCCTCATGCCCCTTTCCAGTCAATCATGGATCTTATCTTGCAGCAGCAATCAGTTTTCATTTTTTTAAAAAAACCTTTCTAGGATTTCATGTAAATGGAACCAAATAGTTTGTACTCTTCATGTTTTGGGAATTCACCCATTTTCCTGCATGTGTCGCCACTTTCTTCCTTTTCTATCACTGAGTAGTAGTAACAATTTGTTTTTCCCTTTTCCCCCTTTGTGTGGAGTTGTTTCCAGTTAGGGGCTACTGTGAATGTTCTTGTAAAAGTATTTTTGTAGATGTATATTTTCTTTTCTTTTGGGTAAATACCTCAAAGTGGAAATGCTGGGCCATAGAGCAGGATACCTTTAATATAGCCACCTTATTTTGAAATGTCTTCAAATATTTTCCCTTCTCTTTATCGGGTTGTTTGTGCTTTTATTGTGTTTTTGTTCCTTATATATACTTGGTATAATTTCTTTAATGGACATGTTTTGCAAATATTTCCCCCTAATCTGTGACTTATTATCCATTTTCTTTCTTGGATAGGAAGTAGGCTTTATTGGTGGGGCGTGAGTAAGGACCGCACGATGCAGAATCTGTCAGGAGTGCACAACTCACCATTTGTCCATTTGTCCATTTGTCCAAGGGGAGCCATAATTAGGAATGTATTTAACCTCACAGCCAACCAGGATAAACTGCTTTTCAGCTGCCATATCTCCAAATTTATCCATATCAAACTTGGTAAATCACCACTTCTTGGAGATGTGGGGTCACCTGGCCCCGGCGAACTTGAACTTGGCTCTGTGAAGGGCTTCAGCCACATGTTTCTTGTTCAGTAGCTTGGCGTGGAAGGACATGATGACTTGGCGAGTGTGGACCATGGTCACTGTGCCCTGGGGCTTTCCAAAGACACCCCAAATACCTGACTGGAGCCTAGATTGGGAGACAGTGTGAGATCAGACATGTTCACTGGAAAATGTAGTCTCCAAGGTCCCTTAGGACAGCCCCTATGCAGCAACAGACTGCGTACACCACTGAGGAGGCCACTGTGTGCAGCCACCGCACACTATCATTTTCTTAATGAGGTTTTTGATGAGCAGAGTTTTTAATTTTTATAAAATCTAAATGGTGATTTTTTTTACTTTGATAATTATTATTTTTTGCTTCCCGCCTAAAAAACTTTTGCCCATCTGTAGGTCTCCTATGTTTTATTCTAGAAGCTTTATAGTTTTACCCTTTACCTTTAAGTCTGTCATTCACCTCAAATTAAATTTTGCGTATTTTGTGAGGTAAGGATCAGTTTATGTTTCTCCGTATTATTAGCCAATTGTGCCAACCACACCTGTTGAAAAGACTGCCTTATCCATAGAATCATTTTGGCTCCTCATTGAAAATCAAATGGTCATATACATGTCAGTCTATTTCTGGGCTCTCTGTTGTGTTCTGTTGAATTATACATATTTCTTTGCACTACCATCCTGTCTCCAAGACAGTTTACCAGCTTTATAACAAGCCTTGAAGTTAGGCAGTGTTAAGTCCTCTGACTTTGTTTTTCTTTATCAAGATTGCCTTGGATAGTCTAGGTCCTTTGCATTTCCATAAAAATTTTAGAATAAGTCTATCAACTATTACAAGTAAAGCCTGCTGGAAAATGGGATTAGGATTGTGTTTGCACATGTAGATCAAATTGGAGAGAATTAATGTTTGAACAGTATTGAGTCTTCCCAGAAGACAGAAACATTTATTTAAGGCTTCCTAAATGTATCTCAGTAATTTTTAAGCAGTTTTCAGTGTATAGTTCTGGTACATCTTTTGTTAAATCTATTTTTAAGTATTAAAAAAATTTTTTTTTGCTGTATTGTTAATGAAATTTTAGAAAAAAATGTCTTCGTCCAGTGGTTTGTGGCTAGTATGTGGGAATATAATTGATTTGTGAGTATTGCTCTTTTATCTTGTGTTTCTTTTTTAAGATTTTACTTATTAATTTGAGAGAGAGAGAGAGAGAGTTAGAGAATACAAGCAGGGGAAGAGGCAGAAGCAGACTCCCTGCTGAGCAGGGAGCCTGAAGGGGGCTTGATCCCAGGACCCCGGGATCATGATCAGAGCTGAAAGCAGCCGCTTAACCTACTGAGCCACCCAGGTGCCCTTACCTTGTGACTTTGCTAAATTCATTTATTCCACCTTGTTGCTATTTTGTTGGTTACTGGGGATTTTCTACATAAAAAAAAAAATCATATCACTTGTGCATAAAATTTTAGTTCTTCCTTTCTGATCTCTGTGCCTTTTATTTCTTTATCTTGCTTTATTGCCTTGGCCAAAACCTCCAATGAAACATTATATGAATGTAGTGAGAGTGCACATCTTTGCTTTGTTCTTAATCTTAGGGAGAATGTATATTAACTATACTAAATATAGTGTTAGCTCTAGTTTTTCATAGGTGTACTTTATCAGGTTGAAGAAATTCCTTCTTCTCCTAATTTTCTCTGATTTAAAAACAAAGATGAACAGGTATTAGATTTTATAAAAACAGTCATGGTTTTTCTTCTTTATGTTGTTAATGTAGTGAATCACATTAATGAGTTTGAGTGTTCAAACAATCTTGCATTCCTAGGATAAACCTACTTGCTTGTGATGTATCTTTTTGTGTATTTCTGGTTTTATTTGCTAATAATCTGTTAAGGATCTATGTTCTTGAGGGATATTGATTTGTCTTTCTTTCTTTTTTTTCCCTTTTGTAATGTTTTTGTCTGGTTTTACTATCAGGGTTATTCTAGCACCATGAATCAAGTTGGGAATGTTCATGTTCCTCTATTTTTCTGAGTTTGTATAGGATTAATATTATTTCTTTCTTAAATGTTTGATTAAATTCATAGTGAAAACCTCCAGTTATGGAATTTTGCTTGTAGAAAGATTTTTCATAACAAATTAACTTTATTTAGTAGATAAAAGGCTATTTAAATTTTTCTATTTTATCTTGTGTCAGTTTTAGTAACCTGTATTTTTCAAGGAATGTGTCCAGTTTGTCTAAAGTTGCTCATAATGTTCTTATTACCCTTCTAATGTCTGTGGAAAATATAGTAATAGTCCCTCTTTCAATAGGCCCCCTTAAGTCTCTGATATTAGTAATTGTGCTCTTTTTTACCCCTCTTCAACCTATGGACCCTCCCCCATTCCCTACTTTTTTGTTTAAACTAATGCTCTTGGGGCACCTGGGTGGCTCAGTCGGTTAAAGCCTCTGCCTTCAGCTCAGGTCGTGATCCTGGGGTCCTGGGATTGAGCCCCACATGGGCTCTCTGCTCAGCAGGGGGCCTGCTTCCCTTCCTCTCTCTCTCTGCCTCTCTGCCTACTTGTGATCTCTGTCTGTCAGATAAATAAATAGAATCTTTAAAAAAAAAACAAACGAATGCTCTTGGCTCTGATTTTCTGGGAAAGTCAAGGGTGGACCTCCTAGGCAAGTCAGTTCACCACTCTTTACTTCAACATGATTTTATCTTCTCTTTCTTCCTTCCTTCTGACCTTAAAGGAAGAATTGTCCTTAATTCTTCCTGTTTGAATGCTCCTCTGACAGGAAACCCATATCCTGAACTCCCATTAGGGTTCCAATACCTACATACCTACAAGAACACAACATTCTTCTTGATGCTTCCCTCTTTCCCTTTTATGGCCCACGCTGCTCTCTGTGCCACGGTGTCTGTAGGCATCTGCAGCCTTAGCTCTGGATATGACAGTCCCAAGTATCAGAGTGACTTCTAAGTCTAGAACATGTCATGTTTCACTCACTGGTATTTTTCTCAGGCTTTGCCTCCATATGGAGTATGTTTTTCCCCCACAGTCTTCCTGGAGAACATTTACACAGTCCTTGAGTAACTTCCTCCTTGAAGTCTGATGAAATCAATCACCTTTTTGTTCTGCGGTCTACTTGGACTGCTACTGTGGATAAAAGCATCTGTTCTACTTCATTGTGTGCATTTGTTGATGTCTTTGCTTCCCCCACTGATACCTTAAAGTCCCTGGGGCAGGAACCATGTCTGTTTATATTTATATTCTTAGTGCACACTGTAGGCTCGACATATGTTTGTTGACTGAATATAGAACATTCGCATTTTGTGACGATCAGGGTTTCCAATGTGGAACTATTCACCCTTTTCCCATCAGTCCTTTCTTCTCCTGTTCTCTTAACCCTCCTCCCTTTCTTAAAAGTGTGATGTCACTGGTGAGTTCTTGCTCTTCATTATTTGCCGATTTCTGCTCTGCTGGGTCCTTTGCTTTTTCCTCCTATCAGTCTGTATTTTCTCCACTAAATTTTGAAGCAGCATTACATTACTCATGAACCACTATCTCAAAATCTAGTTCTTAGACGTCTCCTTGCCCCACTCCAATCCGTCTTTCCTACCATGCAATGACTCATTTCCTTAAAACATATTGGGGAAAATGGGACTACATCAACATAAAAAGCTTCTGCTCAGCCAAGGGAAAGGTCAACAAAAAGAAAACACCCTGCTCAATGGGAGAAGATATTTGCAAATGACATATCTGATAATGTGTTAGTATCCAAATATATCAATACAACTTAGCACAAAAAAACCAAATAATCCAATTAAAAGTGGGAAGAAGACATCAACAGACACTTCTCCAAAGAAGACAGACAGAGAGATGGCCAACAGACACATGGAAAGATGCTCAGCATCACTTATCAGCAGGGAAACACAAATCAAAAACACAATGAGATATCATCTCACACCTGCCAGAATGGCTAAAATAAAAAACACAAGAAACAACAAGTGTTGGTGAGGATTTGGAGAAAAAGGAACCCTTATTCGTTTGCTGGGAATGCAAACTGGTGCTGCCACTGTGGAAAACAGCATGGAGGTTCCTCAAAAAATTAAAAATAGTATTACTATATGATCCAGTAATTCCACTACTGGGTATTTACCCAAGGAATATGAAAATATTAATTTGAAAAGATATATGCACCCCTGTGTTTATTTTATTTATTTTTAAAAAGATTTTTAAAAATTTTTGTTTATTCATGAGAGACACACAGGGAGAGAGGCAGAGGCAGAGGGAGGAGCAGGCTCCCCGCTGAGTAGGGAGCCTGATGTGGGACTCGACCCCAGGACCCCAGGATCATGGCCAGAGCTGTAGGCAGATGCTTAATCATCTGAACCACTCAGGTGCCCTGTGTCCCTGTGTTTATTGAAGCATTATTTACAATAGCCAAATTATGGAAGCAGCCCAAAAGTCCACTGACAGATGAATGGATAAGGACACATGTGCGCGCGCGCACACACACGCACACACACTAGAATATGATTCAGCTGTAAAAAAGGAATGCAATCTTGCGATTTGCAACAACATAAATGGCTCTAGAGGATATAATGCTAAGTAAAATAAGTGAGAGAAAGACAAAAATACCATATGATTTCACTCTTATGTGGAATTTAAGAAACAAAAGAATAAAGGACAAAGGAAGCAAGCCGAGAACGAGACTCTCAACTACAGATAACAAACTGATGGTTGCCAGAGGGGAGGTGAGTGGGGGAATGAGTAAAACAGGTGAAGGGGAGTACATTTATTGTGATGAGCGCAATAAGTAAGGTATGGAAGCAATGAATCACTATATTTTATATCTGAAACTGATACAACACTGTTAACTATACTGGAATTAAAAAATATATAACAGGAAAAAGCTTCCCTCACTCTTCATCATTCACAGGCCAAACCATAGTTCTCACTGAGTAGTAGTACCCTTGCCTTCCATGTGCTGCATATGCATGTTCGCTTAGTGTTACATTTTAGGGGCATGTATAAGTGTCCTGGTAAGGAAAAGAAAACTGAAGCTTAGAACCATAACTTACTCAAGGTCGTTCAAGTACTAGGAGGAAATGGACCCAGATCCCTGCCTTCCCTGGCAAGCTTGAACCTTGTTTCTGAATTCTCTGCTCTCCCCATCTTTAGGCAAAGTTGCCAGTAGTGGAAGCCCTCACAATTTTTTCTTCTTTCTTTTTTTGTAATGCGAAGGCTGGTTTATGCTGTGATTACTAGAGCATCCACTTCAAAGACCGCGATCTCGCCATCTGGAATAAATATTTAGCTGGCCACAGGCTGGATAAAAAGCCGAGTCACCTCCTCCAACTGAGGCTTTTCTGTTTTAGAGATTGTGGCCGATTTTGATAAGTGACAATTGGGGCCACTTGTGTTTTCTCTTCTCTGTGCTTTAAATTCCCGCCTGTGTATTTTAAATTCACCAATAAAGAGTGAGCCTGAGAGATGCTCAACCTCTAACCTTGACCCTCGTGAAAACAGAAGCCCGGTCCAGGTGGCCTCTCTCCACTTGTGACTTTACCGTGTGGCCCCAGGTGTGCTGTGTAGTTTCCAAGTCTTATAAGAAATAATCCTTTTTTTTTCTTTTTTTAAAAGTTTTCTGGTGGTTGTTGCTGAAGCATATCTTGCAATTGTAATGAGAACCACAAGGGCTGATCTAGTCATGACGTTGGTTTGGAAAGGGGAGACGTCTGCAGGATGCTCACGCAGGCCCAGGTGAGTGCCCCCAGGCATTTCTAGCCCATAGCATTACCACTGATAGGTTGAGACCTCACACAAAAAATGCCCTGTAGAGAACCCTGGGGCCTATCCTTGTGTGTCCTTCACAGTCTTCCAGAAGGGCCATGTGCTGCTACCCTGGGTCTTGGCTCTCACTGATCCCCTTTCCAGAAGGCTCCCCCCCCCCCCCCCCCCCCCCATTTGTGGACACTTGCCAAATTTCCACCCCTCCTTCATGCCTCATGCAATTCTCACCTCTTCCAGGAAGCCTGACTGCTTATATCGTCAGGGATATCATGACCCTTTCTTTGATTGTTCCTTCCTGAAAGTGCTGGTTGCCTGAACTCTGCATAAGCCCTCCAAGAGCGGCTGCTGTTCATCCTGTCAGCCAGCACAGGGCAGGTGCTCACAGACGCTTCTTGTCATGGAGGGTTTCCTGTTCACCTCACAGCTGGCTCATTCGCTCACTTGATCTTTATTTCCTGCCCCCCCAGCTTTACTGACATTTAATTGACATATAATATTGTGCAGGTTTAAGGCATACAACGTGATGGTCTGATACGTGTATACATGGTGAAGCGATCACTACAGGAGGGTTAGCAAACACCCCCATGCCCTCATATAATTACCATTTCCTTTTTATGGTGAGAACATTTACGATCTACTCTTTCTGCAGCTAATACAGTCGTCCCCATGCTGTACATTCAGTCCCCAGAGCTTATTTTCTTTGTAACGGGAAGTCTGTGCCCGTTGGCTGATGTCTCACCATTTCCCCACCTCCCAGCCCCTGGCAACCATCATGCTCCAAGGTGTTTCTACCTTGTTTCTACAGGATTGGCTTTTCAAAATTCCACATGTAAGTGAGAGGATCCAGTACTTGTCTTTCTCTGTCTGACTTACCTAACTTAGGATAATGTCCTCACATGCCATTCTGTTGCCGCAAAGGTCAAGATCTCGTTCTTTTTTAAGGTCAATGAATATTCCGTGGTGTATGTGTACCACATCTTCCTTAACCGCTCGCCCGCAGTAGATGTTTAAGTTGTTTCTGTGTCTTGGCTTACTATCAATAATGCTGCAGTGGCCACGGGAGTACAAATATCTCTTCAAAATTCTGATTTCATTTCCTTTGGCTTTGTACCCAGAAGTGGGATGGCTAGATCGTAGAGTAGTCTTAATTTTGTGAGGGCCTTCCTCCTGTTTTCCATAGTGGCTGCACCAGTTTACATTCCCACCAAGAGTGTACAGAGGTTCCATTTTCTCTGCGTCCTCGCCAGTGTTTTTTATGTCTGTCTTTCCCCACTGCCCCAGCTTTATTGATGTATATGGACAAAATTATAAGATATTTAAAGTGGTATGATGATGATATGCGTATACATGGTGACCCGATTCCCTCCCTCAAGTTAAGCAACACACATTCCCTCACCTCAGATAGGGCATTATGCTAAGTGAAATAAGCCAAACAGAGGAAGACAGATACTCTTTGCTAAAAAATAAAAAAATAAAAAAATAAAAAAATTGAGCCCATAGAAATAAAAAGTAAGGTTGTTGGCAGGGACTGAGGAGTGGGGGAAATAGGAAGAGGTTGGTAAAAGGGTCAGACTTTCAGGTATAAGATCACTAAGGCCTGAGGATCTAATGTGTGACACCGTGACTGTGGTTGATAACATTCTGGTGTATAACTGAAATTTATTAACAGGAGAATTTAAATGTTTTCACCCTTCCAACAAAAAAAACAAAACCCTGTTCTCACCCTCCCAACAAAAAAACAAAAAACCAAAAAAACCCACTTTGATCTTTGAATAAGCCCGGTCAAGAACCAGTCTTTGGGAAGGTGACCCAGAGCTGAGACTGGTGACCAGATGCTAGGGACAATGACATGAGCACACAGGTTCTGGGACACTTGTTCTGTGCTAGGTTCTATTCTAAACCCTTTGCATGGATTGCAAATTCAATCCTCAGAATAATCCCTTGAGGTAAGCACTTATTAGCCTCATTTTGCAGATGAGGAAACTGAGGCACAGAGAGTTTTTTTTTTTTTAAGAAATTGGTCAGATGGTAGCTATGCGTGTGGTGAGCAGAGCGTAATGTATAGAGATGTTGAATCACTATGTCATACACTTGACACTAATGTAACATTGTGTGTCAACTATACTAAAAAAAAAAAAAAAAGGAAAAAAGAAAAGAAAAGAAAGAAATCTGCCCACAATCACAGGGTGAATGGCAGATCAGGAGCCAGGCGTCTTGGCTGAGTCCAATCCAGACAGCTGTGGAGCTCCCGTTTCTGCGTAGGTTTACTCATTACAGACTAATAATGATAACCGCCACTTATTTGGTACTTAAAATGTGCAATATATTATTCTAAGCACTTTAGATGCCTTGTTTCGCTTTAATCCTCCCCCCCACCAAAATCCCATGAAGCCGGTATTATGACTCACATTTCGCAGGCGAGGAAATAGATGTTCAGGGAAAGTTAACTCCTCAAGGTCACACAGTAAGTAAGATGCCGAATTGGGACCTGAGCCCAGGTCTGTCTGACTCCAAAGTGTGTGCTCGAGACCGTCCCATCCCGCTGCCTCTGCTGTCACAAGATCTCGGAATTAGAAGAGCCGCCTTTAGAATCTCCTACTTGATGTGGAAGTTGTTCTGAGAGTCTCTGACAGAGGATCTTCTCAGCCCAATTTGAATGCTTCCAGGGGTGGGGAGCTTGCTCCCTCCTGGGGCAGCCCACCTGTGGTTGCACAGGGCTGATTGGCAGAGAACTCTTTTTTTCCAACAAGCCCAAGAAGTCAGTCTCCCTCAATCCCCAGAGAGTCCCTTCCCGAGCAGCCTCTATCCCCAGTCCTTCAGGACAGACTGTGTGCTCCTCCAGCTTTGCCCGTGGGAAGACGGAGTCAAATCTCCTAGACCAGAAAGGGCCTGACTGGCCTAAAGTTGTGCAGTGGGGGTGGGGAACCAGGATGTAGCAGGCATCCATGGGCAGAGATGTTCTGGGTCTTTCATCTTAAGTGGTTTCTGATCTGTCTGGCTGAGCCATTGCCTAGAGCCACTCCTGTTTAACAGTCCTGTAGACTCCAGGCTGGGCTATTGCAGGAGTAAATCACCCGGGCCTGACTTAGCCCCCACCCAGTCCCAGCCCCCCAGGACACATAGCCCCCTGGTCTCCATGGCAACAGGGCCATCTGTTTCACACAGCATCCCAGGCCAGGAGAAGTTCATTCTGTCCCAACTCTGCTAAGTTATCCGTCGTGTAGGAAGAAGAGGGAGAAAGGAGCCTCAGGGGAGGAGGGCGGGCTTTGTGGTTCCTTGTGATTGCATTTAGAACAAGGCAGCCTGTTAGAGCTGGAAGAGCCCTTAGAGGGCCACTGGCCCAACACCCTCACTTTATATACAGAAACTGGCTTGAGAGAGGAAACGAGTAGTTAGGGACAAAGCTGGGGCTAGCGGGTAACCAATAAACATTTGCTAAATGAATGAATCACAGAATCAAAGAGTTGGAGGCAGGCAACAGATTATGCCAAAATTCTCATCCAGTGCATGCAAGTGTCCAGAAATTATACTCTATAACAGATGGTCCAAACTGGGCTTGAATGCTTGATCTGTGCTCGATCACTACCTTAACTGCTTCCATTACTGGACGCTTTGAATAGAGAAAGCTTCTACATACTGAGAGGATGCCTGAGTGCCTGTCAGTTTACCCATGGGTTGTGATTCTGTCCTTGGAGTCCCCAAGATTCCAGCCCTTCGCAGGTGTTGTCTTGTTGGACTAGCTCTGGGCAGGGGTGGGTGGGGGATGGGGAGTGGGGGATGTCTGAGAAGGATTCTTCATCTTCTAGGGGTCTCGGGGGTGAAGTAATTGACCGGAGGTTGAGCGAGAGCTAGTAAGAGTACCCTGGCCCTTGGGTGGGGGCAGTTGTCTTTTATCTCCTCTGGGTGCTTCCCATTTTCCTCCCATCAGGTGGGCTGGCCCAGCCCTTTTCTTGTCTGTGCCATCTGTGGGGTTAGTTTCTGAGCTGCCTTGGCTCCCCTCCTGCCTGCCCTGGCCTCCCAGGGACCTACTGTCTCTGTAAGGCAAGAAAGCAGCCCCCCCCCTCCCCAGCCCAACCTCAGGGCCAGGTCTTGTGAATGGGTGGAGATGGTGTCAGATCCCAAGTCCCCAGCCCAGCCCCTCCCGCCAGAAGCCCCTGGCCCCAGCTGCCAGCAGCCTCCCTGATCCCAGGTGTGGAGGCTGAGGACATGCCAAAGGGCCAGGGGTCTCTCACCTTCCTGCTGTAGATGCTCTGTTGTGTGATTTGGTGGGAACTATAATCTCCTCCCAACATTTCTATTTCCCTTCTCAGTGTCCCTAGTGTCTTGTATTTCTCACAAGAAGCTCCACGTGGGGAAGGGTTTGAGCGGGTGGGCTTCCGGTCACAGTTCCATAAGGGGGTCGCCTTGGGAGATGGGGACAAAGGAATGAGTGTTGGGGGCAGAAGGCAGAGTTAGGGCTGAGAAAGGGGCAGCAGAAGGTGATTTGGGGAGTAGCACCTCTGTCCTCTCTTCCCACACATCTTAAATTCTGCCCCTCCTTCCCATCTTCCAATTAGGCTAAGAAGCTCAGAAGGGTAACAGAGCGTCCTTCCTGGACCTCAAAATAAGCCGAAAGCCTTCACGTGGATTGATAACTGGATTCCCTCCGACTTAACTGGGAGCTTGCTTTCCACCACAGGGGGCAGTGGTTTAGCCAATCAGTGCAGGCATGCAAATGAGAGACTCCCGAGTAGCCATTTCCCTGGCCATTCATAGGCCAGACTTACACCCTCAGCTCTATGATTGGTCCATCACAAGACTGAGCTTGGGAGTTCAGGCTGTTCTTTTCTTGAATAACTGGACCAGTGGGCAGGGGAAGGAACACGAGAGTAGATAATTAGAACACACACGCGCGCGCGCGCACACACACACACACACACACACACACACACACACACACCTCTCTCTCTCTCTCTCTCTCTCAGTTTACTTTGAAATGCGTTATATCACAATTTTACATCCTGTTTGACTTCAAATAATGCAACCGTTAGTTAACTTCTGTTAGATGGGGTGGGGCATTGGGAGAAGGTTGGGAAGGGCAGACAGGGACAAACATGGGATGAATATGGTAGCTGCCACTGCCACCCCTACCCAGTAACACCTACCCACATTATATCCTGTCTCCCTTCTGATTGGTGTCAGATCCCTCTGTGGCCCCCTCCCTCAGATGTGTTCACTGAGACCGCTCCACCATTTAGCACCAGGGCCTCGGGTGCGCCCTGAGTGGGGCTCTGTGTGTACAGACCAGACATGAAGATGGATTGCTCCCCGCAATAAATATCGACTGATTCATAAATCTGGTTGCCAGATTCAATCAAAGTCGCTGCCTGCATAATCCAGGAGCGTAAGATGCCAGCTAATTCTGTGCAGGGCCTGCTGATTCCCAGCGGAAGATGTTGTATGAACGTCAATGTCTCTCAGCTCCGTGCAACCTGGAGGCTGTGTGCGGGGGCTGGGGAGAGCACATTTTCCCAGCCGAGGGGCAGGTGGTGAAGACAGAGTGAGCCAGGGGGCAGAAGGTTCCACAGGGCAGGACTACCACCGCTTTTCTCTCACCATCCCCTAGGCTCCTCCTCTCGAGCCTGTCACGACAGCAACCGCTGTCAGCCTGAACCTAGGGAATGCTGAACATCTGGACGAAAAGCACAACCAGCCAGCCCATCACTCAGATATTTCTAAATACCCAGAGCTTTGTACTGAAAACAAAAAACAAAAAAACAAAAAAACACCCCACCTTGACGATGATGATTTTTCACTTTTCATCCAGATGCTGGATGTCAGGTAAATACAGCCTTGGGGGCCCTTAATTGCTCTTTCCTAGAACCCCTCTTGTTGATGTGGGGCCCCACAGCCCTGTGAGGGATTTAATAAGAGGGAGAAGCCAGTTGCTCTTGCTGGCACATTTTTTTTTTCAGGTGCTTTGAGGCGGATTCTTCTTGCACTGGGGTTGGCTGTGTGGCTGGTGCGGCTGGGGTTGTTGGAGGGGGAGATAGAGGAGACCGCCCCATCTGCCCTCCATCACCCCTCCAGCATTTGGACCCAGCCTCCGCTCACCTTCGCCCTCTCTCATTCTCTCGTGAGGCATCCTTTCATTCTCTTGCTTTGTGCAGCCCTTCTGCTCTTGTTCTCTTCTGAGCTCAGAGTCAGTAATCCAAACTGCTCTCCCCTCTCCAGCCTATCACGGAGTGACTCCAAGAAACCAGCCCTGCCCTGCCCAACCCTGGACGAAGCTGGGTTTCCTGTGCTCCTGATGGAGGAGACGCAGGGCCAGGAGGGTACAGGAGCTGGGCGTGGCCAGGCCAGGGGCTTGGGTGGGGATGGGGGGGCTGCAGTAGGTACACCTGCTAAGAAGGCAGGCTAGGCTGCCGGACCCTCTGGGCTCTCATCCCAGCTCTGCTACCAGCTCTGTGGCCTCAGGAGGTCCCCCGAGCCTCAGTGTTCTCATCTGGAAGACAGGGGTAGTAATAGTGCCTGCCTCACAGGATCGTCGTGGGGTGAAGTCAGTCAGTGTGTGAATGAGCCGGGGCAGTGACTGGAACAGGACACACAGTCCGGCGTTGGTGGGGACTTCTGTCCCGGGCTGGGTCTTTGACACCCCTATTCTACCAAGAGTGTGGAGCATCCAGAGGGCGCAGGTCCCTGGCTGGTATACACGAGTGTGCAAACGTCCGTCAGAAATAGTCTCCGTCATGCTCCTGTGTGATGTCCATAACGACTGCAGGCAAGGGGCAGAGGGCAGGCCTGGGTCGAATGTTCCAACCGTTTGGAGAGTCAGGGAAGATCTGATGGGGAGAGGGAGGATGGCCTCTGCTGGGTCCCTGGAGGATGAGTCGTTATGATCGGTGTGGGAGGACACTTGGCGGGAGGGCACTAGCGTGAGCAAAGGTACAGAGACAGGAAAGCGCAGGGTCTGGAGAACAGAGGATGAGAAAGGGAGCTCAGCTGGAAAGGGAAGGTGGTGCTGAATTGTGGAGGCCCTAGAAAGCTCCGTGAAGGACTGTGCCTGATCCCATAGGCCTCGAGAGCCGTCGAAGGCTGTGCAGCAGGGGAGGAAATCAGAGCCGCATGGTAATATGGTCTCTGCGGTGGAGATGTGGCGGCAGGAGAGAAGGGGGCAAGACTGCCTTGGGGGTGGGGTGCCCTGGCCCTGAGCGAGGGGCTGTGGAATGGAGTGGACAGCGACCCGACGTAAAGTGAAGGGCGGGTTCCGGAGAGCTGACACATCCCGCCAGGAGAAGTAGGGTGTGAGCAGCAGGGTGGGACACACCACGAATTTTGTGGTAGTTACTCAGTTTCCCTCCGGGGAAGGGCACAGCGGCCTCCCTCAGGAGGTAGGTCATGGGATTTGGGACAGAACCCTCCTAAATCCAGAGAACATTAGAGCTGGAGACACCCAGAGGGACAATGTGGTGCAGCCCTTGGATGAGGTCTCCAGAGGGTGGAGGGCAAGGGGTTAGGAGGGGCCCCCCGCTGCTCCCACCCCCGCCTGGCCACTTCAGTCCCATTCAAAGCTAGCCAGGTCCTCAGAGGCGGCCGGCTGGAGCTGCCCGCCAGACACCAGTGAGGCACGTGGGAGGGCAAGGTCAGAGCAGTGCTGGCCCCCCTCCCAAGAGCCCGCGCTGCAGCAGGAGGGGGACGGGTGCTTCCAAGTCCACGCGTGTGATCCATGCAGCAAGAACTCCAGCAGCATGAGGTGCGGCCGTGTTCCAGCAACTGTGAGATATTCTCGGCAACTTGTGCTCTCCCGCTCACCCCCTCTGCTTTCCCGTCAGTCTCTGGCTGCCTGTTGACTCTGCATATCTTTTTCTAAATTTTCCCCTCTCCTTTCCCTCCCTCGCACTCACACCCTCCGTGGCTTCTAGGGACCCTCCTGATGGAACAGCTGCTTGTGCTGCAGTGGGAACAAATGGGCGGTCCTAATGGTCATGATCCTTGGGACCACGCAGCGAAAATGTCCTGCCTGGGTTGGCCTGGCTCCCGCCGCCCTCACTCCCACACTTGCTTGCGGCTGGGTGGGTTTACAGGTGCATGGTTGTGATATCCTCCCGTCGCTTCCGAACATGGACCCAGACTGTGTCCCAGGTGGTGCTGGCTCCCACCTTCAGAAGGCAAAGACCCGGGGAGGGTGCACATGTGTGCCAGGCAGGATGAGACGCTCCAGGGATAAAGCAAGCTGGACGAAATCCATGCTCTCCCAGACAAACACATCCATGCATTAGGACAAAATATATTGTACTAGATGGCCAGAGGTATTAAGGAGAAAAGACGAGGAAGGGGGGTTAGGTCATAGTGGGGCTGACTTGCAATTCTAACTGATGTTGCTGGGGGAGGGGGCTCTCTGAGAGGATGATATGTGAGTCAAGACTGGAAGAAAGTGAACCAGCCATGTGATGTCTAGAGGAAGTGCAGGCGGAGGGAACCGCAGTTGCAAAGGCCCAGAGGCAGGACTGAGCATGTGGTGTGTGAGGAATGGGGAGGTGGCCCATGAGACTGGGGAGGGGCGAGCAGCCTGGACTAAAGTAGGACGTAAGGTCATTGAGGTTAGAGGGCCTGGGTCATACAGGTCCCTGGCAGCCAGCACAGGACTGTGGGCTTTTCCTCTGGCTGAGCTCTGATCCCTGGGGGAATCCTCCTCAGACCCAAGCCCTGCAGGAGTGCAGCTTCCATGTTCTCTGGCAAGAGCCTCCTCCTCTGCCCCTTTTTCCTCCACCTATCCAGAACTTTCTGGAATGGGGGGGGAGGTCCTTCCGTGCTCCTGGTGCAGTATGTGCGTTTCCATCTAGTCTCCATGCCTGTTCTGGGGGCGTCCAGGTGCCTTGGCCTTGGCACAGCTGGGCCATGCACACAGGCAGGGCGAGAATCTGCGGGGAGAGAAGAAAGGCCAGATCCCAGGCAAGTGTCTGATCTGCGGGTGCCGCGGGCTGGGGTCCACCTTGGCCGGAAGCAAGGTTAGCTGTCTGCCGGCTTGCTCAGACCTAGCACTTGTGACCAACAGTGTTGTTTTTCAGTGGATGAGATGACCACCCCCCCCAGCCCTACTCTGACCCTCTCCACCTCTCCACAAGCTTCCCAGCTTGTGGGATTTTCAAAAAATAGTACTGGGGGGAGCGTGGGCTCTGAGGCCGGACAGCTTGCAGTTCTAGGTCTCCCACTTGCCTGTGATCTTGAACAAGTGGCTCAGTTTCTCTGTGCCTTAGTTTCTTCATCTGTAGAGTGGGCAGAGTGGAATGGTGCCGCTGTGGGAGGGCTGGATATGACAATCGTGCCTGGCACAGAGCAAGTCCTCACTGGGAGGGTTGGGGGAATAGAGGCAACAGAGCCACTATTGCTCAGTGCCCAAGGTCCTGCTTGGTGCGCCAGGGGGCTCTGGAGGTGGCTGTGGTTCTCACACTGCGGGTTACCCCAGGACTGTCCTCATATTCGTGCTGCTCTCTGTGCAGCTTCTGCCTTCTCTCAGGTGCCACTTGCTGGTCCTATTACCTCCTGCTTTTCTCTTTAAGTGCGTGGTTTGTGCATGTTATAAAAAATGGGGGGACGCCTGGGTGGCTCAGTTGGTTAAGCAGCTGCCTTCGGCTCAGGTCATGATCCCAGCGTCCTGGGATCGAGTCCCATATCGGGCTCCTTGCTCCGCAGGGAGCCTGCTTCTCCGTCTGACTCTGCCTTCCACTCTGTCTGCCTGTGCTCGCTCTCGCTCGCTCTCTCTGACAAATAAATAAAATCTTTGAAAAGAAAAAAAAAATGGGGGCACCTGGGTGGCTCAGTGGGTTAAAGCCTCTGCCTTCGGCTCAGGTCATGATCCCAGGGTCCTGGGATGGAGCCCCACATCGGGCTCTCTGCTCAGCGAGAAGCCTGCTTCCTCCTCTCTCTCTGCCTGCCTCTCTGCCTACTTGTGATCTCTGTCCGTCAAATAAATAAATAAAATCTTAAAAAAAAAAAAATGACCCTCTGCAGGAGAGGGAGGAGAGAGAAAGCCACACAAGGGACCTTAGGAAATGTGGGTTCTCACCCTTCCTGTGCTGTGTGGCCTTGGACGGGTCACCTCTCCTCCCTGGGTCCTGAGCAATCATTTCTGTGAAAGCTCCAGCTTGGCCCAGAGGATCAGGGGGTCCCTCTGGCCGGGAAAAAAAATCTATTCTGAGGATCAAAAAATGAATCAAACCCAGGTTCTAGTGCCAAAGTTGAAAGCCTCTCATCCGTGAAAAGAGGGTTTAAATTACCCTGTGTTTAAAAAAGAAGAGAGAGGGGGAAAAAAAAATTAATGGGGCTTAGAATGGAAAGTCTGAGTGCAACCTGCTTTGTGGGCAAAGAGGGTTGGGGGGGAGGGTTATTATCTTTAGCATCTGAGCTTTTGGAATCTGTTATCTCTGATTTAAAAAGTGTTGCAGGTGTGGGGAGGGGGTGGGGGAGTTCCAGATTAGGTGTTAGACAGGAAACAGGTAGGCCTCAGAGTGGGAAACAGGGGAAGATGCAGGTGGGGGACAGCTGGAGGAATCGGGCCAAATATGGCTGGTCTGAGGGTTGGGGGTGGCTCGGAGGCTGGACTGGTGAGAAATTTTCTCAGTCTAGAGAAGGAGTAAGTTTTGCTGAGGAAAAGCCTTGCAAATGGCTTTTGCCAGTGAGGCAGCCTCCGCTCAGAATTTGCATCGGCTTCCTCTTGTAGAATTTGCTTGAACATCAGTGCCAGCCACTGGGGTCAAAATGAGGACTGGCACAAAAGATGTTGTGCCCAGTGCAATTTGGGGCCAGGCAGGACCGAACCAGGCTATGTCGGGAAGAGCCGGAGCAGGCCAGGAGTGAGTTTTTGGCCGTGGCCATGGTGTCAGAGGTGGGGGTGTACGGGGCCATCTCAAGTGATTGGGGGACCAGGGTTGTCAACTAACTGGAGGACTGGAGGAATCAGGTCACTGGGTGCGGACCACGAAGGACAAAGATTTGTCGGCAGGGTGTTCCAGGCCAAGGGATGGCATGACGCAAGGCCTGGAGGCGGGCAAGTGTAGGTCTGTTGGAGGAACAGGAGGTGGCCCGATGTCAGCTATAGTTTCTAGGCCCATTGCTCATTCTAGAGACCCAGGACCCTCTGACAGTCCAGTCTTATGTCTAGGGAACTCTGGCTCTTATTGGCACAGCTGATTGGATTACGGTATGCTGAGCCAAGCAGAGAGCCCTGCTCCTGGGAATTGGGAATTTGGACTCAGAGCTAGTCAGATGGATGGTGGGGAGGTGAGCGGGCAGGAAGCCCATCATGGCGGCAGAGATTGGGGGCAGACCAGGTAAAGCCGCCTGCCAGCCTAGGGCTATGGGGCCCTGAGTAAGCAGAAAAAGCCGGCGTGTAATGAAGAGCAGGAGAGGATAGTAGAGAGAGGACGGAGGCTGATATGACCCTGGAGACCCTATCCAAGGTATCCTGTTCTGCTTCCATGAAACTCCCTTGAGTTAGTTAGTACCAGCGGGTTTATGTTCCTGGCACCAGCAAGCCCTGGGGGCGGGGGGGCGGCTCTGGCTTGCTATAGGATGGTGCATGTGTGCCGGGGAGGGGGCAGGTGTTAGAGAGGAGTCCGAGGCATGGGGACCAGGTTGGGCAGGGTTTGGAACGGTGTGCTTCCAGATCACATGTAACTCTGTGGGTTGTATGCAGACGGAGGGTCGCTGAAGTTTTCGAGTGCCTCGGAAGCCCAGATGTAGTGGAAGGGAAGGGGGCAGATGGAGCCTGAAGTGAAGGCTCTGAGGGTTCCCAGACGGAAGGCCTCAAGGGCAGGAGGCAGCTCAGAGGGTTGCTGGATGCTCCTTGCAAGGGCCCGGGCCCAGGTCCCCAGTGGATGTAGGAGGCACCTTCTGTCAGATTCCCTAGCATGCTCCCTATCCCCAGGACCGGCAGTCTTGAGGAGCCTGTCCCGGAATCCCCACACCCAGGAACCCCAGCCATCCACAGATTCATGCCTGCATGGCCCAGCCCACAAAAACAGGGGCCCTCCAGCTCCCAGCACAGTGGTATTAAAAGAGCCCGGCGTTTGGATCCTGACAGATCTGGGTTCCTATTCTGGCTCATACTTAAGAGCTGTGTGACTTTGAGCAAATCTCTTATCCTCTCTGAGCTGCAGGGACCTCATCTGTAAGTCGCGATCGATAATTCTGCCACCTAGAGTTGTTCTGAAGATTAAATGAAGCACAAATGTAAGAGGCCCAGTGGGTGTCCAGCACGTGGTGTGTACCCCGAATTCCCTTCCCTCCGCCTTCCTCCTTCAGGAGGTAGGGTTGGTCCCGTCTGTCTACACTGCTGTAATCGCTGTGCTGCAGGGTCCAAGAAGGTCTTCCCTCTTCAATGATGAGGGTGCGCCTGGTACTTCCTGAGTGTTTAATATGTGCTTGCTAAATAAAAGAATGCATGTAGAAATGATTCCTAGAGATGCCGTACCTGGAATCTGGAGGTTACTACCTCTTCACCTAACTCTTCCTTCTCTCCACCGTGAGCGCCCAGTGTATAGAGTTGGTTCTCTGCTCGGTCTGGGGAGACCAGTCTGCTGTCTGCTATAAGCTGGCAGTCCCCGGGGGCTAGACCCAGCTTCTAGATCCTTCTTATCTCCCTGTCCAGTGGCCTCTCCCACTGGTGTCTGGGTACCCTGTCCCCCCTGCTCCCTGCCCTGTCTCCACCCCAGACTTGGCTGAGGCCTCCTGCTTCCCTGAAGCTGGGTCCCTCTGAGGCTGTGAGTGGCCCAAAATTTAAATCCCACCCTATAACTTGACATTAGTCTTGCTGTCTCTGATATCCTGTCCTTTCCTCTTCTGCCCCTCAACCCTCTCTCAGTGATAACCACTGTTCAGAGCATGACAGGTGTTCCTCCAGGCCTTTTTCTTTACATAGCTTAAAATCCTTCCCTTAACATAAAATCCAAACTCCATACTGTAGATGACAAAACCTTTTCTGAGCCGGCCTCTGCTTTCCTCTCTGACCTCACCCTCTGCTCCCTTCCTCCTCTCCCTCCATCATGCACATACCAGGCTTCTACCTGGCTTCTAAACACTAAATAAACTCCTTCTCACCTCAGGGCCTTTGCACAGGCTGTTTTGTCTGCCAGGAACAATCTTGGCCTTATGGTCACATAACCAGCTCCTCATACTTAAGTTTCCAAAAAATGCTACCTTCTTGGAGAATTCTTCTCTAGCGACACTCCTTATTATTATTATTATTTTTTTTCACAACGTGTATTATTGTTTAAAATTAGAAACTGCTGATTTACTCCTCTTGGGTCCATCTCTCCCTCTGGAATGATGTAAGTTCCACGAGGGTGGGACCTTACTTTTTCTTTTTCTTTTCTTTTCTTTCTTTCTTTCTTTTTTTTTTTTTTTTTTTTTTTGCTACCCTGTGTTCCCTAGTAGCTAGATGAGAAACAGCACACAATGGTCCGGTGAATATCTGTTAAAGGAATGAATCCTTCCGTGTGTGTGTGTGTTTCTGTGTCTGTGTCTGTGTCTGTGTGTCTGTGTGTGTGTAGTTTATTTAACTAAAGTGGGAACACCCTGTAGGATTTTTTTTTTTTTTTTTTTAACTTGCATCTTTCACTCAGCCGTGGGGCAGGGCTGTCTTCTTCCTTCAGAATTCACTGTCAGTTTATCTGCCTGTTACTGTTAGTCTGAGAGCTCCCAAGGCAGGGCTCGCCCAGGGAGGAGAGGAGGTCTGCCTGTAGTATCTTCTGGATCTGGCTTTAGTCCTGCCTCAGGCTGGCTCCTTGGCCCCAGGCAAGTTCCCTGGAAGCTTCTTTTGTCTAAGCTGGGATCCCCACGGGTCCCACTTTGCTTTCCGGCCCCTGAGGTTGAGTGTCAGCCTGTGCTCCAGGCCCGGCCCAGCTGGCTCAAGGATACACCACCCGTAAACCAACCTAGGGTTTTAGCTGAATCTGTGGCACCAGGCTCTGGCTGTAAACCCAGAAGGTGGCCCTACCCTTTGCCCCCACAGCTCTGGCCTCCCACCTCTGTCTCCTGGGAAGCAGAAAGGCTGTCCCTGAGGAGGCCAGATAGCCCTGAGCAGCCAGCCTGGCCCGCTCTGCAGCATCTGCCCCTCTGCTGGGAAAGAAAAGAACAAAAACAAACCTTGCTGTCATCATGCAATTAATTGGAAATCAAATAATCCCAAGAACAGAAAAGCCAATTAATAAAGGAGCAATGAAAACTAACAGAACCATGGGGGCTGCAGGGAAATGTTGCACAAACACAGACCCGGACGCTGGAGCTCGTCTGGAGACGACCGGGCTCTGGGCTGTGGCTGGGGTGGGTGCGCAGTCTGAAGGTGCCCTGCTGCGGGGGATCCCCTTGGGCACAGCACAGCCCAAGGGACTGCCCAACTTGCTGAGGAGACATGGTCTCTGTCCTGGAGGTTAAGAATTCGAGTTTATTAAGTGACTGTTATATGTCAGACCCAGTGCAAGGTATTTGTACATAACCTTAATTCCCCAAAGTTATGATGCTCAACTTGACCATCTCGCTTGGCATAAAACTCAATGTGCTCCCTCCTGCGGCTGGCACGTCCTACTCACTGAGGTCCCCATTGCCTCTCCAAAGTCCTCACCTACAGTTTGCTTCCTTCTACCATCTTGGTTTCCCTCATGCTCTTTAAGCACTCACTGCAGGCACGCTCGCGCCTCAGGGCCTTTGCACTTACTGTTTCTGCCTGCCGGGAACCTGCTTCCCCTGGACACTCACAGGCCTTGATCCACTCACTTCATTTTGCTCAAGTGTCACCTCACCCTAGAGGCTTTTCTTGACCGTTTTTCCTAAAATAACACCCTACCCTACCCTTCAGTCCTCAGCCCCTTTCCCTGCTAACTTTCCTGCATAACAGTTATCCCCACCACCTGACCTTTTGTATGTTGATTCGGTTCTTTCCCCTCTCCTTCCTACTAGAACAGAGGGTTGGAGGGAGGACAAACCCTTGCTTTATCTCCAGCTTAGACCAGCCTAGAGGGGGTATTTTTCGCATAGGTATTGCATGAATGAGACCCGTGAGGCACAGGGAGGTGGAGTTACTTGCCTAGCTCCAGCCCAGCATTAAGTGGCAGACCTCACCTGCTAGCCTAGACCTTTTTGCCCTCATTACGCGGCGTTCCAGGCTTCTGTGGCGGCTGGCAGGATGTAGACGGACAGCAGCCTCCCCAAGATGCTTGCATCCTAACCCCTGGAACGATGACCATGTTAGATGGCAGCAAAGGGCAAGTAAGGCTGCAGATGGAATTGTTCGTTCTTGGCTAAGCTTACGACGAGGCAGCACAGTGCCGCGTTATGCACGTGGGCCTAGAGTAATCACAAGGGCCTTTTGACATGGAAGGGAAGGGCAGAAGAGGCAGGGGGGATGTGATGGCAAAGGCAGGAGTGAAATGACACAATGGGAGGGCTCCGCTGGCCCTCCACGCCATAAGCCAGGGATCTTCCGGGGACCTCTAGCGCCTCCAAGAAGGAACCCAGACCTGTGACATGTTGGTGTCAACCCAGTGAGACCCGTTTCAGACTTCTGACCTCCAGCACTGTAGAATATTAAATCTGTATTGGTTAAGTCACCAAGTATGTGGTCATTCGTTACGGCAGTCACAGGAAACTAATACACATCATGTCTGGAAGCTGCCTGGTTTCAGGGCGGGAGCTTGAGCAGAGGGGGTGGCTGGGCCTGGGGACCGCTCAGCACGCAGGGTGGCGTCTGGGGGAAGGGGCTGGCCTCTGGGCTGGGCTGGAGGGGAGAGCTGGGGGGAGGCAGGCAGGAGGAGGTCTCAAGCCTGTGCCCTTGGCCTGGTGACTGCGGTGGGGGCTGGGGTGGAGAGATTTTTCCAGAGCACTGTGAAGCCATGCCCCGGACCCCCAGTCCCTCGGTCACTGCAGGCACTCTGTCCTGAATCCTCCCTCTCCATGCTTGCCTTTGGCTCACAATGAAGCCCACACATACCAAATGCAGTGGACCTCTGCCCCTCTGCCTCTGAGTGAGGGGACAGTGACAGAGGTCCAAATTCCTTACCTGGAATTCAGGGAGCCTACAGTCCCTGAAAACTGAGCTGTTTCTCGAAACTCATTTGGTGACAGATTTGATTTGAGTTGACATGAGACTATGAACACCGAGTTTACTTATTTTGCTTGATGTGAAGCATCACAAGTCTCACTGCAGACACGTTAATGTATCTGATGATGGGGTGCACCCCTGGAGGCTTTATCAAATAAACATTTTATGCACCAAATTACTTTTAAAACATCTGGTTCCCAGGGTTTTTGAAAACCATTTGGACCCATTGCTTCCACGCTATGGGGTTGAAAGGAAGCAGTCTTCTTCGGGCTCTTGGGATGCTGTGGGCACTCGACAGATGCTCAGATGACCCCTGGAAGGAGGCGGTAGTGTTCTCATTCTACACGTCAGAAAACAGAGGCTCAGACAGGTTAAGTAACTTTCTCGGGGGTGTCTAGCTGCTAAGAAACAGAGCGGCACTCAAACACAAAATTCCTGGGCTTATTCACTCTACAAGTCACTGAATTAGAATGTCCACCATCAGGGGACTCGTTCTTCCAAGAGTCAATCCAGGGTAAATTCTATCCCATGACTTCTGTCCTGTGCATCCTCCACTTTGGTCCTACTGGACCTGGGACTCAGAGGAAGGCTGGCTGGAGTTCTCAGTTCCTCCTTTCTGATCAGGTAGAGGTTGGGAACCCCTAACTTCCACATTCCTGGATGACCTGTGTGCAGAGAGCTCTTGAATGCTCGGTCAACCATGACCCTCCTCCCCACCCTACCCCGGCCATTGACAGTGGCAGGCTCCTGCTTCATCACAGCTGTAGCTGGGAGTGGGTTGGGGGTTGGCGTTCAAGCCCTCTTTGCTATCTGAAGTCTGTGTGACTTCTAGGTTCATAGAGTCGGGGAACTGTGGGGTGCTTGGGGGTCAGAAAGGGCTGGCTGGAGGTGCCTTGGCACCACTGGACCACCTGGGGCCATTGGGGGGCATGTTTTATGAAGCCAGGGTCCCCAGTGAGGCCCTCTGGCGCGATGGCAACAATGTGCGGTAGGAATGGAAGGCCTGCTGGCAGTGGGCGGTTCAAGGAGCCTGAGCAGCCCACGCGTGGATCACCCCTGAAGAGTCAGGGGAGATGGGGTTGTCTTGTACCCAACAACACTCAGAGTGTCCCCATCGGAGCTCAGGAGCCCAGCGGCCAGAGTGGAGTAGAGGCAGGAAGGACTAGGGAATAAACTGGATGCTCCAGTCAGAGTCCACGAGGATCTCGGTTGACTGGAGCAAACACCAGAACTGAACAAGGTGAGGTTTAGCAGGGACAAAGGGGGCATCCCGCTATGGGTGTCCCAAGAGCCAAGACAGGGCCCAGCAGCAGGAGGGATGGTGACCTGGGGGCTTTAACAGATAGACAGCGGACAGCAGGCAGCAGTGAGTCTTTTGGGGGAAGGTATAGCTATCCAGGCAGATGTTCTCCTAGGCTCTGCTGATGCAAGAGCCAAGATGAGGGGCCAGAGGGTTCTTCTGGGGCCAAGTCCAGTTCCTAGTGGAAGATTCAGGAAGGATATTGACAAAGCAGGATGTCCACATCCACGGGTAGCCCTGGTGTGTGGGGGGGGTCTGGACCTGGCACTACACATCGGGGTTTAGAGTTAGGGATGAAAAACTTCCTGGGGGGCACTGGCCTCTGTCCGGTTTTAGACAGCAGTGACCAAGAATGCCTTAGACTAAAGGCTGTAGGGCATGGGAAAGCAGGAGGGCCAGGGCTAGAGACAAACAAAGCACATTGTGAACTGTTAGGAATACCAGGCTCAGGCATCTGTGGGGATGAAGATGCCCTCTGTGGGTGGATGGGCTGGCTCAGGGCAGGGCAATGGCCCTGGTGCCCTCGGGGTGTCCCTCTCAGCTCCCCCCCAGGGCATGGCTGTGAGCGCTGAGCCAGGAAGAGAGGAGCATAGTGGGGAGTGGGGTGAGGAGCCCGGGGAGTGCTCTGTCGGAGACAGACTGGCAGCCTCAGCTGGCTCCCAGGCCCTGGGAGGGAAGGAGGCGGGCAGGGGCCTAGCGGAGCGCACTCTCCCTTTTAATTACCCCCTCGGCCTAATTGGTCTCCCAGCCTCCCCTCCCTCTTCGAGGAAGAGGTCTTTGTTTGCCGCCTGCATGTTTACCAAGCAAATGGTTTTTAAAAGCTTTCGTAGACACAGAGAACCCATTTAGGAGGCTCAGCGGATAAAATTATTTATAGAGATGAATGGTGATCGTTCTTGTGCCTTTAGGAAATCAGGAGCCATATGCCCAGGCAGGCGGGGCCGGGGCGCCTCCGCTCGGCTCCCCGCTGGCCACACTGGCCACACTGGCCCCGCGCCTCCCCTGCGCTGCTGGACTGTCTCCTGGCCCCGGTCCGTTCTGTGTCCTCCGCATCTTGTCTGTTTCCTTTCCACGCCTCTGCTCTCCTGGCTCACCTTTCCCCCTCTTCCCCAGTCCACTAGCCCCTGCTACCCCTGGCGGGCTTCCTCAGCTCTCTGTTTGCTTTTTTTTTTTTTTTTTTAAGATTTTTTATTTATTGGACAGACGGAAATCACAAGTAGGCAGAGAGAGAGGAGGAAGCAGGCTCCCTGCTGAGCAGAGAGCCCGATGTGGGGCTCCATCCCAGGACCCTGGGATCTCCTGACCTGAGCCGAAGAGTCTCCTGACTCTTCGACCTGAGCCGAAGGCAGACACGTTAACCCACTGAGCCACCCAGGCGCCCCTCTCTGTTTGCTTTTGCCCAGGTGTCTCTACCCCTCTCTGTGTTCTCGGCCTCCCTGCATCTCTGGCTGACCTTTCTCTGCTTTTATCTTTGTAAGCCTGCAGCTCTGTCTCTATCTCTGTCTCTCTCTCTGTCCTCCATCTTTGTCTCTCCTCCATCTCTGTCTCTCTCTATATCTCCACTGTCTCTGTCTCTATCTCTCCTCCATCTCTGTCTCTATTGCTCCTCTCTCTCTCTCTGTTCCCTCTCGATCTCTCTGTCCATTTGGTGCTGTCTCTCTGTCATTTCTCTCTCCCCCATGTCTTGGTCTCGGCCCCTCTTTCTTTTCCCCTCTATCCCTCTCTCTCCCGCTGTACCCCGGGTGCTTTGTCTGGCCCACGACACTGGGCTGCAGGCAGTGGGGGTGAGTCCCTCTCTGAGAGGGTCTCCTAGGCCGTTGTGACGCCCTGTGAGTGGCGGGGGGCGGGGGGAGGTGGCTCTGGAATGAGTTGGGCCTGCCTGCCTTAGCTGAGGCAAGTACCTCCTGGCCACATGTGTCTGGGGCCTTGAGTGGGGGCCCTCTGTTCCCCCCTGCAGAAATAAGGCCCACAGTAGAAAAGCTTGCCCCCCAGGGTCACCCAGCAGATGAGGAGGGGACTAGAGAGAGGCGAGATTGAAAGCCAGATCACTCCCCAAGTCCTCACTTGTCCTTAGGCTCAGACTCACTGGGACGGTGTGTGTGTGGGGGGGTAAAGTCCAAGGGGGCATGGGAGGCTCTCAGGGGTCAAGGATTCCAGGGGAGCTCTTGAGACCTGGGCAGAACTTTGTGAAATTTCTCTAAGATCTGATCCACCGAGGCCTACCGCAGATAGGCTCCTGTCTACCTGCTAAGCCTACCAAGTGCACCCCAGTCCTTCCCTGTAGTCTGATGGGGTACCTCAGGGTTGGGAAACCCTACTGTGAGTCTGCTAGTCTGCCTTTAGGCAGCTGTGCCTAAGAAAGCATCATCTCTTCCCTGAGCCACTCCTAGCTGGGGACCTTGTGTCTGGAGATAGAGAGGGGTCAAGCCTCCTGCTTTGGGAGGGCCTGGTGCGAGGGGGGAGATGTAGCCTCCATGCGTGTGGCAGCCTTGTGGTATCCCAGAAAACAGTGGTCTTTGGAGAATGGGGACAGGCTGGGCTCCAGTGCTGATTAATGTGTCACTAACCGTGTGCCCTGGACTGGTCACTTGGCCCTTGAAAGCCTGGTTTCTTCCTCTAAAAGATAATCTGGGGATACTACATCTCAGGGTTGATGGCAGTATGACTTGGCGATTAAAGCCCAAACTTGGGGTGGGAAATCACCGAAAAACCCAGGTCCTAAGTCATATTTTCCCCTTCTTCTTAGCTGTGTGATATTAGGCAAGTTACTTAACCTCTCTGAGCCACAGTTTCTTTCTCTATAAAATGGTGATAAAAATAGTCTCTTTCACCATAGAGTCATCGTGAGCACAGTTCAATAAGATCTTGTATGCACAGTCTTGGCTTGGACAAGTTATTTAACCTCTTTGGGCCTCAGTTTCCTAATGTGTACATTGGAGATAATAACAGCAACACCATGGTGGTGAGGGGGATAAATGAAATAGCAGGTGGAAAGCCACTGGACCACTGTCAGGGACGGAGTAGGCATCAAGCAGAGGCTCTCCTGTTGTTACTAGCACAATGCCAGGCCCACAGGAGGAGGTGGTCCCATCCCGGCCCCTCCCCCTACGGTCCTGGCTTCCTCTGTCTTCCGACACCCTTCCTCTGGGAGTTCCCCCTTTATCCCTGTCCTGTCTGCTATGACTGGAAAGAGGGGAAGCAGGGGGGCTGTGGTCTCCTGGGACAATCTCTGTCCACATTTCTATTCATCCATCCATCCATCTGTGAACTTGCAGCTGGAGCCTCCAAAAAGCTCTTTAATGAGCCCCTCTGGGGGCTTTCAGATCACCTGTTTCCCAGGAGGCCTATGTACTGCTCCCAGCAGGCTGGTGCAGCCCCGAGGAGGTGGGGTGGGAATAGGGTAGAGCATCTTGAGCGGAAGCCCCTTGGTGCAGGACCTCTTGCCCCCCTTGCTCCCCAGCAGGAGTACCTGGTGTTCCAAAGCCAGCGTTGGGAGCAGTGTGCTCCTGCATGGCCCTTCGCTACACTGTGGTGGACACAGCAAACTGGGCTCAGGGCTCCTGGGATTTGGGTGGCCGGGCCTCTGTGGTCATTCTTATTGTTCTGCCTGATCTGCTCTTTAGATGATCCTGCCCGTCTTCCTCCCTGTGAAACTGAAGAGGGGAATTCAAATCTGGGTCAGGGGGGCTCGCAATTCTGGTTTTCTGACTTTGTACTTGAACTTACATTTAGAGACACTTTGTATCTCCTTATCATCTGGACCTCAATTAGCCGGTTTATAGGATGGAATTAACAACTCTGACCCCACTTAGCCTTTTATGGGGGGGTAGATTAATAATTAATAACCACACTGATGCCTGCCAGCATTTATTCCGAGTTCAGTGTGTGCTGGGCACTGTGCTAGGGCTTTCCGGCATGGTCCTATTTACTGCTCGCGACCTTATGGGGCAGGGGCTGTTATGGTCCCCATTCTCCATGTGGCAAAGCAGACAGTGAAGCCCTTGGCCCAAGGTCACACAGCAAGCACCCTGTGGAGGAGCAGGGGCTCCAGCCTCGCTTTGTCTGATGTGCTTCTGGTACACCTACCACTGAACCACATGGGGGACTCTAAAGACTCAGGAACTTTGGTGGGGAAGGGTGCCAATTTCTAATCTGGGGAAGGAGACCCCACTGTAAGGACATCTTCCCAGGGGATGCTGTGGTGTCAAGGCAGGCAGCTGCCCTGGAGTCTGGAGAGTTTTGCCTCCCACAGGAGGATCTTTGGCTAGGCTTGCTTGGGCAGGGTGTGGTGGGAACATAAGGTCTCTCTGGTTCCTTAAGTCCCTACCTGATGCTGGGGGCAGCTGGAACGTGAGTGACAGCAGAGCAGAGGTCTAGGGAAGTTGAGAGAGACCCAAAAGGGGAGCGCTCCTGGTTGGCTCTGCACTCAGAACACTTTGCACATAGCAGGGGCTTAATTACTGTAGCTCGAATGACAGAGGGGTCCAGCATAAAGATCCTGAGCTCACACCCTGTTTTCCAGATCCCTCTTCTGTGAAGCCCACGTTCTGGGCATGACTGAGAAGAGGGAGGTCCCTTTCTGCTCAGAATGTGGGGCTGGGGCCTCTCCTCAGGACGGAACCTGATGTCTTTCCATGTTTCTGTTAGCAACAACGTTGTGCAACAGCTGTTGGGAGAGATCACTGGAAGTCCCCCACCGCCTTGGCCATGCCATATGAGCAGCACCGGGACCGGTCAGACAAGTGGGGGCGCACCATGCCCCGAGCCCCCCGCCTTCCCAGTTTCCAGATGAGTAACTGCCAGCCGTCTTGGGAGTATTCAAGGATAATTTATTTTGAAAAAGTACCATCATGACTCTCACACAGAAATAAAGTGAACACGTGTCAAGATTGTATTTAACTCATTAATTAGTGAGGGACCCCGTGAGATGTTACAACCTGTTCAAAGGAGAATTCGAAGTACCTCTCATATATAGTCAAATAAGGTATGCTGGAATGAATTTACAAATAGCTGCAAAAACTGGCAAGTCTAGTCAGTATCCACAGAACAACAATCGGTTGCATGCCTCCGGAAAGCAATTTGCATTTCTATGAGCAAGAATTATTTACCTGATGATCACTTGGGATGTGAATGACAGCAGGGCAGGGGGCCAGGGAAGAAGATCAGAAGGGCCCCGTGGTGGTAATGGGCTGCCTTCTTGCACTTGGCCGGCCCACTCCCCCGTGGGCAGGCATCATCTGCAGGGGCTGTGCGGGGCCCACCTGTGCACAACCTGGAAGCAGGCAGAGCTTAGGGGCCCCTCTGAGACCTGCATTTCACCTGCTGGTGAGCAGTTTGGGGCCGGAGCACTCCACCAGGAAGAGCCGAACAGTGCCGGTGACCCTACCCCTGGAGGTGCCCTCTGCATTATGGACAGAGCACATTTGAGGCGATGGGGCCAGCTGAGGGAGGGCCGGCTGCGGGAGGAGGTGGAGAGAGGAGGAGGGGCTCTGGTGGGGACAGAAGGTTGGGGAGGGAAAGTTTGCAGGGAGAGAGGGAGAAAAGCTGAGAGGTGGTTTGATGAGGAAACAGGAAGTGTCAGCCTGGAAACCTGGGGCTGAGGTCCCACCCAGGGCCCTGGTGTTGGTGGGTGGAGCCTTTCTCTGGTTGAAGGGGTGACGTAAGATGGTAAGATCAGCAGGGCCATGGTAATTCTGACTTCTCTGTGGGTCTGGTGATACTTAGGAGCGTGCTGTTCCCCAGACCTGCCGCCCCCTTCCACGCCTCTGTGGCTTTGTCCATGCTGTTTCCTTTGCTTGGAAGGCTGCTCTCTCTTGTCCACCGGCCTGAGTCCTATTCCCTGGCAGGGCCCGTCCTTGTCAGAAAGTCACCTTTCTTTAGCATTCCAGACTCTCCCAGGCGTCATCAACTCCTCGTCCCTCGGCCATGCCGCGTTATTAGGGTGTAGGTAAAGAACAAGGGACTTGAGATCAGACACACTGGGGCTCAACTCCGGCTCTGCCATTTAGACTGTGCTACCTCCAACAAGGCTAGCCTCTCTGAGCTTCAGTGTTCCTGTGTCTGAAAATGGGACCATTTCATTCCAGTAATGGCACCCACCTGTCAGTGTGGTGATGTTTTGGGGAATCATGCTTGGAAATCCCCCAGCCCCATCCCTGGCTAGAGCCCGCGAGCTGCTCATATACACCTGTAAGACGGAGCACGGCCCTCAGGTCACTGCGGTTGGTCATGACCATATGCCCCACCAGGCTGGGCTGTGTCTCATCTACTTGTGTGCCCCCCTGCCAGGTCCAGTGTCTGGACCTTAGCAGGCTCGCAGTGAATCCCAGTTGGGTACAGTGATTTTGGAAATAAACGGCAGAAGTGGAGGAACAGGGAAGGACTGAGAGGAGAAGAGGCCCAGCTGGGCAAGGTGTGGAGGTCTGAGCTGCCAAGAGGAGCTGCCAGGGACAGCAATAATTAGCTTGGGAGGGAGGGGTATGGGCCCAGCTAAGGCTGGCTGCCGGTAGGAGAGCTGGCATCTGGCTGGGGACTTATCTCCCAGGGCAGGAGCCCTCTGGATTTTCTCCAGGACACTGAACAGCCCCCTGGACGTGCCCAAGGATGGATGGAGACGAGGGTGTGGGTAAGAACTGATCCTTGGCTTTCTTGCAGGGAAAGAAAAGAAAACTTGGTGGCCAGCTAGGAGATGATCTCACCATTCTCCCTGAGATGGAGACCAGGGCAGGAAGGGGTGAAGCACTTACTGGCTGCTTTCCTCAGGCTGCCTCATAGGAACTAAAGCTCAGAGACAGGCAGTTACTTGCTTAAGGTTACGCAGCAAGTTGATGCATTCCATTTCATGATCGCATTTTACAACCGCAGAATGGTGGGAGGAAGGAAGGACAGAGCAGGTTCTTTCCATTGGACAGATGAGAAAATGAGCTCTTGGAAGAGGCAGGCACAAGCCTGGGACCAAGAATGAGTCAGCAGCGGAGCAGTGAACTTGAGCTTGGGACCCCGGTCTCCTGTTTGGAACAGGAGGCTGTCCCTGGGTCTTGGCAGGGCTTTGTTCCACTTATAATCAAGTTTTGGACCCCAGAGCTCGGTGATGGGACGGTGAGAGGCTCTCCTGTCAGGGCTCAGGCAGGGGCACCTCACCCCACTGGCAACTGGCTTGGCAGAGTCCCAGGCTCCCAGGCTGCCCTGGAAACGGAGGGGCCAGGGGCTGCCAGGTTTGTTGGCAGTGTGGCGGCCCCACCCTGGGAATGGGGAGAAGATGGGATTTGGGAAGCGGTGTTGGGCGGTGCTCCAGCGTCCTGACTCTGCTCCTGGCAGTGCCCACTTGGATCCCAGCTGCCCTGGGCCCTGTCCTCCTGCCACATAGGGTCCATCCTGCCAGCTGATTCCAAGCCTGGATGCTGCCTAGAAAAGCCACCTCTTCCCTACCCTTCACTACATCATAGAGGGGGAACCCATTCATCCCATCCCATGGTTGGGGGGCAGGGAACTCAGGGGCCCTGAGCCTCCAGCCTGCCTCTGCCCCTATCACTCCCTGTTCTAGCTGCCTGTCCGCTCTGCCAGGCTATGCAGAGGCTCAAAGGGCAGGTGGGTGGGTGGGGGGGTCAACTCCCCTTCCATGGGGATCCTGGGCCTCCCAAACAAAGGTGGGAAGATGGGGGGTCAGGCAAACACAAACATGTACTAACAGTCTGTGTGTGCCTGTAGACATCATTAATCCTCCCGAAGACCCTATAAATTAACTGTCCTTGTTCCGATTGTACAGACAGGGAAACAGACGCAGCCAGACGCCAATGCACCTGCACAAAGTCATAGCTCGGGGGTGGTGGGCTCATCTCTCATGGAGGAGGCCTTTGGAGCTGGGCCTGGCTGAACAGGTAAGGACATCTTCAGGCAGAAGAAAGAGCCAGAAGGCGCTGGGGGTGCAGCAGTAAGGCTGCAATGTCCATCTAGAAAGTTTGGGCTGCATCCTGTAGGCTTTATCCGTTGGGAACGTGACTATTTGATTGAGGTCGGTCTCTCTTCCCAAGCTGTAAGCTCGTTGAGGGTCAAGGGCTTGTCTATTTATTTCTCCTTCCCAGACTTGGCACACCATAGATACTCAGTACATCTCTGTCCGTCGAATGAGAAGGGCCTGTCTGAGTCCTGCGCCCAGGACCTCTTGCTCTGCCCCACCCTTCACCGCACTCCCACCCACCTTGAGCTTCCCGCCCCTGGGCCCTTCGTATGGGATTTTTCTGCTGCTTCTGAGGCGGCCAGAGGGCCAGAGGATCCTTCCCTCTGGGCTGAGTCACACCACCCAGCCAGGGTCCTGGGCTCCGGTGGGGTGGCGGTGGGGGTGGGGCTGGGGTGGGAGGAGGCTCTCCTGCAGCTTTGGTCTCTCTTCTGTCCCGCCTGGGCCCACCCATGCCTACCATCTGTGGGGGCCTTGGGCAACGGTGCAAAGGGAGACCCACACACCACACGTCTAAATCCCTAAATGTCACTGAGACAGCCACCTGACAGGCAAACATACCTGCGTAATGACAAAATTGCAGAGAATGTATGAGGCTACGGCGGTAAACTACCGAACAATTTGATGATGCCTATGCACATCCTGGAGTCCTGTTGGTGGGCTGCTGTCTGGATGAGTAATAAAATAAAAACATGTGAGGAAGCCGGACGCCAACGAGTAGGAGACACAGGATTCTGTTCATGTGAGGTTCAAGAACAGGCAGGCTGCGTCTATGGTTACAGAAATCAGAACATCTGTGGCTTCTGGGAAATGGGTTTCAGGGAGAAGGAATATGACGGACCTGTCTGGGGTTGTCTTCTATCTAGAGGGGGGTGTTGGGAGAATAGGGGTAAACACCGAGCCAGACTCATCCAACTGGGTACTTCCAATGAGGCCGTCACACCGTACGTCAATTACACCTCAAACACAGTAACAGAAAACCCCGTAACATCAGAATCATGAGAAATTTAGATCTTAGGATTAAAAATCATAAAAATAGCTGTGAGCAATGCTTAAACTGTCACATATTTACTCCACAAAATTTATTTCTCTTGCCATGATGTCATCAAAATCACCAATTTTGTTGTTATAATTAGGATATTTGTATAATTCGTGTTCTATTTACAGGAATGATCTAAGGCAACCTTGCCCGGTAGAAATAACATGAGCCGAAGATGGGAGTCACATTTGTAATTTTCTAGCAGCCACATTTTAAAACGTGAAAATAAACTGATGAAATTCATTTTGATAATATATGTTATTTAATCCAAGGCATCCAGAATGTTTATTACAACAAGTAGTTGATATAAAAAATTACTGACAGGGGCTCCGGGTGGCTCAGCGAGTTAAAGCCTCTGCCTTCAGCTCAGGTCATGATCCCAGAACCCTGGGGTCGATCCCCAAATCAGGCTCTCTGCTCCGCAGGGAGTCTGCTTCCTCCTCTCTGTCTGCCTGCCTCCCTGCCTATGTATCAAATAAATAAATAAAATCTTTAAAAAAAATTGCTGACATTATTTTGTGCTCTTTTTTCTTACTAGATCTCTCTCTGGAATTTTGTGTGTATTTTATACTTAGAGTATATCTCAGTTCGAACTGGTTATATTTTATGGGCACCTGAGGGGCTCAGCAGGTTAGCGGTCTGCCTTCGGGTTAGATTGTGATCTCCCAGTCCTGGAATGAGCCATGCATCAGGCTTCCTGCTCAGCAAGGAGTCTGGTTCTCTCTCCCCTAGTGCTTCTCCCCACCACTCATTCTCTCTCTCTCAAATAAATAATATCTTAAAAAAAAAACTGGTCACATTTCAAGTGTTCAATTATTGTATAGAGAGTGGCTACTGTCTAGGACAGCTCCGCTAAAGGATGAAAAAAAAAAATCACATGCAATCTTATTCCAAGTGTACAAAATTTGAATATACTTTCATTTAAATACTTAAGTCCAACTGATAGAAAAAAATTCAAAAATTAAATTTTGTTCGTTTTTTAAAAAGCACGCAAAATGATTGATTTAAATCAAAAGATGGATTACCTATTGTGATTATATATTATAATTAACGAATATCAAAAATTTAAATCAAAATTGTTTACATAGTGAGGAAATTTTATTTTAATTTTTTGGAAAAGATATTTATCATTCAATTATTTTGGAAGGTTTTACTTATTTATTTGACAGACAGAGATCACAAGCAGGCAGAACAGCAGGCAGAGAGAGGGGGAAGCAGGCTCCCTGCTGAGCAGAGAGCCCGATGTGGGGCTCGATCCCAGGACCCTGAAACCATGACCTGGGCTGAAGGCAGAGATTTTAACCCACTGAGCCACCCAGGCGCCCCTCATTCAATAATTTTATAAAAAATTTTCATAAGAAAATGGTATTAACTCTTCCATTTTTTTGGTTAATGTAATGAATCAGTATCGTGCTTTTTACATCTCGACCTGCCTATAGACCATATGATTAATTTGACTTGCTCCACGTAACAGAATGTTCCTTAGATGCTGTGTCAACTGTAGCAAATACTACAGGTAATAACTCGGTAATTGTGAGCGCTTCCAGGATCATTAGCATGAGCAGTCAGATAGCTAGAAAAGGACACTCGGCATTACTTGGAAGCGATATTTGTTTTTCAAGGATCTGTTGCATTCATGCTATCTAAAAGTGAGGATGTTCGAAGAGCTAATTAATTCTTCTTCTTGGTTACCTAAGGGTTTCCGCAGCTCCGTGCTTTCTCCACGCTCCCCGTTCCATCAAGTGGAGCATGATGGCAGCGGGGCAGCAGGTCCCAGAAAGCTTGGCAGGTTTCTGACTGGTGTTGTTTCTTTTGGAAATCTGCAGCAAACGACATGGATGGGGAGGTGCATGTCCCTGGGGCCCTCACTGGGCAATCATGAGGGCAGGCGCTTAGGATCATGGGTCGTCTGATGCCGGCCCTGAGCGTATTCTTCCTGAGTGGCAAGCGATGCCCTTGTGTTCTTTATGGGGCGAACTCATATGTAGTGAGTTCCAGCAGCTGCTGCCTGGTGTTATAATAAAGCGGTCGCGCAGTCACCCCCATTTGCTCGGGGACTGTCTGGGGCCGCTTTTGAGCTGCATGGTAGTGACCACACTGCATGGCCGCAGGCCTGAAATAGTTGCTACCTGGAGCTTTAAGATAATTTGTCGACCCAGGGCAGGGTCTTGCCTCGGTCTGAGTGGTTCTTCTCCTTGGGGCTCCTTGAGCTGAGACCTCCTATGCTGTCCAGAGTCTGGACAGACTTCTGCTGTGGTTGCAAGCCCCTTAAAGGAAGAGATCAAGGGGACCAGGGAGGTCCCCCCAAAGCACACCTTCCAAATTAAAGTCTTTGGACCTGAGGTGTTTTCTGCAGTGAATTTGCTCTATACATGGCATCTGGGATCATATTCTCTCCTTAGCGAGGCCAAAGCAAGCACAGGGTTGGGGCTGACCAAGAGAATGGTTTTTTCCTTCCCTGTTTCTGTCAGTCAGTCCCCAGCCCTTACAAGAAGAGCCATGATGGAATTTCCCACAATTCTCCACTCTCCTCTGAAGGAGCAGAGCTGATACTAAGCTCTGTCTTCTGGCCCCAGTGTCCTGGACGAGGGATATTGGTGAGCTGGGCCCCTCGCCTGCCTGGGGAAGTCAGATTCAGACTCAGAGGGGGGCCAATGTGGTCAGAGATGAGGAGTGAGTAAAAGGCAAAGTGTTGGGGTAGGGGCTGCTCACCCCTATTGCAGTACTGGGCACCCCTGTTGGAGTATTTTGTTCGATTTCACACCCATCTTCCCAGTAGATGCATCTTTCTTGGTCAGTCCCATTGGGCCTACATAGTACCCGGCACATGGCGGCTCCCCGGTCCTCACGTGTGGTCAGCCATTGAGCAGGTGCTCAATGCCAGGCACAGGTATGGATTACACAGATGACTCCAAACGGTCTGTGCCCTCAAGAGGCTCACTGTCCAGTGGGGGACACAGAGAGACTAGCAGGTTGGGTCCTCACTTTGAGGATAGAAGCCTTCAGGAAGCACTCCCTCTGGGAGCTCCAAGTAGGGCACCATAATTCAGCTTGTGGGTTTGGGAAGGCTTGGGCAAAGGGTGACAGATTAGACCACTTGTTGAATGAACGTGCGAACAAATGAGAGATGAGGGCCTCATGCTGGGTCTGTGAACTTTAAAAATGTGGGGAGGGATTGCTTCTGAAGTTTTAAAAAATTGAGTCCATTTAAAATGTTCCTGAGCTGAAAGTGGGACAGAAGGAGAGGCCTGGAGGGAGGGGCTGAACCGGGAGGGGCTGCCGGGAGCAGGAGGGCCAAGGCCAAGGGGATGGGCTCTTGGGCCCCCTGCCCAGACTCACAGGGCAATCCCCATAGAGCCGCCAGCCCAGGGAAGTTGTTGCTGCTGGCGCGGAGAGAGATGAGCTGTCGCAGTGGCTCGAGGACAAATCTCTTTTAATTCTGTTCTTTGGAGGAGGGGGTGGGGTCGGGCAATGTCAGAGTGAGAGATTGGCTCTGTGAGTAATGGCCATGCCAGCTCCACTAACACCCCCGGTGAGGGATGAGGGGAGAGAGACCCCCCTCCCTCGCTTTTCCTGGGGGCTTGCCACCAGGGGACAGGAGGGGACTGCTATCCACCTGGCCCTGACCTGGGCACGCAGAAGCCAATCATCTCAGAGAGCTGAAGCTGGGAAGGTCCTTAGGAACCATCTTCCAAGGGCTTCTGAAGGGGCCTCTGAAGGGGTTTTAAGGAGGAGACCATGGGAGGGTCCTTAGGGGTCCACCACCACCACTGAGTAGCTGATGAAATTTTGTATGCATGGGAATTTGTTTGAGAAAAGTGGTGGGGATACATTCATAGCTGTCCTTGGCTTCTTTAAAGGATTGGTACTTCTCACCCCAAGTTAAGATTCTGTCCACTTGCTTAGCAGATAGGGAAAGAGAGGGGCCTGTCCTATGTCCCATGGCAGGTGTGTAGATGCTAGGGGCTGGGCTGGTTGTGTTCATCTTCATCTCCCCATGATCTCTGCTAAAGGGAGGTACTGAATGAGAGCACCCCCAGTCTCCTGGTCCTCCCTGCATGGCCTTTCTCCTTGCACACCACGTGGCGAAAGGGCTGAGGGCAGTGAGAGGCAAGGGTGAGACCGGGAGATTCTGGCAAATCCTGTTATGTGTGGTGTGTGCACAAGCCTTCCTGCCTGTTTCCCCAGAGGTTACTAGGGGTAACCTAGTTACTAGGGGTTACGAGGGGGCTTTGGTGCTCCAGGAGGCAGACGGAAAGCACCTGTAAAGACCCCTCACCTGGGGCAGCCCATCTCTGTACTCTCCCAAAAGACACCTGTGTGTGGCAGGGGGAGGGGACAGAGAGCAGCCTCATGGAGGTGTGAGGCAACCACAGGCTGTAGTGAAGGCCAGGCAGGAGGGTGTCCTTGTGGTCCTGGTGAGAGGACTGAGAGAAAGAGCAAAGAAGTGGTCTCTGTCCCTTGTGGTGACCCACAAAGGAGCGGTGGACTTCCTGTTGGTGTGAGGAAGTTCGAAAACCTGGAAAGGGGATTGCTTCTGAGGGTTCAGACCATATCTAGCCCTAGTCCCTGCTTTGGCTTCGTGTCACTCTAGGCAAGACTGGTCTATGAGTTGGCCTCCGTTTTCTCGTCTGTTAAATGGGAAATAATCACAGTAGCAACACTTCTTAGCAAACAAGGCCAGAAGGCAGGAGGGCGGGCATGAAACACTTGGATGCCTACGGAGAACGGATGTGGGATTGTGGACAAGCCTTCCAGAAAGGTTGCGTAGGAAGAAGCGATAGAGGTGGGGAGGGGAGGAAGGGGCCGGGAGAGCCAGAGAAGGAAGCCTCAGACTCCACTCAAGGTGTCTACTTGCCAAGAGCCTCTGACAGAGCTTGACAGGAGACGGCCTTCGACCTGGGAGGGAAATGGTGAGCCATGATTTTCCACATGTTCTAGCCCAGCCCTCGACTGCCATGGAATACAGATAACTCACTACAGGAGTAGACAGGAGGGACAGAGTCCAGAAATAATATGGCCATGGGAAGCAGAAGCGGGATAAGAATTATTCAACTGCTTAAAGCCAAATTGCTCGTAAGATCCATACTCAGAGCAGTGGGAAATAAAGAAAGAAAGCTGGGAGGATCTGGGCAGGCTCCCTGGAGGAGGTGACTCATGGGCTGGCTCTGGGTAGGATCCGGAGAGGGACCCAAGGAGAGGAACAGCCCAGTGCGGGGGATCAGCACAGGTAAGGTGGAGGCTTCAGGAACAAGGGAAGTCCAGCCATTTTTTTTCTCCTGGATTCATCTCAGAGGTGAGAAAGGTCACGACGTGGGCTCGTGGTCCTGCTGACTTCTTAACTTCGGCTTCTTGAGGGTGTGTGTGACTCCCCGGAGGGCCCCACCCCGCGGGCTCCCACGACTGGGAAACGCATCCCAGTGCTTTCTGTGGGCCTCCCAGCCCCTGCGGGAGGCACGCGGAGCTGGGCTCCGCTCCAGGCTGTTGTCCAAGAAGCTCGCCTGTTTACCACTTTGCTGCAGAGCAGATGGATGACGCGGAGGCCCCATTTTTCTCCGGGAGCAGCGGGGAGAATGAATCTCACCAAGTGTTACCGACACCGTCCTACCAGGTTCCCCATCCATCTCGGACGGGGTGGCTGACAGAGCACCGGCCTATCCCTCAGCCCTGTCTGGGGCCCAGCGGAGAGAGGAAGACCAGACAAACATTCCTCCCTGTGGCTCCTTCTCTCCCCACGCTGGGCCTCTGGCCTGGACGGCGCTCAGAAGCAGACGCGGCTCCAAGACAGAGAGAGAGAGAGGAGGTGGGGTGGGGAGGAGGGGGAGATGGACAGTTGTGCATTCAGGTCCAAAGGGCTTACACAGTCTTAAACCTTGTGCTACAAGGCCGTCATTTCACTGAAACCACAAAGGGCGAGACTTCTCGGGGATGAGGCTGCTGGGAAGATGGGGCGGTGGTCCAGAGACCCAGACCTGAATCCTGGCTCCTCCCATGAAATTCTAGGACTTGGGGCAAATCATTCTACTGTTCTGGGTCTTGTTTTCTTCCAGAACTGGAATGGGTTCCTCCCAGTGTTTGTGAGTGATGACGAACAGGGGATTGAAAGATATGGTATGGATCCCCCCCCCCCATTTATTGATCACTTACTGTGTGCTTTAGACTGTATGGAAAAGAGGGCTGATCTTCACAAGAACCTTGTGTCGAGGACAACTCCAGCCCTGTGGGATAACTGAGATGCTGAATTGAAGTGATGTTCGAGAAGGAAAAGCCAGACCCAAGACTCCAGCCCAGCCCTGTCATTTCCACAGTCTTTTCTTCTCACTAGATCATGTGCCCATCCCAGGCTGCAGGGACTCTTGGGGGCCTGGCATGTGGGGAATCTCATGGAGAAATAAATAACTAAAAGGAGGGATTTGAGAGTCTTGAGAGAGCTCTTGGGGAAAGCATTCCCATTCTGGGACTCAGGTAATGCCTCAAGTAGTTCTATCTCTCAGTGAGCCCCAGGCCCCTGATGCCATCTCTCCAAGACCTGACCTTCCGGGGCCACTCTGTCAGTCCCCACTGGTGCACACTGGCCCCAGGAAATTGCCCACACTCCTACTTTGGCCCTGCCTGCCCCCCAGTTTGCTTGCTGAGCACCGGGAGAGAAGCCATGTGTGTCTCTCAGTCCTCAGGCCCTGCTCTTATTTCTCTCTCTGGAGTCTGGGTTTCCTTCCAGACAGAGTTCTCCTTACGAGGTTTCTAGAAGAAAGTTTTGACCTTCCTAAGGCCTTTTCTATGTGGCCATTGGACTTGTTCGACCTTCCTCTCTAGCCCTTGGGAAACCCTCTAGGCAAAAAGGTAGAGCCTGTATTTACAGGAGAGCAAGGTGGCACCCGCAGGAGTGAGCCCGAGCACACGAGGGTAGGGGTTCCTCCAGGCTGTCTTTGAGCGCAGCTCCGGCCAGGCCTGCTTAGCGCCTGTGGGTCACAGGAGGATCAAGGAGGTAGGCACCGCCCACTGTGTCCCTGGGGCCGGCTGGGGCTGTCTCCCCACCTGCTTGCCCCATGGGGAAGAAGCAAGCTTGCTGCACATTTGTTCCCTTCCAGCAGAGGGACCTGGAGGGCAGAGTAGCCCAAATAGAATCACACACCCTATCCCTGTGCAGTCTCATGGGGGGACTGAACTTCAGGCCGTGGAAGGGAAGAGGGATGGGGAATGGCGAGGGGAGCCCTGGCGGCAGGCCAGCCAGCCTGTGAGCACAGCCCAGAGAAATCCAGCATGAGATAAGTTCCCTGCTGTCAGGCTAGGCCTTATCTCCAACCTGCAGATACCTATCTCTGCCTGCCTGCATGCTTACGGCCCACGGTGGTCCTCTGCGCCCTGTGCCAGGCTGAGTGGGAGCGGGGTTGGTGTGGTCCGGCAGGCTGCTCCTTGGCCCACCTTAACCAAGGCCCTGCTTCTCTGAGCCCAGTGTCCCTGGCCTTGGCTCCAGGGGCCCGCCCTCTCCAAGCATTCCTGTCCCTTACGATGTCACCTGGACCAAGATCAAGGCACTCCAGCTTTCTCCTCCCAGCACACACAAAAGATTCAGTTCAGACCTCCTAGTTTTAGAATAGCTCCAATGAATATCAGTAAAGAGTCTGTCCCGAATATCAGTAAAGAGTCTGTCCCGAAGACGATTTTAAATGTAGGAATTATGACACCAGCCCGGATTCAGATCTCTTTTGGGTTGTCAGACCAGTTGATTGAACCCCTCTTGCCCCCAGATTAGCAAAACATCAATATCTTTCTTTTAGGGACAACAAGCCTCTCCTCCAAATTGTTGAAGTACCCCAGAGAGGAGGCTCCGTCCAGGAGGGAAGCTCCACATCTAAACACCAAGCTGGACAAAATAAAAGGGGGAGTATCATATGGAGACTCAGATCAGGTGTCCTATCACTTTAGGAAATCCATGTTCCCTGGAAAATGATAAAATAGTAGTTAGCATTTCCTGAGGTGTGAGCTATGGGCTGGACATTTTCTGTTCTTCCCATGTAATAACTCATTTTATCTTCTCAAGAACGCTGCAAGGTGAGCGCTATCTTCTCCCCATTTCATAGACAGGGAACGGAGCTCAGGGAGAAATCAATTTCCGCGGCTTTCCATGGCAAAGTCAGGTTGGCCGGGGTGACCCCCCCCCAAGTCACTTGGGGTGCCCTTCCTGTGCAGGTAGTCTCAGCGGGGCTCCCGCCATCCACAGGAAAGGGGTTAACCTCTCCAGATCTCTGTCCCCTTTTCCCACAGGGGACTTCATGACTTCGGTGCAAAGAATGTTAGCCTAGAGAGCCAGGGTGTGTGCCACCCCCCCACGAGGGCTTCCGGTCCTAGGTTCTACCTCACCAGGCACCCGTCCAAATAAATCATTTCATTAGAGTTAATAACATAGTCCCTTAACCTGCACTGTTTCCAAATAGAGGGCCCTCCAGTCTGGTTTAATGAACAGATAAGAATCTTTGTAATTAACTCAGTGATGGCTTGCATGTAAATGGGACCGCTTCTGAGTGCTGGGAGACTAGTTATTTATTTATTGTTTTAAGTATGGGGTAAATATGCTCCTGATCGACCCTGACTCCAACAAGGTCCCATGCAGCCAACCACCCCTCCCAGGGTTATTTCTGCTGATGGGCAGTAGCGCCTCTTTGCAGAGATCCCCTGGGTACAGGAGAGCCCAGAGTGCGGCCTGTCTTCATTCCACCAGGGCCCTTCTGGCGAGGCCCACTGTCCTTCCTTCCGTAACTCTGGGCCACCCTGCCTGGTGGCGCAGTGGGGCTGGGGCGGCTCTGTCCCATTATGCGCTCAAGCATTAGCCGCCTCTGCCCATCACCGTGCTGGGGCTGTAGCGGGCACACGTGTGTGCCGGCCTATGTGTTCTTGTATGCGCGCTTGTGCGTGTGTGTGTGTGTGTATTGCGTGTGCATGCCTGCAGCTCGGGGCAGCAAGCTTGGTGGGCATGTGGGTGAGCAGTGGTGCTCAGAGGGCACTCACTTCTGTGCTCTGTGCGCACATTGGGTGCGTGTGCCCACGCATGTGTCTGTGCGTTCTCCTTGCCCAGCCACTCACCGGAGCCCGGTTCCTCATCTTTTGACAGAGGCAGCAGTGGAGTCACCGGATGCTTCTGGGGCTTCGTGGTGTCTGTTCATGGAGCAGAATTTGCTGGGGTGGAGGGTCAGCTCGTGGCTCTGGCATATCTGGAGTTTTCCCAGAGGAGCTCAGCTGCTGACAGTGCTCTGGGCTCCCCCCGCCTCCCCTCTCCCTTCCCTGGGAGAAGCCATCCCTGCCCAGAGGGTTAACCCTTGTCTAGCTCTCGTCCCCTGGGCCCACCGCTTCCCTGGATCCCGAGAAAGCCATCTCACCAGGGGACTGGAATCTGGACCAGAGCGGCAAGGAGGAGGGCAGAGGCAGGAAGACCCTGTGGGGTGGGCAAATGTGTGTGAGGGAGGAGGCCTGGGAGCAGTGTCCTAGCTCTAGGGGAGGGAAGACTATGTGTGGAGGTGGTGGGGGGCAGAGAAGGGGAGGCTAGGGGGACACTTCACTCTCTGTAACTCTCTCCCACTCTCCTCCCTGAGAGGTCCAGGGTGCAGGGCTGAAAGGGGAGTCCACTTTCAAGGCAAGCGCTGGGCTGCAGGGCTAGGTGCTAAACACGGGACCCAGAGAGCCACGCCAGGGCCCTGCTCACGTTCCCTCGCTCCCTGGGCTTGCTGTCAGTTCTCCTAGCGGGCAGGACCCCTCCTGGAGGGAGCAGCCCCAGTGCTCCTGCCTGAGGTCCATGCTCAGTGCCCAGGACAGGGATGCCAGGCACCGTGAGGCCTATGTTTGAATGTATGTATATGAGTCTGCGCATGGGTCACCTTTGGGCTTCTGATGGGACGGCACAAAGGCACAGCCCTGGGAGGGTCCTCTGATGACATCTAGTCCACATCCCTTGTCTCACAGAGAAGGGCTACAGACTCATGCCAGGTCACACTATGAGGGGGTGGCCCAGGGGACTGGAAGCCAAGACTCTTGGCCCTGATGCAGGCCTCCCCGCTGTTACCAGGCTCCTTTTCCCCCTCGAGGGGCAGAAAGGGTTAGGACCTCTCCCCAGGCTCTCCCACACCTGGACAGCGGCACTCTCCCCAGCAGCCCAGGGCTTCTCTAGCGTCACTTCCTCCCCTCCTCACACCTGCTCCTCTTGGTCCAGTGCCTGCAGAGCTCTCTCCGTCCAGCCAAAAGAAATCCACCTTGCCTCTCAAGCTCCTAAAAGCTGGAGTCTGACTTCCCAGCCATCTGGTAGACCCTTCTTCACGACTCCCCTCAGCACCATGGACAACCTGGCTCTAGGCTGCCTTTCTGGATTCCTGCCTGCCTTCCCCACTTGCTTCGCTCTCTCTGCTCTGTGGGCTAGGGGCTTGCACCAAGTACTTTGGGCTTACTTGCCCGTTTGTATGTCCCTCTGATGTATGGCGTCCTTTCTTTAGGGTATGATCCGTCTCTCTCATCAGACAAGGTGTTCGTCAAGGGTAGCTTGGCTTGTTTTCCCTCTCAGACTGGGAGCTGCTGTAGAACAGGGCCTGTTTCTCTTCTCTAAGACTGGGAGCTCCCAGGGAACAGAACCTGGTCTCTTCCCTCCTACCCGGAGTTCCCTGTGGGCAGGGGACCTTTCAAGCTCTGTCTTAGCCCCGAGACTCACCGCCCCTCCAGCATGCACAGGGATAGTTACCATACCCACCCCCCCTTTACTCCTCTGGGCACTTCCCACCCCAACGTGGCAAATCCAAACCCACGGTGGCATCCGGGAGAGGGTGGCAGAGCTGGCAAAATTTTGAGAACAGCCAAGGACCGCTGAGGTCTGTTACCCTCCCTGCTGCCCCACAGCAGCTCTATCCTCCGTAAGGGCAGGGTGGCAGGGTTTGGGGGGAGGTGTGACCTGGCAGGGCGGGCTGGTGCCCAGGGCTTCACACCTGAACACACACAAACCATCAAGCGTGCAGGCACTCGCGTCCCTCAGGTGACCATGGAGAAGCCCCTGGATTCTAGCTGAGGTTCCTGGCTTGTTCACATGTGGGGCTCAGGCAGTGGCTGAGCAAGAATCCACACCCAGCCCCTGGACTCCCAGCCCCGTGTTCTTACCTCTGCATCAGAATGATCCTCCGAGGGGCGCCTGGGTGGCTCAGTGGGTTAAAGCTTCTGCCTTCGGCTCAGGTCATGATCTCAGGGTCCTGGGATCGAGCCCCGCATTGGGCTCTCTGCTCAGCAAGAAGCCTGCTTCCCTCTCTCTCTCTGCCTGCCTCTCTGCCTACTTGTGCCTACTCTGTCTGTCAAATAAATTAAAAAAAAAAAAAAAAAGAATGAACCTCCGAACTCCAGGTTCCCGAGTGGGAGTTGCTGTGTGGCAGTGGAAAGATCTGGAACTTGGAGTCCTGTGCTCTGGGTTTGAATCCTGACACTGCTATTTATTTGTTCTGTGTCATGAGAAAAGTGGTGGAATCCTCTCAGTAGGAGAGGGCATGGTCCCACTTCTGTTCCGTCTGTCCCCACACACTATCCATGATCTGTGCCTTCAGTGGTGGCCCCACAGGCTGCCCCCATCCCTGAGCACATGAAATCTCGAGAGACCCCTCCTTATGCCCCTCTCAACCTCCAAATCTGTGCAACCTCATCCCCCTCCAACCGCCGATGTTGCTTAAGGATGCAGGAGTAAGAGGGTATCTTTGTAGCTGCCCGCTGGGTCACTTCCGAGCTGGAGACCATCGGCGAGCTACTCGCCCTGTACATGTTCCTACGTCTTTAACGTGGCAGTAATAACTCTTACCTCTCTAGACTCTTGTTAGGGATACAGGTGTTGAAACAGTGGGGCCTCATGAGGGAGGTCAGTGGACACTGCCTAGCAGGGGGGATTTCCATGTTTGTCCAAATGGGGAAATGAGGGTCCAGAGCTGGTGGTAGATTGGCTGAAGGTCACACAGCAAATGTACTGTCAGACTCCGGGAGTCCTTGCTGACCTGTTCTAGGAAGTATCTTCCCTTCAAGTGAGGGTTTCCTTCCTCTGGCCCATTTGTTGCATTTTCAGCCATCTCAGTTTGGCTTCAAGACCCCCCCCTCTACTCCCAAAGCCTTCTCTTCAGGGGAGCAGCGTGCCTGGCACTTAGTAGGCACTTGTGAAGACTTGCTGAAGACAGGCATGGAGGCACATGCAGGGCAGGTGCGGACGGGCTGCTGGCAGGGGAGAGGGTGGTGGGCAGGGAGCTAAGCATCAGGGTGGGCAAAGGCTCCAGGTGCTTTTTCCATCCCTCCAGCTCTGCCTTTGCCAGGCCTGGCTGTCTGAGAAATCTCATTTTGCTAGCAAGCTGATTCATGGGCCTGGGGTCCTAGTGCTCCCTGAGCAGCTCTCTGTCAATAACTATTCTTTACAAGGTCCCTCGATTCGTTTTCGGGGTTGAAGACAAATTTTTAAAGAGGAGTTCAGTGCCAGGGCCATTCCAGAGGGGCTGTTAACTTAATGTCCTGCCTCGTTCCCTCCAAGCCTGCTCCCTCTTGAACTACACGAGGGTCAGGACTTGCCATTTCCAGCAATTGCTTCTGAGTTCTCGCATTTGGACGAGGGGTGGGGGTGAGGAATGGAGAGGAAGGGGCACGGATTACAGGACAGGGCGGCAGGCCAGGCTCTGACTCCGTTATGAAGTTCTCCGGGTGACCCTGGGCCAACGGTCCCCTTCTTTGGGGTCTCCCGTGTGTGAAAGTGTGGAGGCTGACAGACACCATCATGACGGCGTCCCCTTGGTTTCCTGGAGTGACCTGGTCTCTGTAGTTCATTTGGGCAGGAGGCCTCAGTGGTGAGCAGTGGCTCGTGTCCCCTCCCCCTCATCCCCACGCGGGACCAAGGAGTTGGCAATTCCACATCCAAATGCCACGGGGTCCACCCAGCTCTGTTCCTGCTGCCTTGGTTCTTGTCCCTTCTGCGGCAGCATCCTCTGAACTGGTTCTCCTGCCCCCCCGCCCCCGAATTTTCCTCCGGTCACCGGGTCAGAGGGAAATAGCCTAAACCTCAAGTCTGAGCCTGACACCCCCACCCCTGCCCTGTCCACGCTGAACTCAGCACACTGCCTCTGGCTTCTGCAATTCTGCATGTGTATTTCGTGCTTCTTTTACCACTAGTGACTCCTATTCCAGAAATATATGCATAAAAAAAATAAAGGAAACATGTGCAGAGATATGGGGAAAAAAAAAAAAGAAAAAAAAAGCACGGGGCATGGGGTGTGCGGCCTTCGGGCCTTTATGCCCACCGGCTTCGCCTCCCAAAATGCCTTTGGCTCCATCCTTAGCAAACTCAGTTTGAGAACGTCCCCTCCCACCTCCTTTGTGTCCCACCAACCAAGGTTAAAACATCACACATGGCATCAATCATTCCAGATAACCGTGGGCAGCTGACTCGTCCATCTTTCCAGCAGGGCTGGGGCTCCTAGGGGGACAGGCTCCTGGTTTTGCCTCCATGCTCCCCAATAGGGCCTGGTGCACAGTAGGAGCCTAATGTGTTGAATAGACCAATAGATCTTGAACATGAAGGCCTGAGAAACTCCATTTGCTGAGAACCTCTAGGAGCAGGGTCTGTGCTGGGAGCTTCAGTCCGGTCAGCAACCCAAGGGCTGCCATGATCCGTTGGGCAGATGACTGTGGAAGACAGGCTTCCTTCCATGCTGGGCGGCAGCAATGTTGGGGCAGGTACCAGTGCAGCCCTAGTCCTGTCCCTGGTACCTCAAGGCACAGATTTCGGTGGCTGTAGCCCCCTGGCTGGGCCTCTGGAGGCTGGCCTGGCATCCTGTCGGGCTCTTGCCTCTGGCCAGGCCTCCTGTCTCCACCCCCATCTCCACCCACCCCAAGGCTGCTGCCTGTTCTGGGGAGTGGCAACCCAGGGCTGTGGAGGCCCTGTGCAAACACACAGACCAGATGTGCCCAGGGACTGTGCACTAGCCCTTGCTAGTCCTCCTGAGAGGGAGAGGCCCACCCAGCCGCCTTTGCTCTCTCCTGCCTGGCTCTCTGCCATAGAGACCCCCTCCCCCCACGGGCTTTCCTCCATGGAGAAGGGAAGCCTCCCTGAGTGTGACAGTGACAGGCAGGGACCTGCTGGGGGGTGGGGGGACTGAAGGGGGAAAGGAATCCAGATACCAATCTTTTTTCAACTCCCCACCCCACCCCAGCCTTTTCTCTGGAAGCCCTGAGGCTTGCCCCACCTTCCCGAATCAATGAGGGCAACTCCTAGAGGAGGTACCTCTTTGTAGGGGAACTTTCTGGGTCAGCACGTCCTCAGCCCCAGGGTCCGAAGGGATGTGAATGTCGGAGCAGCAGCAGGCCTGTGGCCCGGCTCAGCCGTGTTTTGATCTCAGGCCATTTAGTGTGTCCACAGTGTGCGTGTGCATGTGCGTGCGCACGCATGCACCAGGGCAAGACACAGAGCCAGGCACTATGCACTTTTCTCTTCTCCAGGAGCTGCTGCTCCGATCCAGTCTGGTCACCCCCATTTATTTAAGAAAATCAGACACAGTGGTGGGTAGAACCCAAGAGAGAAGCGGCTGTGGGCTGGGAGGGGTGGGGAGACGCTTGGCTCCCTGCTGCCTTGGCCTGTCCCAAGGTCCTTCACAGCATGTCCCCTGGTACCCTCTCCCCTTCCCACCAGATTCTGCTTCCTGGGGGTAGGGTGGCTGGCTGCCCCTGCGGAGAGGAAGGCATGGTCAGCAGAGCAGGAGGGGTGGGGCTAAGGCGCAGTGTTGACCTCGCTGTGGGCTCAGCAGGGGGACCCGGCGTCCCTGGGCTGCCCAGACCACAGTGCTGGGGTATGGTTTGCAAGGGGCAGACCCAGGGCTCCTCCCCACTGAGGCCCCTGCCCACAGCCAGTTTAGACAGAGGAAGGAGTCCTGAGATCTCAGGAAGGTGCCTGGCTTGGCCCAAGACCCCTCTGTAGGGTCAGCTCCCAGGTCCTGGGAAGGGACCAGGGGCACCCAGAAGCCAGCAGATGCTACCAGTGTCCACCCCCCACCACCACCAATAGTTTGTCCACAGCAAGATCCTTGGCAGGGCAGGCCGCCGCCGCCTCCCCACCCTGCAGGACAGAAATCCCTGAATAGTGGTTTGAGAAAAGTCTTTGTGCAGCTTGTGACACAAGACCCCCCAAAGCCCCCCCCCAACACAGGGGGAAGACAGGGGACACGGGGGGCAGGGGCACAGTGTGGCCCACCTCACCCCAAGCTTGGCCTCCATACCTCACTTTTGGGGCAGGGGGTTGTCTACGACGGGAGGAGGTCTGCAAAGAGTGGAACATGGCCCGGGATTGCTTTCCTCCTCGAAGCTCCTGAGGAGGGAGCCCTCCACCTTGAGTGGCAGAATTGGGTACGGGGTGAGGTGGCCGGACGGACCCCGTAGGGTAGGCGGCCACCCAGCACGGAGCAAAGCTGCAGGGGCAGGGAGTACAAAATCCATGTCGGCCGGCCTGCGTCAGTGTGAGCGGGGGTCCCAGCCACGTTTCCCACAGAGCCCCCCCACCCCGGGGGACGGCGCCTCTACGCGATCTCTTTGATTCTGCGCATGTAGTTGTGCAGGTCTGGGGGTGCCGTGGGCCGCGTGGTGCCCGCCACATCCGGGCAGCCCCAACCCAGGTCCTCTTCGTCCTCCTCGTCCTCCTCGCCGGCGGGCACCGAGTCATAGGCCAGCTCCTCCGTGGGCAGCGTGGTGAAGGTGGTAAACTTGACCCGCTTGCGCTTGGAGGTGGGCGAGCTGGCAGGGTCCTCGGCCTGGTCGCGGGCCGAGCCGCCCGAGGAGCCGTCGCCCCGCCCGTGCACCTGGCTCTGCACGCTGGTCTGGGAGCTGCCGCTGCTGTGGTGGTCGCCGTGGCAGCAGGCAGGCACGGTCTCCAGCGGGTTGCCCGCGGGTGGAGATAGCTCCCCCTGCACCCGCAGGGGCTGCCCGTTGCCCAGGAACACCCAGTGGTGAGAGTGGTCCATGCTGGTCTGGCCCTCGGGCGGTATGCGCTTGTGTCGGTAGCGCAGCACAAAGACGATGCAGTTGATGAGGAAGACGAGGATGGCGAGGCAGAAGACGCCCAGCAGTGCGTACATGCCGATCTCCAGGTCCGTCAGCCCGCGCGGCATCTGCAGGAAGCCGGTGGGCAGCGGCAAGAAGTCTTCCGTGGGCGGCACGGCGCTGGCAGTGCCTGGGCCCGGGGCCTCCGCTGCTGGTATCGCTGTGCCCGGGGGGCCGGCTCCCCGGGCCTCGTCCTCGCCCCCGCCGGGGCCTGGCTGGCTGGGGCCCGGGTAGTCGTAAGTGGGGTCCTCCTCGTCCCGCCCAAAGTGCACCCGCAGACCCACGGGGGTCGTGGCCAGCACACTCTTGCGTTTGGTTTTCTGGCAGCTCTCGGCAATGGTGAGCTCTGCGCGCAGCAGATCCCCGGCACCCTCGGCCTCCGCCACCACCAGCGGGAAGGCCCGGTCCTGGGTCACCGTAGCCACCCGCTCGTCCAGGCTGCTCACCAGCAGCCCGTAGTCCCGGGGGCTGTAGAGGGAGAGGGGGGCGGTGGTGCCATCACTGTAGGAAAGCCACAGGCTTAGAAGGGCTTCCTGGAGGAGAAAGAAGGGAACGGGAGTCAGAGAGCTAGTCCTGGCTGGCTTCCCTGCTAGGTGCTGGGCAGATGCTGAGCTCTCTGAGGACAGGGACTGTGGTACTGTGGGTCCCAGCTGTATTCCCAGCCCTGGAACTGCTCCTGGCAGGTGGCAGGGCTTAGGAAGAACTGTGGGAGCAAGAAGTCCTCCTCTGGAGGTTGTGGGCAGGTAAGGGGCATGCTACTGCTCTAAGCATTTCCTTGTCCAGTTGTCCTTCTCCCCTTGATAACCTGAATGTATGTTCTGCCTTGGGTCGACCTTGAGCCCCCTTTGTTGCAGGAGTAACCCCATATCTCCATGCCATGCCTGACTTTGGGATCATTCCCATTAGACATGTGGAGACCTTCTCCTCTTCTCCTCCCAACCTTCTCCTCTGTTAAAACATTCTGAGAATTGCCTTCCCTATGGATGAGGAAGCAAGGCCCTGAGAGAAGGGATTGGCCTGGGGTCACGGAGCAAGTTAGGGGCAGGGGGACTCCTGGCTCAGTGCTCGACACCTGCCTTCTTGCTCCCTGTGCTCCTGCCTGTCACCTTTCTGCCTCTGTCCTGCGCCCCGGTGCATCTGTTGAGGGGCTGCAGCTGGGGCTCCAGAGATGGGTGAGGGTAATTCCTAGGGGTGGAGGCAGAGGTGATGGGCTGTGTGAGAATCCGGGAGGGGGAGCCCTCAGTGGGAACATCTCGGGGTGGCAGGTGCCAGAAGCGAGATCTTGGCTGGACTCCCTGTGCAGATGGGCAGGAGAATGGGGTGGGCCAGGTGTGCTGGGCACCAATAGTGGACAGATCTTCCATTAAAGCCTGAATTTGGGGGGCTCATGGCACAAGGACAAACTGGAATTGCCTTCATCCTTTCACACTGCAAGCCCCCTGGCCAGCAGGCTGGGCACCCGGTTACCTGCTTGAGGAAGCTGAGGGTCTGCTGGGCAGCTGTGGTGGCCAGGATGGTGTGACTGCTCCCTGGGCTGGGCCGCAGGGAGAGGGCGAGGCTGGCTACCACCTGGGCCTGCAGCTGTGTGATGCTGACCTTCTCCTCCGTCACTGTTAGCAGCGTCTCCCCAAGCACAGACTCCGTCAGTGGGGACACCACCTGAGACAGAGTGGAACAGGGGTGGGCCAAGGCCAGGAAAGCAGCATCCCCAAGATTCCTAGCCACAGGAATCCCAGTGTTGCTAGAAGAGAGGGCCAGAGCGTGGGGTGGGGGTGGGAGGGTAGGCTGGGAGGCTGGACTCTTGGGCCCTGCTTTAGGGCTACAGCTGGGAACCAGGGTCCAGAGGCCAAGTGAGGTTCAGGGGCTTGCAGGAGCCAGGCAGGAACACAGATGAAAGGTGGGCAGATTCTAGGGCAAAAAATAGCCCCTCACACTGATAAATAGCGATTGATCTTGGGGAGACAAAAGGGAGTGGTGGGGACTGTGGCAAACAGAACTTGTGCTCATGCAGGATTGACTCCATCCAGTTAGTGCCAGGTAGGAATGCAGGCCCAGGGTTGCCAGATTAATTGTCTGTAAAACCAGAAGTCTAGATCTTCGAAAACAAGAGAGCTCCCAATGTTTCATTGATGAATCAGCCGCTTTACAGATAAATGCATATGGAGGCGGCTTGTAGCCGGTGGGTCACACTATTCACCATATTTTAGAGGGTAGATTTCTACCCAGGCACACAGCTATAGAGGAGGAGGGTCAGACTTGAGTTCCTACGTCCCCAAATTCCCTTTCCTGAGCCCCCTTTCCTCACCCAAACCTGCTCTCAGGGACCACACCGAGCCATATGGGGTTGGTAAAGGTCACCAGGTCTTGCAGGGAGATTGTCCTCCAAGGAGAAGTGAGAGGATCTTAACCTCTGACAGTGGGGTTTCAGTAGGTGGGGGGAGCAGGGCGCGGGGCAGCGAGTGTGTTTTGGGTGCCTGCTGGGGTTGATCCCAGGGACAGAATCCCTGTCCCTCCTGGGACGTCTGTGTTCTCTGCCCGCACGGTGCCCCTGTGCCTACCTTGAAGGGGGTGGTGCCCGGCTCCAGGCCCGCCAGCGTGCTGCTGTCCACCATGCGTGCCACTCGGGGGTCCCCCACCCGCATGAAGTCGCTGACCAGGTCAGTGACCTCTACCAGCCAGTCTGGGCCCAGCATGGGGACCACCTGGTCGGCGCCCTCGGACGATGTTGTGTGGAACTGCGTGAAGACCTGCAGAGTCGCATGTTGATACTGCAAGGTGCAGCCGCGGCTAGCGCTCGGCCGCCGCTCCTCCTCCTCCTCGTCCTCATCCTCACTCTCCCGGGCCGACCTGGAGTGGGGAGGCCGGGGGTCAGGGCTCTTCATCGGCCTCCGACCTGAACAAGTCACTCCCTCACCCTTGTGGGCTGCGGGCTCCGCCCCACTCCTTCTGTCTCTGACCAGCTGGGAGCCAGGTGTCCCCAGCCTTTTCTCTCCCAGAAAGGCAACTTCCTGCCCCTCCCTTGGCACCCTTGGCCTCTGCGGGTCTTCACCCAAGCCTGGAAATCAGCGGCGTCGAACCCTGACAAGCGCGGTCTCTTTCTCAGCACTGAGCACACGCCTGGCCCTGTTCTCCGCTCTCAACTGGGGCGAAGGCACTCCTTGCTCAGAGTGCCAGACTGCTCGGCTGGGGGTGCCCTTACAGCTGGGTGTGAACAGAACTTGGAAGGGATGAACTTGGAGATTTGGCTGAGATTTCCAAGCAGCGTGTGGAATGTGTGGCCTGGTTCCTCCTGCTGCTTATAGGAAAACCCAAGAGGAGAGAGGTAAACTGAGCCAAGCACCAGTAAGCAAAAGGGAGGCAGGACTGGATGAATCGGGACATTCAGCCTATCCAGGTTGCCGAAGATACGAAAACCAGGGGATTCGCGGTCCGGAGAGCAGGCTCTGGAGAGAGTGAGCCAAGGACATGGTTAGCGTTTTGCTACTGCTGTGGAAAAGAAGCCAGAATATCCATCCACAGAGGGCTCTCTCACCTGGCCTGACCCATCCTCACCACCATGCTGAGGTACATGCTAACGTGTCCATTTTGCAGACGAAGAAATGGGGCGCACAGAGAGGATGTGTTAAGTAGTCCAAGGTTGCCCAGCTAGGAAACGGCAATCAGGATTTAAACCCAGCCTATCTCACTTCACAGTGCACTACACCCTCGTGAACTCAAAGCTGGCCCGGGAGCTGGTCCCAGGGCAGAATCACAGACCCCCTCCCAAACCCACTGGGTCAGAATCGGCACTTTAACTGGCTCCTTGGGCTACCACGTGCACGTTCAAGTGTGAGAGGCTCTGATCCACATGGCCTGGCTCTTCCTTGATCTCTGTGTAATTGAACTGAGCCCAGCTCTTCCTTGACCACCACTTCTCCCCCAGCCCAGCCCCTCCCCACTTCGCTGCCCACCCCTCTTCCTCCCTCTGCCCTGCTGGCTCTTCCCTCAAGCAGCAGTGAGGGGTGAATGGAGTACATGCCCCTGAGATGCACACTCAGGTACATGAGGTGCCCCCCAGCGAGGGATCCTGGTGTGAGTCACTGCATGGCTGGGTTGGTACACACGAGGGTGCCCTTGGCGTTCACAGGCTGAGGCACCCACATACAGGTTTTGTCTTTGGCCTGGCTGCTCTCTCACCCTGTCTTCCCAGCCAACTCCTTTCCACTCATTCTTTAAAACTTAGCCAAGAGTCACCTCTTCCAGGAAGCCTGCCTTGACTTATCCTAGAGGAAGAGGTAGTTCTCTCCTCTGTGCCCCTTGATTCCCCACACAGAGGGCTTCCTGGGTCCACCATGTCCTGTGGCATGTACAGGACAGCCTCCCTGCTGGACCCAGACCATGGCTGGGTCAGGCACTGGTCACACTCACCCCATGTCTCAAGCATCCATCAGTGGCAGGCACACAGTAGCTGCTCAGTAAATGTTTGTTGACTGCCTAACCGACCAGCAGCCTGTGTACACCCGGGGCCTTATACACATACATGGGCCAGACCCCATACCAGGGCCGTGTCCACCTGTGAGTATCCCGAGCATCCAGTGTGTGGAAGGGCTGTACCTCCGGTCGGGGAGAATAGGCACCCTCCAGCCCTTCACTTGGCTGAGGCGTGCATCCGAGAGCTCGATGTGCAGGGGCAGCTTGGGGACCCAGACGGTCATTTCCAGAGGGGCATTGAGGATGTCATAGCGGAAGGTGACCCTGGCGTTCATGGACCCGCGCAACTCCTTTCCACTCACAAACACATAGTCGCAGCTGCTGGATACCTGGCGAGGGGGAAAGAGGGAGGTGTTAGCTTTGGGGGTCCCTGTTCCCATTATTTCTTCACAGATCATCATCTCTCAGTGGCCACTATGGGACGTTTTTGCTCCCTGGCAAGGGGTGACCATGCACCTGCCTTTATAGGAGGCTGCTTCTGAAGGCGCAGAGTACACCTCAGAGGAGCCTTAAGGCTGAGGGCCCCCCAAGCTGGCTCCCCTTCCCAACATGACTTCTTGTGCCCTGGCATGGGTGTCTTTTGGTGGCGTACTCCACGGTAGAGAGGGATGTGTCCTGAACTCATGATTCCCCCCGGCCCCCTTGGCCCTGCGACCACCAGAAAATAAGCAGCTGGTTAATTTCTGAGGCAGGGACTGTTCTAGCCAGGGGTGGAGGTAGGGGATGGAGAGAGGAAAAAATCAGGACAGACAGGTGGCTGGCTGCCACCAGTGGCTGCAGCTTGTACGAATGCATGCCTACCAAGACCCCAGCTTGCATTCCTAGAGGTTCCTTGGGTGGGCACGTGCCTGCCAAATACATCTCAGGGGACACCGGTGCCAGTCTGCAGGACAGATCCGGGTGGGTGTATACGTCAAGTGTGCCCAGTAGGTACCTGGCACACTCTGGAGTAAATCTCATGTGCAATGCGTTGAGGTGTTCCTGCTGGTACACACCCATGGGTGCATATCCTCGCATTTGGGGAGGATCTGATCATGCAGCTGGTGGGCTCGTGACATTCTGAAGACTCTGCTGGGGGCCAGGGAGGGTGCCAGGACTCTGGCTCATCTCTCATGAGCCCCTGGCTGTTCACAAACTCCTGCTAGCTCCCATAATCATCTCAGGTGGGGGTGGTAGGGCGTGGGACAGCAGCCCCGCCAGAAATGCTCATTTCCCACTTCAGGAGGCAGCGAACTCCCTCTGAAGGTTGGCAAATTCCACTCTGAGTGCTGGCAAACTTCATACAGAACCCGAGTGCATTCCATCGAGAGTGGAAACAAATTCCATTTCGAGTCTTTGTGAATTCCCTTTGGTATCTAAGCAGTCAAGACTTTGTTCTCGTCCACTCTGCAGCCAGGGTGGCGGAGCCTGGGGGGCAGAGGCAGGATGAGGGCCTTTGCAAGCAGGTCCGTTTTTCTCCTGTCCCAGCCTGCCAGCCCTGGAAAGTTCCACGGGCCTGGGCAAGCCCAGGCACCAAGCCATCTGCTCCTGCTCATTCGGGGTGAGGGGTCATTCTTCCTGGATGCGGGAGGGATGAGGTGAGGCTCTAGCTCCCCAGACCTGGGGGGATCTGGGGAAGAGTGTGGAGAGACAGAGCATACACATTCCCACCCCAGTTAGCCAGAGGGAGAAGGACACCCACGGCCCACTCCTCCTGCTCTCCTTCAGCCTGAGCTATTTACAGGCTCAGGGAACAGATTCCCTTTCCTGATCATCTGATTTGGGCACCTGCTGGAGGCTGGCCCGATGAACAGCTCACCCACCACACCGGCACCAGGACTGCCACTCTCCTGTGTCATTGCCTGTCCCACTGCCTGTGACTGCTGTCGAAAGGGGTAAATCTGGAGGCCCTCCTGGGGAGGTGGCAAACTAGGTGGGTCCCTTGAGTCAGACGGCTGTCCTGTTTGTCGGGCTGTGAGGACCTGGGGCCCAGAGTGGGTCTCTGGGGAGAGAGCTGTGGGAGGGGCCTGTAGGAGTTGGAGGATTTGGGGGTGTGTGTGCCCTGAGCAGGTCCTTCCTTACATAACCTTAACTCACATGCTTCTGGGGCTTCATCTCTGAGCTGAATCTCCTCCATTCGGGCACCAGCACCGGGTTCAGGGCGCGTCCTCGAGAGGCCCCCTTCCCACCCTTGTTGCTTTGCCCAGTGTCTGTCCGGGCAGGGGTTCAGTCATCACTTGATGTGTTAGATTGGGCTCAGGCTGTCTGCCTGCTCCCCTCTGCCTGCCATATTTCATATTCCTGCAGGAAGCCCACCAGGACCAGCAGTACCTGGGGCTTTTCTTCACCCCACTAGCCACGGAGGCCTGAAGCTATTCCTGCCACCCCGCCACCCCCCAGTTTCTCCTCCTCTTGCCTGCCACAGGGAGCTGTTTGGGATGCGAATTCCCCTCTGGCTTGGGTTTCTGTTCCCCCTGAAGGTCTGAGGCCCTTTTCCCAGGGGGCCCCCATCTCCAGGAAACCCACCTTGATGATGTCCTCATTGTCAGATTCACATTCCACTAGGGCAGAGACATCTAGGACGAGACCAGTCACCTCGATGGCGATGACCTTGACCGGGATGGCCACCGTCCTGCCCGTCAGGATAGCCGTGTTGATGATTTCGGTGTCCTGCAGGGAGGGTGGGGCCCTGCTGAGCGAGGGGCGCTTGTGTTCCTCCACTCTCCCAGGACACACCAGCCAAGCCCAGGCTCCTGACTACCCTACCCCTTGGTTGGACAGCCTTTCCCTGGGGACACCTGCACACATATGCACAGAGGTACAGCTGTCCAGTCTCACTCATCTTCTCAGATGCTCTGCTCGCTTGGTCTCCTGCTGTAGCCTTCTGGTCTACCTCCCTCCGCTGCCATGAAATAGCCCTTCCCCAGTGCCCCAACCACCTTCTCTTTGAAAACTTATATGCCTCTCAGAGTCACATTCAACACATCTGCCTGGCCATTCCAGGTGCCCCTGGGCTGGCCCAGTGTCCCTCTGGCCATTGCAGGTGCCCTGGGCTGTTTGGAGACAATCACTCCAGCCTCACCACCTCATGGCACCCTTCCCACATGCACTGTATATTAGGACAGACTACTCCCATTCCCATCCCCACACCTTTGCCCACGGGATCCCTGCCTACAGCACCCTCCTCACCATCTCTGATTGTATGAGCCCTTCCTTCCACCTGTCCTTCAAGGCTCAACTGCACGACCCCCTCCTCCAGGAAGCCTCTCCTGAGTGGCCTCTCTATGGGTGACTTTTCCCACCTCTGGCTCCCTGCGTATCTGCAGTCCTACTCCAGTACCAGGCACAGAGTGCCACCTGCTTCCAGTGAGTGTGCGTGCACACGCGCACACACACACACACACACACACACACACACGCACACACCCTTCCACTCACAGGCACGCCTGGGTGCAGGAGATAGTCACACACTTGGGCTCAGGCCCCCGCGTACACAAGCACTGATCCATATGCATGCTCAGCCGGGCACACATTGGTCACGCACAGGCACCCATGACAGACACATGCGCCCACGGACCCGGCCGCCGCCCTGCTCACCATGGCCAGGGGCAGGATGGCCTGCACATCCCGCTGGATGACTGTCAGCTCGGTGACCGCCCGCTCCAGGTCAGGCAGGGCGCTGTGGCCGCGGTAGTCGACGTGCCACATGATTCTCCTCTTGACCGACTGGCTGGTGAAGTTCTCCATCTCAAAGTCCAGCTGCAGGATCTCCAGCGGCCCCTGGCCTTCCCTGCAGGGTCAGGGCGGGAAGTAGAGCCCGGGAGGAAGGGCTGCAAACAGCCCGGAAGCTCTGAAATCCCTTGTGGGCCCCCCAGCCCTCCTTGGCAGCCTGCTTGCTGGGGCCTTCAAGCCTTCTCCGGCCACCCCAGGTGCCCCAGCCTGGATCTAAAGTACCCAGCACCAGAGCACCGGCCCTCCTGCCAGCCTGGCTTCCTCCATCATGGGTCCCCCCCCCACACCCCTTCTCAGTGCCGTCCGGCAAGGAGGTGGGCAAGGGTGCTTACCAGGGGGGCAGCGGCGTGCCCTGGGCCCAGGCCACATCCACAGTGGCTGTTGAGTGCTTTGCTCCAGTCAGCAGCTCCGAGGTCACGTGCCACTGGCCGCTCCGTGACTTGGTGCCCAGAAGGGTCACACCCTTCTTGGCCTTCACCCTAGGACAACGTGGGAAAAAGAGAGGGAGACAGTCAGCCTAGGGCCCAGTGACTGCCTGTCTGGCCAATCCTGCCCCCCAACCTCAGGATGGGGCTAGGAGTAGGGGCAGCAGGTGAGTAATTCTCCCCAGTAAATTATCCTGGACTCAATGCTGGAGATGAACCTGGGGAATCTGGTATCATATAGCTGAAACCTCCAACCCTCCGTGGAGGCTTCAATCGCTTCTACCATATCTCTCTGCCAAGCTTTTATCAAACCTCTACTTGCATACCTCAGTGATAGGAGACTCACTATTGCACACATCCCATTCCATTCTTAGAAAGCCCCTAAAAACTAGAAACCCCTTTCCCACATTTAGCAGAAGTATAACAGTCATGGGTTCTGCCCGGGCAAGAGAGAACAACTCTCCTTCATTTCAATTGTAACAGTTCTTCAGACAGTGGGAGCGGGGCAGGTGTTCCCTGAGTCTTCTTTGTTGCTTTTTGCCATAGTTTCAAGTTAACCCTTGCAGTTAGGGTTCAGCCCTTGCAACTAGGTCTAGTCACCCTCCTCTGGACACTAAACACATGGGCATTGTGGCCCATACGGAATACAACACTTCAGCTGTGCTCTGATTAACACTGACTAAAGAAGAACAGTGACCACCTCCTGAATTCTACATGTTCTACTCCTGTTAATGCAGCCCAAGATCTGTGGTGACTGATTTAAATAATATTCACATTCAGGTATCAATAAATCAGGTCTATCCCTCTCAGGAATATCTGAACTATAAAGTGACACCCTCAGGAGAGAGGGCAAAATTTAACTCAAAGAAGTTGGAGGTCAATGGCAATGTTTTGGGTCCTATGCATAATACCTGGGGCAGGGGAGATATTTTGCCCTTGATACGACCTACTTAAAGTATCTCTGAGTTTGTGAACTGTATCCTGTTCAGGGTGTAGAAAAGGCTGGGACTCCTGGAAATTTTTTTCTCCCAACTCCAGGATGGGGCAAATGTCCTGATACATGGACAGACTACTGCTCATCTTTTGGCTCCCAGCCAACGGGCTGCTCTCTGATCTCCATTTCTTCTCTTTGGCCTTGGTCTCTTCATCTGTAAAATGAGAGAGGTGCACCAGCTAACATCTATGGGCCCTTCCAACCCCATTCTCTCATTTTTCATACCTACGCTTGTGAAAACTGACATTTCTCCTTGACTGTTTCCCTGACCCACAGAGGTCAGAGGTCGGGCAGAAATTTTTGCTGTCATTAAGCCGGTGAAAACACGAGACTCAAGTAAATAAGGTGTCTTCCTGAAGTTATTCAAGCGATAAACGGAAGAGGTGGGCTTAGGATGCTGGCCAGGCAGGCAGGGAGGGGCTCGCTCCTACAAGGCAGCGAGCTATGCACTTGACCTCTGAAGGGAAGGCAGACCCTACCCCCAACCCACCAGCCCCCTACCTGAGTGTGAAATGCTCCACGCTGGGGCTGGAGGGAGAGGATGAGTTGGGGGCCAGGTAGAGGAGAATGCTGAGCACCTCCCCAGGCTTGAGGGGCCGGTCCGGCAGGCGGATCATCAGGTTGCTGTCCAGCCGGTGCTCCTGCAGGGCCCTTCTAGGGGGCGGGCGGAACAGGCTGATGCTCCCGATGCGCAGCAGTGGGTGCTGGGTGGGGCTTTCCGCGCGGGCGCCGGTCCCCGGCCCGGCTCCCCGACGTGCGCCCCCGCAGCCGCCCGACGCGTCGGGGGCATGGAGGGTGTAGTAGAGTTCGGCCTGCTGACTCTCCCCCGTGGCCTCGGGGTCTAGCCCGTCCGGAGACTTGCGGCGGGTGGTGGGCGGCGCGGCGGGGGCGGGGGGTCCGAACCAGGCCAAGGGCAGCTCGGCGCGCACCAGGCAGGTGGCCAGGCCCCCGCTGAGGCGGCAGGAACTCTTGACCTCCCGGGCGTCCCGGAAGGCGTGCAGGCGGACACAGGGCAGTCGCTCGGTGACGCCGAAGTCGTCCCAGTCGCGGCCAGCCACATAGAACAGCACCTGGGCCACCGGCTGCGAGGCGGGCACGCGGGCGCGGACAATGAAGGCTCGCACCTTCCAGTTGACGGTCAGGCGCTCAGGGATGTCCAGGGTGCTGGATGGCTGCAGCAGCTCCCGGGCCACCACCTGGCTGGTGCTGAAGGGCCCCAGGGAGACGTTGAGGACAGGTAGCTCCTTGGTCTGGAACACCACGAAGGGCTCCGAGCGCTGCAGGGAGCCGTTGGCGACCGCAGGCGGCGGAGGCCGCGCATCCCGCAGGAAGAAGGCCAGCCGAGTCCGCGACAGGCGGTAGCTGACCGGCAGCACGGGGCTGGCCTGCGGCCCCGGGGGGCTGGGGCTGGCTGGGTGGGAGCGGCCAGAGGCTGGGGACAGACAGAAGCAAGAGCCCGGAGGGGTCAGCGGAGGCTGGACTGGGACCTCTGGGCACCCCAGCGTCCCACCCCCGCGGGGGGCGTCAGCTCCAACCCCCTCTTCCCCCTTCACCACTGCCTCTTTTGCCCCAGCATGGGGGCGGTGGTAGGCCTGATAGCAGCGCAAAGCATGGTGAAGCTTTAGAGGCTTTCTTCCCTGGCGTCCTCATCGGTAAAATGAGGATAAAATGGGCTTCTGCCTGGAAATGTGGTCGTGAAGATTTACTAGTAGTGTGCACAAAGGGCTGCGAGCGAAGTGTGGCCCTGGGAATGCGGGGGCTCCGGGGGTTACAAGCTACTCAGCACTTCGCAGGCATTGGCCTGTTTAAGGCTCAAATGGACCCTCCCAGCCAGGTATTCTACCATTTCCTTGGATTTGTTCTGTTTTCTATAAATAATTTCTCTTTTTTGAGAGCCTGTTCTTGTATCTCACCAGTCAAGGTGTGGAATGCTTAAGTAACTTACCCATGTCAACTGAGCGACAGGGCCAGGACTAAGGTTTGAACGCGGGACCACCTGACTCTCAAAGCCAAGGCCGTTCCTGCCCCAACTGCCCAAGAGGGTGCAGGGCCCCCGGAGATCCCTTATTTCCCACTCCCCCCCCCCCATGCGCTATACACTCAGGGAATTTGATCCCAGTCTCCCAAACACAACGTGGGCCTTAGGTCTGACGTCTCTGGTCCCCACATCCGTGCAGGAACCTGCCAAATTCTAGCAATTCCGCTTGTTGACTCTGGGGTGTGTCCCAAGCTGCCCTCGTCCTCCATCCCTGGAACCCTGCCCCAGTTCTGTCCTGGATGCTGTTGCTAGGACGACACATGGCATGACTGGGTCTCCTGTCTCCCCATAATCGTCTCCCCGGCATGCCCTCCCTCCACAGCAGCGGAGTGATGTGCTCGTCCTGGACACAGATGGGAGCTTGTTGGCCCCTCACCGCCGGCCCAACTCCTGCTGGAGACTGTCAAGGAATAGGAAGGACCAACATGTGGGGGTTCGAGGTTTGAGAAGCAGTTCTGGATCTTGCCATGGACCCCTGAGTCACTTTCCTCATATTTAAAATCAGGGTAATGATAACAATGCTGATCTTAAAAAGATGTGGTGCTGTTACTGTTCTGTTTTTGAGAATCAAGTAAGAAAGCACTCTATAAATTATGCAATGTAAATATTAGGAAAGAATCTCTCCCTTTTGCTTACAAAACAAAATCCAAACTCACCTTGAGCTGGACTGTGACGCTCTACAACAGGGTTTCAGGTTCCCCTTTCTCCACTGTTCCCCCCAAGTTCCCACTGCCAACGAGACTGGACACTTTCTGGCTTTAGCACTCGCCAATGCCACCTTATCTCCCCTCCTTGGCTCCTGCCATGCCCTCTAAGTCAAATTCACTCCTTTCCTAACTGTACACATCCAGAATGAAATCTTCCTCCACGGTCCAGTGCCAATGCCACCTCCTCCGTGAAGTCCTCCAAGATATGACCTCAATTCCTGGGGTGTTCCTTCTCTGAGGGAACCTCTCGTCTTGCCTTGTGTGGAAGTTAGTTATCTATGAAGCTGTGCACTGAGCAAGCCTTCCACAAAGTGTGGCTGATTGGTGGGGACCCCCATCGCAAGGAGACTCCCAATCAACGCTATAGTGGTTGCTTGAAGTTTATGCACCTTTGTCACTTTATCACCATCAAAGAAACCTTGACAGTTTTACAAACCTTCCCAGCCAATTCCTCATAAAGGCAATGAACTAAAAATTCCCAGCTCTGGAGACTCTGGTGGCTCTAGTGTTTATGTCCTATTGTTTTTTTTGTTTTTTTTTTTTTTTAAATCTGTGGTTTAATTTCCTCATTCAGAAAAAGAAGCATTTGGCTTGGGGCAAGGTATAGGCCCTTAGAGTCAGGTGCTCTAAGAGGAGTGGCACCTGGTCTCATGCACCTGCTCAGGGCTTTCTCTGAGTGGCCCTTGGGGCCAGCTGGGGAAACTGCCCATGGGGGTGCGGCCCATGCTTTAACCACCAGACTGCTTCTTCCATTCCCAGGAGAACTCTGTTCCTGGGCCACCTTTCCCCCTGGATGCTCTGCACCCTGTGGGGTATGCTGGCTGCCATTGGTGGGCTAGAGGTGGGTAGCTGAGTTCAAGAGGAGGACAGGAAGATGCCTGGAGAGATGGGGGGAGCCTTTCTGGCAGGAATCCCCGCCGCACAGTTACTCCAGGAGTCTCTGACCCTCGCCATTGTTGGGAGGCTGGCCCAAGTCACACATTTGGGGTCCAGGAAAACAATCTGAGCCAGGGCACAAGGAGCCAGCCAATTGCTTTGGAAGCAGCGAGAAGCAGGCAAACAAAGATTTCAAGACTCAGGTTCAAGTTTCTCCCTGTGATACTCCCTGGCAAATTACTTCTCATGTTGGGCCTTGGTTCCCACATCTAAAATTGAGATGGTGATATCGACCCCCTTATAGGGATGTTGAGAGTAGATAAGAGGCCAAGGGGGCAGGGGAGGGCAGTGCTCAGGATGGCGGGATGGCCAGGGCTGGGATGGGGAGGAGTGGCCATGCCTGTCCCGCTGGGGTTGTGGAAGGGCAGCTGCCGCAGCTGTAAGTGCTCCCTGTCCAGGCCGGGTGGGGCTGCAGAGATCATAACCACTGTCCCTGCCTTGCTTACCGTCCCTGGGAGATCCCAGACACTGCTAAGTGGCACTTAGTCCCCTCTGACCCTCTCACTGTCCCAAGCTCCCTGTGGGCCATCTGGACCCCTGGGAGGCACGGCACGGGCCACCAGATGGGCAGCAGATGGGGGCATGGAGGAGGGGACTGGAGACCATGTTTGCATGGACCCCTCTGCCCTCAGTGGATTTTTGGTGAATGAATGGAGTTCTTGGAAGGAGCTGCCCACGGACTGGGGTGCCATGCGGGGTAGAAGTGTCTCCTGCAGCATCCGAGGGGAAACTAGGTGGCACTGAGGGAGAGGGGTCCCAATGCTGGGCAGCAGCGGATAAGGAGGCTGAGTTTCTGAAAGGGGGAGCAGCCTGTGTTAAAAAAACAAAACAAACAAACAAAAAACCCCCAAAAAACCCAGCTTGCTTTCAGACAGGGGAACCAGAAAAGACAGTATTAGGGCGCTACAGTGTCTGTATTTATGTCGTCGTGACACACGACAGCCCCTCCAGTCACCACTGTGAGTCATTCTATCTTCCGGGGCCCGGAGCCTCCTCTGTGGGGGCGGTGAGGGCTTCTGAGACTCCAGCACTAACCCCCTGTCTCCTGGGCTCACTGACTCTGCAGCCTGAAGGAAGCTGCTGGATCTCTCTGGGCCTCGGTTTCCCCAGGGCTGTGGGAGAGGCTCTGGAAGTGTTCTGGGGGTGGTGGGGGCAGGAGGGGAGACCTGTGGAGCTGTCGGCAGACAGATCAGGTTTTCAGGGATGCTCTGTGGGAAGGTGTGTGCACGCTTGTGTGTGTGTGTGCGCACGCGTGTGTGCGTGCGCAAGTGTGCACGCTGGCCTGCATCTCAGCCTGGAGCAGGCCCAGGCTGAGGACGGAAGAGCTGCTGGACAGTTTCCTGAAGGACCGCGGGTGGGAGAGGAGAAGATCTACACAGATCTGAGGTTGGTGGGCTCAGGGGGTGGGGGGCAAGAGGTGCTGTAGGGGTGTGAGTGGTGGACAGCCTGAACCCCCAACAGAGGGGCAGCTGCTCCCATAGGCTGGCGCACACCTGCCCCTAGCTGGTCTTCAGGCTTGGCCCCTCTCCCTGTTCCCCTTGCTCCCCAGATCACTTGCCCTCCAGACCCCTACTTCCTGCTCTCATGTTCTGGACCAGCTCGCCCTGAGGACCAGGCTTGACTCTGTCCTCCTGTCCTGCCTCAGCTCCCCTCGGAGAGGCCTCCCTGCTGGAGTGGAAGCCGGGCTCTTCTCTGTGTACACAGCCTCGGGCCTCCTGAGGCATTTGGGCCTGGCCCCGGGATCCTCTGCTTCTCACAGAAAGGGCTTCTCCATATCCTCTCGGGCACATGAGGGGTGTTAGGAGTTAAACTGTGACCTCCCCACCCCAACTCCTTCATGAAAGGCCTGACCTCCCAGGAGCTCAGAAAGTGGCTGTGTTTGGAGACATGGCTTGCAAAGAGGTGATGAGAGTAACATGAGGTCATTAGGGTGGGCCCCAATCCAGTACGACTGGTGTCCTTACCAGCAGAGGGGATCAAGACACAGATACCCAGAGGGAAGTCCTCGGGAAGACGCAGGGAGAAGGCGGCCCGCTGCGGGGCAAGGAGGGAGGCCCAGGAGCAGTTCTCCCCACTGACCCTTTGGCCTCGGACTTCCAGCCCCAGCACGAGAAGCAAGAGTCTGTTGTTTTAGCCCCCCAGCCTGTGGTGCTGTGCGAGGGCCGCCCAAGCAGACTCACACAGGGAATTGGCTAAATGGGCCCCTCACAGCCTCAGTCTCCCCAGTAGGGAGTAGAGACACCTTACCAGGGATGAAGATGGGCTGGGAGAGCGCACAGGGATAAGGATGGCGGCCAAGGCACTCCGAGCCCCTTCCTAACGCCACACCTAGCATGTGACCCTTTCCCGCTGAGCTGACCCCGGCAGGTGCACCCAGCTCTTCACAGCGGGGTATCTCAGAGCGGGGTGTCTGTGGGTGCCACAGCCTGTACTCCCATCCCTCCCTGCCCAGCCCCTTGGGGAGCACCAACCCAGGGCTGCTTCTGGGTTATGCTTCCCTGAGAGGCATTGGCCTTCATCGTTCCTTTCTTGTTCCAGAAAGACATGATGGCATGAATAGAGGCTTCACTGGCCCTGTGTCCAAGGGCATTGGACTAGACCCGCCGGCACCCAAGAGAAGAGGGCAGGAGATGAGGTGTGGGGTCCCCTCATCCTTCTGTGCCTGGTCCTGGCACTGCCTCTCACCACGGCCACCTGGATTGTGCTTCCCTACTGCTTGGCTCTGTCCAGCTTAGGCTGTGACCGACCTGGAGCTCGGCCCTGGTATGTGCGACACGCAAATGATCGCCAAACTGTTTCATCTGTCACTCCTGGGAATGCTCCCTGAAGGCAGGCCCATGCACCCTGAAGGCAGGCCCATGCGCCCCTCTCAGGCCACACCCAATACCAGGAGGCACCTGCTTAGTTGTGCTTTGGTCTTTCCAGCAGGACTGGGGTATGGGCAGACACTGGGTTAACGAATCTCGATTCTACCATCTTATAAGGCCTGGGGCACCTGTGCAGGGCTAGTGGCTGGACAGAGGCCCTGCCTTCTCATCTCAGCTGGCTGTTGGTGTCTGGGAGAACAGTGGGGGCCTCTGAGCGCCCCCAGGAAACCTTCTCACTTTTTCTCCAGGCGCACAGCCCTGCCCTTTCCCCCGCAAACAGATTGGAGGCTAGAGCCAGGCAGGACGGAGACGGGGGGTGCCTCTGGCCATCTCCCTGCTTCTACCTAATCAAGATCAGATGCCTCCTGCTTCTACCTCTAATTGTCCCAAAATTAAAACTAATCACTGGCAAATCAGAATTAAAAAAAAAAAAAAAAAGATTGTCATTAGCTTTGGTGAGTTTGAGGCTGAGGGACACAGCAGGGTGTCAGCAGGGCCCGAGGGCACTGGGCTGTGCTCTGAGCAGGCTTGGTTACTCACCTGTGTGTGTGAGCATGTGTGTGCCCCACCAGAGGTCAGTGTCAGGGGACCCTTCGGCACTTGCTCCTGAACTTGCCTGAACGTCAGACTCAGCAGGAGCGAACAAAACAAGCACAAACCGACTCTAGGGCTGGACCCGGGCTTAACACCATCCCCTTCGCCAGGGCAGAGACCCGGTGATCTGTATGTTTAGCAAGCATCCCAGGCCTTGTTATCACAGGGTCTGGAAAACACAGTGCTAGGCTGGAAGGGTTGGGAGATGCTGAAGGCTGTGGCTTGTACGGCGTAATTTGGCACTGCTGACAGCAGATGATGAAGGACCCAGAGTCTAGCACAGAGCCTGGCACACACAAGCACCAAATCTATGAATGGATGAAGAAATGAACAAGACGCAGCAAGAGACATGGTTGCTGCAGATGACCAGGATCCCAGGGTCCATGCGTCTGCTGTCAAGGGGCCAGGGATGGGCTTTGCACAGTGAAACCACCCCCCCCCTCCCCCGCAGGTCAAGCTCTAGGCCCATAGCAGGGCTGGGACTTCAGGGGAAACCTCTCTGGTCCAGGAGAGCTTCAGGGGAGGAATTTCCCCTCTGAGGGTGCCTGGAAGACGGCTCTGGCCAGGAGGAGGGGTGCCCGGCTTCCAGTTCTGCTCTTCCTTGGCTAATGGGTTAGATCTCACCGGGGCAAGCCTGTCATTTCTGAGGCCCCGTTTCCCCATCAGCAAAATGGGGAATCATGAACCAATATACCAGGTACCATGGAGAGGGGTGCCTTGGTTGGAAAAAACCTGTCTTGAGGAAGGTTTTTCGGTTTTTGTGTTTTAAATTAGTGATACCAGTATTAGCAAGGGCTGTAAGGAATGGGGGCATCCACACACCCTTCGGTCAGAGGGTACACAAGACAATTTTCCAGAAAGCACTTTCAAAATATGCTTTCAAGACCTTGACACCGTTCATGCTCCTTGACCCAGCGGCTCGCCTTTGGGAATCCCGTGTGTAGACATCAGCTCAAAGATTTATGTAAAAAGATATTCACTGCAATGTTATGTTTCTCAGTAAAAAATTAGAAACACCTAAGTGTCCAAAAGCAGGGTTTAAATAAAAGCAGATGCTTAAGAACGGATGTGTGTAGCCATTACAGGTCTAGTTTTCAAAAAAAGAAAATATTGACTCAGAAGGGAAAATGCTCACTAAATAGTTTGAACTAAACAAAGAAGGGTATAAAACTGGCTCTACGGTGTGATACCAATTTTACATAAAAAGATATAGACCCTGGGAGGAAAGACATCAGAATGCTAATGGTGGTTATATCTGAGGGGCGGGGATTCTCGGTGATTGTTATTTTTTTACTTTAGGCTTTGCTGTATTTTCCAGTTGAATGCAACGAGCATGCATTGCTTGTAAAATAAGAGAGGAAACAATAAATGTCATTAAAAAAATGAAGGAAAGTGTTTGAAGCTGTTCCAAGATTTTTTTTTTTAAAGGAAATTGGGGAAAAAAAAAGTAAAGAAAGAAAGAACCTGTGTGGTTGGGGAGCCACACAAACTCACACTCAGATCCCAGCTTTGATGGTTCCTCTCTGTGTGACCTTAGGTAAGTTACTTAACCTCTCTGGGCCTCAATTTCCACACCTATAAAACGAGGATCCTAGAACCCATTTCCTAATGCTGTTGTGACTAAATAAGCAAATTGCTGGTACAGCGTCTGTGCCCAGTGTTCATTCGTTTATTCATTCAACACTTATTGGTTATTTCATTCTGAGAAGGGAAGGGCCGACCTGCTTTTCTCTAGCACTTGATGTATTGTTTAGCTCACAGCAGTCTTCTGTCAGTGTTTGTTAAGTTAAAAAGGACAAGTACAGAGATGATAGGTGCGTGGAGCAGAGCATCCCAGGGAGCTCAAAAGCAGCACGAGGCTGGAAGGAGTACAAGTTTTGGGGGGCCCTTGAATCCAGCTCAGGCAGACCAGCCAGTGGCCTGCTGTGTGACCTCCGGCCCATGTCTTCCCTTCTCTGGGCCTCATCGGGGAGAAGCAGATAGTCCCTGCCCTGCGTGCCACCTGGGTGACCTAGGCGCGGGCAGGTGCCGTGTGTGGGGGGAGTCTGGTAGGTTCTGGACCAGGCAGAGGTCAGCTGAGTAAAGAGGAAATGACAGCTGGGCCCGGTGGGCCCCGAACACTGCCCTGCCCGATCCGCTAGGACAGGGCCTCCGCGTCCCGGGAAATAGTTTGGGTCTTGCACGAAGATGCCGGCCAGAGAGCCAGCAGGGGACTACGTCCAGCCCGAGGCCCTCCTCATCATGCAGAGACTCATCTGTCTTTCTTATACGACAAGGATGTCGTATAGGCTGGTCCACGGAGGACGTCCCCACCCAAGGCTGGGGCTACCCTAAACCATCTCTTTGCGGATCAGCCCAGTAGAGGGATGGGTGCCTCCCTGTGGGCCTGAGCTGTCCGCCTGCCTTCCCCTTCCCGCCAGCCCCACTCTCCCCTCCTCCACTTCGCTATGCCCCTCCCCAAGGCAGCTCCATCAGGGTGGGGCTGTCTCCCTCCCAGCCTGGCTCCTGAGCACCCCCTGCTGAGGCCCCCTGTGCCTGGAGCCCTGGCTAGGCTGGGAGCAGCCAGGGTGCATACAAGAGCTAACCACTCCTGTCGTGGGCTGTGGAGGGTGGGCTGGAGGTAATCGAAGCTTCCAGAAGCCCATAGCCCCCAGGTGGCTCTTGCTCTCCTACTTGGAGGCTGCAAATCCTTGGGAGGCAGCTTCCCTGTATGGTAACACCCTCTGCGACACCTGGCTGGAAGAAGCTGGGGGGAGGGAGTGGGAGAGAAGCACCCATCCCCTACTCTGCCTCAGTGCCCCACTGCCTTCTCACTGCCAGAAGCGCCGGTGACGGGCCACCAGGTTACTTCCCGCATCTACCCGGGAACTCCCTGTCTCTTCGCTGTAGGGACAGCAGGGTCCCCACCCCAAAACAGAGGGTCAAGAAGGCTCCCCAGAAATGGGCTCTGCCTTCATCAGCTGTGTGAGCTTGGGTAAGCAGCAGCTGAGGACACCTCTACCTGTTTCCTCAGTTGTCCTGGGGTGGGGTGGGGGGGGGTCATAGCAGCCCCTCCCTCTACCGCGAGGCTACAAAAAGGAAATGCATGGGTTGTAAGCGGACTCATAAAGCCCTTCAGCCATGCTGTGCATGTCAGCCTCTTTAAATGTCAGCTTTTGTTTGAGAGTTACCGTCCTCATCACTGGAGGGACACCACACAGCCTCCTGAGGTGGGGCCTAGGGGTCCCCCAAAACCCAGTGACTAGCTCCCTTCCTCCCTGTGCCCAAGCCTTCTGCTGCTGTGACCAGGGGTCACCTGATGCTGCGCGATTGCTTCCTTTATCCCTGGCACCCAGCACAGAGCCACGAACCAATGTATGACTGGGGGTCCTGGGAGGTCGTGTCTGCTGAGGTATACACATGTACGGGCACACACACACACACACACACACACACACACACAGGCCCACACACAGGGTCTGTACCAGTCATCCCCCTACAGGCACCCTGCCCTACTCTTGTCCTGGGACAGCTATCCTGACCTGGCCACCCCTTTTTTCTCCCTCAGCCTAAAATCCCTCCCGCCACCAGCTGTGACCCATCATCTTCTAGAAGAAGGAAGGAAATCAGAGAGACGCAGGCAGAAGAATGGAGGGGAGGAGGAACCATTGGCAGAGGAGAGGAAGAATCAAGCTCAGCTAAGTCGGGGGTTTCCCAGAGGCCCAAAGGAGGGCCAGGGCCCCAGGGGCTCAGGCAGCCATGACCCCCAACGAGCTGCCGCTAGGAGGCCCTCATTGCTGGCCTTGACCATCGGGTCCTGCTCCTGGGTACCTTGAGCCTGGGGAGGGATAAGCTGTACAGCAGGTCAGAGACCCCTGGAGCCAGGGGTCCTGTGTCCCGGCTCCCTGCTGGCCCCAGGGTCACCTTCCTGCTAGCCCCGGAGCCTCGGAGCCAGAGGGGAGGGACTCCAGGAATGGTTTCCTGGTCCTGAGAGCCTGGTTCAGCCCACTCACTCCCTTCCTCTTTAGCCTCCACGCTCTCTGGGGAAAGCTGTGAATTGCACCAGCCAGGCTGGAGGGTACAGACCCTCAGGGCTCATGAAGAGAGAGAGGGTGAGAAGGGATAGCCTGGGAGGGGGTGAGACAGGCCTTTTGGGGGAGTCCAGATGGTGACCCCAGGGCTGGAGGAAACTGAGCACAGAGGTAGGGTTCCTGGGCTGGGTGAGTCCTGGAGAGGAGGGGTTAATCAGCTTTGGGGACAGAATCCTGGTCCCTTCCAAAATGTCCAGGGATCCTGCCCCCACCCCCATCCCTGTGCCTGCTCTGGGGGCCTGCCCTTAGAAGCTGGGAGCGTGTGTCTGTTAGTCTGTCTGCATCTGTGAACTCAGGATGGGGACCAGAGGCTCAGATAGGCTGCTGAGGACAAGGAGGCCTTGTGTTTCCAGGCAAGCATCCCTCACCCCTGGGGAACAGCTCTTTTATTGATTTCTGAAAATCCGGAGGGGACCCCCATCCTCACCTCTGCCCCCTGCCACAACTCCTAGGGCGAGGGCCAATCTCAGTCTGCCCAGCTGTAATGGGTCTGATGTGAGGTCCCCTTTGTGGTGGAAAGGGCTGGGTGGGGGCTCTAGTGTGAAGGAAGAGGGGTTGGGGGGCTCCTACGTGGCCAGGTCTGGAGTCTCCTAATGGCTGTGGTTCTCAGGAACAAAAGGAAACTGCTGGAATAGCCCCTGGTTCCCAGCTTCCCCCTACCCACCTTGGGCCATGTGAGATGGAGGGCTCCCAGAACCCCAAGCCCACATCACTCCAAACATCCCTGTTCCTGGGGAGGGGGCTTCTGCGGACAGAGCCCTGCTCTGCCAGTCCGGTCCTCGGGCCTCGGGCAGGGAGGAGGGAAGGGCAGCTACAAGCAGGGCACCCTCCAGGGAAGCAGGCCTGAGGGAGGTGGGCCCCCCCACGAGTCGCGCCACACACTCGAACTGCCCCTGCCCCAAAACCTGGAAACCCAGGCTTGACCACCTCTGCTGGCCTTACCTGGGAGCTGGTTCTGGCTCCCAGGAGGGCTGGGAAGTGGGGACGGCGGAAATGAGGCAAGGAAGAGGAAGGGTTTGCGGGGGGCGGGGGGGTGGTTGGGAGAAGGGGAGAGAAAGCTAGAGTCAGGAGAGAAGAGGGAAGGTAGAGAAGGAAACCAGGAGAGGGAGAAGGGGGAGGGGGAGGGAGGAACACCTCATCCCGGCAGGTGCCTGGGGGTGGGGGGTTTGGGGGTGGGGATGGAGGACAGGGCAGGGAGGTGGGCAGAGGGCACGGGTGGGAGACACAGGGCGGCCCGGCCTGGGAGCTGCCACGGGAGCCGCAGGGGAGGGGCTGTTCTCTGAGTTACACTAAATGACTAATGTGCATTATCCTAATTATAGCGAAGCAAGCTGAGCCTTCCCACTGGCGCAGCGCCTGCATCTCCTAATAAACAATTAGCTGCAAACAACAGAAAAAGAAAGTGTGTGTGTGTGTGTGTGTGTGTGTGTGTGTGTGGCTCCAGCCTGCGTCTGCCTGCGATGGGTAAGGGAGGGTTTGGAGCTGGGCCTCAGGAAGGGGGAGGCTCGAGGACAGCTGGGGAAATCTCCATCACCCCTGCAGCCCACTCCATCCTGGTGTGTGCGGGTCAGGGCTGCCCTGCTCAGAAGGGCCTCGAAAGGCAGGGCAAACTCCTGGCCGTGGGGGCTGGCTCAGACCTTGGGGGGGCCCAGCTTAGACCTCGGGGCTGCTTTAGAGAGAGCAGACCCTGGGCTAAGTGTATTGCTCCGACCCCACAATAAACCCAGGAAATAACATATCCGTTTCTGCCAGGGAAGGAACCACGGCTCAGAGAGGCTAAGAGGCTACTGGCCCCAGGCCCCAGAGCTGGGGTCAGGTCCCAGTGGGCCTCCTGATTGCTCTGGCCCTGGCCTCACTTCCGGGGAGCACTGGGAACTGGAAGTTGGGGACCCGGCGTACTGACCGATGGAACTGGGTTTCCTTCCAGAGCCGCCACGTGGGCGCTACCACGTGAGCCGTCACAGAGCCCAGAAACGTGAACCGTCTCTGACATTCTGACCCCAGTCCTGAGAAGTGGGCCTTCCTCCGATCCCGTTTTCACTGAGGCCCAGCGACAGGACGGTGTTTGTTCATGGTCCCAAGATTTCGCTACAGAGCAGGGTTGGGAAGTCAGACTCCCGATCCCTGGATGGATCAGCTGGATGGGGAGGGGGGCGGGGATCAGCTGGAGCTGCATGGCTGAGCCCTGGGTGACAAAGCCCCTTTTAGGGTTTCCAATTGGGGAGGAGAGAGCCGCCCACAGAGGGGCAGAGCACATTCCAAGCCAGTCTGGGCCTCGGGACCTGGAGAAGGAGCCCAAGACGGTCCTGAGGCTTTGAGCCTTGGCTGGGTTTCCCTGACTCAGTGGTAGCTGTCTCGTGCCTTCCCAGAGTCTCCTGTGGCTCCCAGCTGGGGCTTCGGGAACTGGGAGGCTGGGGGCAGGGGAGACCCCCCTCTCAAGCCGCCCCTGGGCTGGAACACGTGTGTGTGCCAGAGGTGGGGCCAATTTGGGGACCAGGGCCTTTGCCCCCTGCAAGGAGTGACTTGGGCCTCAGGTCACCTCCTGCAGGGGAGCAGTGTGACCCCTCTGTCTTGGTTTGCTTGAGACTGTCATGGGTTTTGTACAGACAGTCCCTCAGTCCCGGGCGAAATGACATACCCAGTCACCTTAAGAAGGAGGTTGACCATCCCTTCCCTCTCTGCCCCATGGGGTTGTGACGGGGCCCAGAAAGAAGAATGACCTCGTGTGCAGGGTGACTGTGGGGCCTGGCTCAGGTTCCCAGGTGCAGGGCGGGTGGGGGGTGGGACTTTGGGTGACAGGATCTGCCTGCCAGCTGCGGGGAGATCAAGCCACTTAATCTCTGGGCCTCAACTCCCTCACCCACAAAATGGGGCCAACAAAACCTACCTATATACAGGTGTTGTCAAGAGTAGGTGAGGGAATCCATACTGAGTGCTCTCAAGGACCCCTGCTCACAGGTGCTCCCCATCACCCCCGAGGAGCCCTCCTAATCTGCTCTGCCCCACCCTCACTGCCCCTCCAAACCCAGGCCCCCTGGTACCTGATTGCTCTTGGCCCCACACTGACTAACTGACGGGCAGTCGTCTAGCTGATGCTCCATGGGCATTTCTGATCCAGGGCTGGTCAGGGGTCTTCAAGACTCTCTGATTGGAACCACCCACTCTCCAGGTGAGAAGACTGAGGTTCAGAGAGGAGAAAAACCCTGCCCGAGATCTCACAGCTCCCGCCTCCCACATGTACCATGCAGCCTCATTGCTGCCCATTCCTCCTCTTCGTGGGATGCTTTCTATCCTGCTCTCTGGGTCAATATCCCAGGAGCGTTTCATTTCCACAGTGCCCTGCTTTGCGTGTCCCAACCTGTTCTGAAGTCATCTCCCACTCCCCACACCACACACTTGGGTCTGGGCCACTCCAGCCCTGCTCTCTGCCTCTGTGCCTTTGCAATGCTGTTCCCCACACACTTTGCCTGGTAGGTGTCGCTTGTCCTTTGATTTCTCCCACGTGTCACCTCCTCTGTGATGCCCTCCTTGACCACCCCCACGGCTGGGTTAGGCACTTCTGAGCTGCTTGCATCCATCGTTCTGCATTTTCTCTGTATGGTGACTCGCTTTCCAGGTTTTGCTTTCTCTTAGACCGAAGCCTTGCTGAGGGCAGGGACTGGACCTTTCACCTTGCAGCCTGACTGCCCAGTACTATAGTACTCAGTAAAGATATTCAACACATTACTTAGCCCCTTCTCTGCTCCAGACCCTGCTGGGAGCTGCCAGGGAGACAGAGATAAAGCAGATAGTTTCTGGCAAACAGGGAGAACAGACAGGTACATAAATAACCACGCTGCAAGGTAGGAAGTGCTGCAATGGTGGGGGGGCGGGGAGCCAGATGCCCCGGGGGTGGGGGCGGGGAAGGAGGGACTGAGGAGCAGGGGTGTCCACGAATGGGAGAAATGCATCAACTCAGGAGCGTGATGGGACCTGGCAGGGTGGGGGCTTCCAGGCAGAGGGAGCAGGGTGGCAAATGGGGCCTGGCGTTAAGTTGCTCTGGGCTGGGTGGCATGAACCAGAGAGCTGGGGAGGATGGCAGGGGGCAGTGATGGAGGGGGGCGACGGGCTTTGGGTGCCAGAGGGAGGAATCTGGGGATTTTATCCCAGGGGTTTTCTAGCTGTATACCCTGGAGCCCTGGGGCTCTGCAGATGGGTCTGAGGCCCTACGAGGCCCAGGGTGGCACAAGGAGGGGGCGTTACGGGGTCCTCAGTAGCTTCCCAGACTACAGAAGCTCGTCAGGGATTTTCACAGAGGCTTTCACATGCATGATAGCTTTTAAAAGTTTGCCCATCATGACTCGGGTGATGGGGAGCCATCAGGGTTCGGGAGCAGGACAGTCACGCCATGAGGGGGTCTCCCAGCCCCCCTCCCATACGCCCTGCCTCCAGCATACACTCAAGAGACAGCAGGACAGAAGCAGGGGACCTGGATGACGCTGCAGCTCAGAGGGGCTGATGCATGGCATGAGAAGCAAACGCCGTAATTGCCAAGAATTTCCTGAGTTTATGTTATTGCAACAACCTGTCAGGTCAGCCTGGGCTCCAGGCATCCTCAGACCAAGGGAATAGACCCCTGGCAGGCACCTGCCCTGGCCTCCAGCTCACCTGATGGCCCCCTCTGTTGACAACAGCCTTCTGCTTCCTCCTCTCTTGCCCAGTCCCTGTACTGGGTCCACTCAAAGCCAGTCCCACCAGCTGTCTCCCGAGCACCTGCTGGGAGGGCAGCAGAATGGAGCCCAGGGCCCTCCCCACCCACACCTGGAACATGCCTCCTTTAGGAAGCTGCGTGGGCTGCTGCAAGGCAAGACTGGTGAGGAATTCCTGCTCCTCCCGTGGAGGAGCGTGAGTCGAGGGTGACCGTGAATCTGAGCAGTCAATGCTGAACAGTGTGTGCTGTTGGGGACACGGATGGGGATGGGGACATCAGTGGCCCCTGCATCTGTCTTCAGTGCCCAGACCCTCCTGACTCTGAGCCGGAGATGGGGTATTCAACGAGCCCTTTCTGAGCTTCCTTACAGCCCTCAGATTCCAGAAGACGCCACACCAGGGCAGGTGGCATCGCTTCAGTGTGAAGTCCCGCCCTGCAGGTCAAAGTCTGAACTTGCCCAGCGAGGATGTGCTAACTGCTGCCTCCCTCTTGGGGCGCGTGACGAACAGCGAGGGGGACAACAGTGCCATTCGTGGAGCCCATCTGTGTGCCAAGACCTTTATGCAGTCCTCCTTCTGTTCTCCCACCAGGCCATGTATGCAATAGCCCAGGGTTATACAGGAGGGCGCTATGGCTTAGCCATGCCCAAGGTCACAGCTAACAGATCATGACTCTGGAATTCAAGCCCAGGTCTGACTAGTACCAAGGCACCTCAGGATGAGAGGGAAGAGGAAGAGATCTGTCTGTGGCTCCAGGAAGCAGGAAGGTTAGGACACCACCCAAGGATAACCATGACTCCCCGATCTGAACACCCATCACTTTGTACCCTTGTCCGCCTCTCCTGTGGTCTGTGGTCCCTTGGGTGTGAGGACGGACTCTCATCTCATTGCTATATCCCCAGGCCCCAGAGGACAAGTAAGTTTTCCTAAATATTGGACTAAGATCAGCGAATAGAATTTTGGGGCAGGCAGACTTGGAACTAAAAATGAGGTGGTAATTTCTTGGGGTCCGAGCTGTCCGGCAATGGAAAGGACTGCCTTGTATAGGTAGTGAGCTCCCCATCCCTGGAAGGATCCCAGCCACTTGAGGCTGACGATCTCCCACAGGGGCTTCTGGACAGGCAGAGGGTTGGCCTGGAGGACCTTCCAACCATGAGATTCCATGAGGCTACGGTTCTTAGCAACTGTGAATAAAGCTGGAGGAAGAAAGGAAGGAGTAAGGGAATGGAGCCGAGAGGGAAGGGGTGAATGGGAGATGCAGAGTGGGGAGCTGTCCTTCAGGCAGGGTGGGTGCAGCCAGGGAGGGCTGTAGGGATGGCAGCAGGAGACACTCAAGCTCCTTAGGGGAGGTCACCGGATTGGGGTGGCACACTGCCCCCAACCCCAGGTGGTCCAGCCCCTCCCTCTCTCTAGGGACACAAGCACAAATGCAGAGTATGAGGCAGCATCCGTCCCATGCCTCCCTAGGCATGTCCTGTCCTATTCCTGGGCCGCAGTTTCTATGCCTGTGATCTCTGGGCCCCTTTCCAGCTCTGAGTCTGCCTCAGTTTCTCCCTGGGTGACAGGTGGAATTGTTGGTCTCGGTTCTTCAGTGCCCTGTACCCCGCCATGGCCTTGTGGAGGTGGGGTGGCCTTCCCCACCTCCTGATCTGGAGCTTGGCCACAGCTTGCTTAAGCTAATGAGATTCTAGAGAATGAAACACACAGAGGCTTGAAACGGGCTTGCACGGTTGGGCCTTTTCAGCACGAAAATACACCCCAAGTAGCTTCTGATCCAAAGAAGATGCGAGAAACGTGGAGTGACGGAGGCCCAAACTGCAGCTCAGTGTCCATCCGGCCGAGCCCAGCGCAAAACAGCCAAACCCCAGACACCCCACAGACTCACGAGAAAGACACACACCTTGACCCGGAGGGGTGGGGCTTGTCTGTTATGTGGCTTTATCATGGCAGGAGTTGACTGATAATCATTCCTAGACACAGGGAATCCTGTGAAAGGTCGCCTCAGCCCTTCTCCCGCCAGTGGACAAGCCCAGAGCTTAGAGCAGGCACAGGGCGGTTTCCTGTTGGGCTACAGCCCAGGTGGGACAGCGGGACAGGGTCAGGCTGCCCTGAAGCTAGAGTGTATTGGGGGGGAAGCTGGTGCCTCCTCCAGGCTGGCTCTGGATGACCAGGGAAGGGCCCCCAAGGAGGCTGCCTGGAAGGATCAGCCCCTCCTGTCCCATGTGGCCCTGGAGATGGGGGTGCCGGGCACACCTGACTCCCAAAAAGAGATACCTTCGCTGGTCCGGCCGTGAAGAGCCATGTGGTTCTAGTGCCGGGCTGAGCCTCACTCATCATATAGTTCATGCTCGGAGGGCCCCAATTGCCCGTGTGACAGTCAGGGACAAGGGACCTGAGTCTGCTCACTTAGGACTTCATGGCTGATTACATACAGAAATGCAAGCTGCTTTCAGGCCGCTGAGGACAGGCGCATCCTCTCAGCGCTGCCCACGCACGCATGGCCCTTCCAGTCTTGCCCCATTTTTCTGGGCAGTTTGGCAGCGGGGTTGTTGGCAGTGGGGGTCTGCAGCTCAAGTTTGGACTCCAACAAACCCGGCTCTGAACTCCAGGTCTGCTTCTCTCCAACTGTGTGACCTTGAGCGAGCTGCTCAACCTTTCTGAGCCTCAGTCGCCTGTGCGTTAAAGCGCTGACAACGGTTTGGATGCTTCATGGGGCAGCCATGAGGATAGGAGGGTACACGCAGGCTCGCGCGTGGTGCCCGACAGGTAGGAGCTCGCTCAGGAATAAATGCTAGTCATTGCTATTCATCATAAATCCCACTCATTAGACTCAGGACTTTATCTTCCTGAAAATGCATTTGTTCCTCAATCAGTCCTTCAAAGGCTTTCCATGTGCCAGGTGGGGCCGAGAGAGGTCACCACTGGATGCCGAGGGGAACAGACCACAGGGAGCTAACTTGGCTGCTGGGGGTGTATAGAGCAGGGAATCATGGGGTCCCCCCGCGGAGGCTCAGCCATCTCCTCAGCTGGCAGCTTGACTATGATTTCGCCAGGAAGAGCCAGGGCTGGGCCACATGGGACATTTGGGACATGGTGAGTTCAGGCACTGAGGGCCATCCGGGTGGGGGAGCACCCTGAGAGCACATGTTCATGGGGAGAGGGCAGAGAGGTGGGTGAAAGCACAGGAGAATGGGCGAAGCCAGATCAGGGCCCCGGATGCCACCGTGAGGAGCTTGGAGGATTCTATCCTGCACATGGGCAACGGGAGAGGGAAGCTAGTAAAGGCGGGAATGTGGTGGTGATGTGGTCAGATTTTCATGTTGATGGCAGCCCCTCGGACACGGGATGCAGTTGCGGTGGTCCAGGGGAGAGACATGGGGCCCGGGTGGTAAGGTGACAGTGAGGAAGTGGGGGGGGGGTACCCTTCCTGAGAAGTCTCTGTGAAGCCCAGACTCAAGGGCCCGTCTGTCTGAGCCTGGTCCCGACTCCACACCCCAGCTGCTGTGTGGCTTTGGGCAAATCACCACCCTCTCTGGGCCTGCTTCCTTTTCTGCAAAATGTGAACAGCACTGGCACCCACTGGGGTTGTTAGGAGGATTCTATGAGTTAATATGTGCAAAGCCCTTGGGAAAAAATGCCAGGTCATGGGTAAGCTCTGGCAGGTGACAACTACTTCTGCTGTCACTTTATAGCAGCACTGCCAACAAGACCCCAGGCTGGATGAGGGAGGAGGAGGCGGGAGAGGGAGAGGTCTAGATGACGGGCACTTTCCCTACTTTGGCCTCTGGGTGGAAGCAGGGCAGCTCTGCTGAGGGAGGTGGAGCTCAGAGGGTGACTGGGCCGGTGGGTGACCTCAGGGAGGAAGCCGAGTGATATCCAGAGCAGACGTGGCTGGGTGGCTGGGTCTGGCACCCAGGGCTCAGAGCATGGCTGAGAGAGCCTAGAGGGAGGGCTGCTCTCCAGGGCACATGGCTGAGGGTGGAGGGGAAGGAGAGGGGCCCCAAGTAGGCTGAGAAGGCAGGGTCAGCGGCGGGGGAGGAAGGCTCAGGGGAGACAGCTGGCCAGAGGAGGGAGGGGCCACAGATCACACCTAGAGAAGGAACAGCCCCTTGTGGGCTCCCTCCAAGTTCAGGGCCAAAGTCCTTCCCACATGACCACCCACCCTGCCCTGGGTGCACCCACAATCAAATGGATGTCTGTACCGGAGCAGGCATGGCCCATCCCCTCCCCGCCCACGGTACCGACCCCAGTGTGGGGGTTTATTTAATATGACCTGGAAGGCCACACTTGGCTAAGCCTGGGAGTCATCAGGTGGCTTCCACGGAGCACATCTGCACGACGTGCTGGCCACTGAGCTGTCTCCTCCCCTGTGACCTCTCTGGGCCTCGGTCTCTCTCCCAGAAACACTAACAAAGGGCTAAGCTGGGCCATCCCTGGGCCCCCTCCAGCCCTGACAGCTTCTGCCCCAAGGGTTCAGGTGGTCTGCGAGTCTGTCACTCGGTCTCCTGCCCTGCGGGCCCCCGAGACCCACAGACTGGGGCATCTGAGGTCCCTCACATCTGACTGGTTTATGCACGGCCCGCCAGTGTGGCAAAGTGTCCCGCCGGCTCTCCCCTCTACAGAGGGGAGGCCGAGAGGGAGCACTCCATCTTGCAGGCATGGAAGAGAGAAGGGCCCCTTCCCTTCCCTTCTAGGATGACTTGTCAAATATGACGGCTGTAGGGCCCTAGTTTACCTTCCTTTTCAGGCCCAAAGTTGGGTCAACTAAGGGTAAACTAAGGCCCAGAGGAGTGAAGGGGGCTGTCTCAGTTCCCACAGCTCGACCTACATGTTGGTCTTGGAAACCTGGTCTCTGGCCCTGTGCTCGCCTCAAATGCTGCTGCTCCCACCCCTCTCGTGGGTGAGGCCAGGCCCGGACACCCACAGGGCCCAGCTTCCAGGCAGCACTAGTGTCCCTTCCAGAAGATGGCTGTTCTCTCCTTGGCTGGAAATCCTGGTTTTGTCCCCACCTCCCTCTTCTGAGGGAAAATGGAGCCTGATAGAGTGGGGAAGTGGTTTCCAAACGGTGTTCCTGGGAACCTCGCAAGGGCACAGACCGAGCTCCCTCAGGAAGCTGCAGAGTCCCAGTGCTGTGGGGAGAGGAGCGCGCGACCAGGCTCCGAACGCCAGGCCTAGATCCTTCTATTCTGCTAGCTCGGAGCCGTCTCCTCCCTGGAGGACCCCTAATTGCTCATCTGTGGAGCAGGGATTAACCCTCCCTGACCTACCTTCTGGGGCAAGTGCAGGGGTGACAGCTGTGGAGGCTGTCAGGAAGTGCACCAGGAGGGGTCACAAGGTTCAGGAATGTCCCTGAGCCTGGGGCTTTGGGATGGGGGTGGGAGAAAGGCCACTGAGGCCAGGGCACTGCCTCATCCTTCCCTCCGCCCTGCTTCCTCCCTTGGAAGCCCCAGAGGGACCGCAGCCATTACAGAGAAGGGACTTCAAGTCGACAAAGACAAATTGGCTTAATTGACCCAAATTAGCAGCAGGGAGGGCCCTGATGGCCCAGCTGCTGGTACGTTTAATCACTGTCACCCTGTGTGGTCAGGGGAGGACCCCTCCCCCAAGGCCAACAGGGTCACCTCCCCTGTGAATGGCTGCCTCTCTGGAGTCCTCGGTCAGCAGGAAGTAGGGCTGGGACTTTGGGGACAAAGATAGCCTTCGGCAGGAGGTCAGAGCGCCCTGTGGAGCTGAGCCTGGCTTCAGGAGAGACAGCCTGGGCTGGGCTGGGGCAACCTCAAGAGCCAGGGTGGGAGGGCTCTCTCAAGCCCCTCATTCTGAGTTCTATGGCTGCCCTTTGGAGATAGATGGATGCCCCGGGGCTGTCCGGCCCGCAGATAGACCCTCATTCCTCCCTGGAGATGCTGCCCCACTCCTATATTTTGGAGGCTCAGGGGAGGGAGGGCCCTGACCAGGCCTCTTGCCCAGTCTCTGCTTCTCTGTCAGCTTTCCACAGAGTTCCTTAATGACGTTGGGATGATGGTCAAGTCGGGGTCTCCTGCAAAACTCCAGAAGGTTGTGAGTCAGACCCCTCCTTGATGTCTGGTGACACTCTTCCCAGGACTCTGGTCAGCTGTCACTGCCCAAATCCTGGGTCATGAGAGGGCAGTAAAGACACTCCTCCCCACTCCAGCCCCCTTCTGGTTTGGGCCTGCTCCCTGGTGGGGACGGTCCCTTCTCTCTTCTCACAGCAAACACAGTTAGAGACCCACGGTGAGCTGGGCCTGGACCGAAGCTCCAGGTCAGGGGCTCCTGTGACCTCATGGCCTCCCTCTCACAGCTCCCTGTCTTTGGCTGTTTCTGCTTGGAATCTCTTATCTGCCGGGCCTGTCCTTGCACACTCTATGGAGGCCGTGTGTGTAAAGGACCCTGACGTCTGTGTTCTTCACAGCGGCACCTTGGGCCGCAGCTCTGCCCTGACCACTCCAGTCCCCTCTGCCTGTCCTGGACACCTCAGCCCTTCTCTGGCTTCACTCCTCAACTACCACTCAGGCCCTCCTCCCTCTGACCCCTCTCTGCCTTCTCCATAAATGCACCACAGAGGTCAATCTGGGTAGCCAAAGCCCATGTCAGTGCAGGCCCCGAGGGTGGGTCCCATACTAGGGAGCTGAACAGTCTCTCTCTCTCACATACATACGTACAAACACCTCCACACACTCCAACGTATTCGCGGGCTGCCTGTCAGAAGTTCCCTGGAAATGGGGTATGAGAACCTAGAACCGCATTTCAACATCTTCCTCCATAGAGCTGGTGTTATCCCCAGCAGTTCTGTTCCCAGGCGAGCCCACCAAACGGATCTCGCCTATAATGTGTCCCATAAATATTTATTGGGCACCCACGAGGTGTCTCATGAAACTGAACAGGGGTTCTCACCGTGTTCCCTTGAGTTCTGGGCCCTGAAACAGAGGACTACGTGAGAGAGTGAGAAGATGAAAAACTCAAACCAAGTCTCTCTTCAAATCACTGTCTACTCTCTTCCTCCT